>NW_028083059.1:11409691-12009691 GCF_014824575.4 Sturnira hondurensis | reverse complement strand
GGAGAAGACATTGTTCTTCCTGGCCTTAGGGATCAGCACTAGAATCTCCAGGGGCACCACTCAAAACTTGAGTGATTAAGCTGGAAAACAAAGTGGAAGGCAGAGAAGCCACAATGATAAACATGCTGAACACCTACCTCCCTCTTTTCCTTTGGTCTGGCAATCCAGCAGGTATTTGACCATGGCAGTATCTACAGCCTGGAAGTGCTTGACATCGTCCTTTTTGGAGGCTGGTCATAGTCTTACTAGAATATGTCTGTAGATTGGTGACCCCATTATTGCATCAGTACCGCATTCTATCTTCAATGGGTACAAGTGGGTCCTGGCTTTGCCTGTGGAGACTGATGATACCTCCCTACTTGCTGAAAAAGGCAAAGCCTTCTCAGAGGACCCGTCTGCTTGTGTGGTTGCTGCTCCTGCTGCTGCTGCATCCCCAGCCAAGGCGGAAGCAAAGGAAGAGTCACAAAAGTTGTGGGATTTGGTCTCTGACTAATAACTAAACAACAAGCAGCTCAGCAAGCCTTACATGGGAAACACGGAAATAAAGCCTTACTGATCATTAATAATAATATTACCAGTAAAGTTTTGCAAGTTGTCACTGGTTCATTGCTCAATGGTCATTATAAAATGCAGGCACTGGGCTGGAGGAGTAAGCAATGTAAGTTAATGGAATCTAGTACAATTTACCTTCTTTTCACCTTGAGTCAATATTTTTCATAAGAATAGGAGTCTGTGATAAGATTCTGAGCATATTTACTATAGGTGGGTATTTGTTTTTTTCAGAAGGTCTCAAATATTATAAAACTTTAATATTTACTCATTTTTAAGAAAACTTTGTTTCATACTACAATGAACACCACAGGTTTTCAAAAGAAAATAGACTTATAATGTATGTATTTACCTTTGGTAAATGATTATAATTAGAAAGTTCCGGACTCCCTCCCAGTGGTAGCTCCAGAATTTCCAAAACAGAGGAAACCCCTAGGATGTAGTTATCTGTTTGGAAGGAAACACAAAGACACCTTGACGGGGTGGTAAAAAGCAACACCACCACTGCGACATGGAGCTTCCCTATTTGCAATGGCTTGTTGGGCACATGGTGATGTGGTTCCATTGGGGGAGCTGGCAGTGCCACCAGGGCTCCCTTTCCTGATCAACCAATACAAAAATAAAATGGGTGGCAGTTACTTTAGCTGTAAAAGGAGGGGGGAAATTAAGAAAGTATAGTCTCTCAAATCTCAAGCTACAGCAATGTACTTCACTTATCAAACCATAAGCTATCAAATGCTAATCAAATATACCAATAAAAATTACCATCTCATAATTAATTCTAACAATCTGAGATTTTCTTATGTCATACTTTTGATTCTATACCCAAATTGTGGAACATTTTGTGGATAGCTATGACTTCCACATACATTTTAATATGAAAAACAATAATACTACTGTGTGACATAAAAAGCATGAAACAAAGACTTTTTACTTAATGAACCCATGCAGATTCAGCCTCAGGGAAATGGTGATAATGAAAAGGATCATATAACATAAGAATTACTATTCTACTGAATGATAAGATTCATTTTCCCCTTCTTATACAGAGAAACCCACTAAAGACTAAAAAACAACCTGATTTTAATTCTCTTTTGTTTTATCTGCAGTTTGAGGATTTAATTTTTACCTGAGTTTAAAAAAAAAAAGAATAAAACCTGTATTAACAAAGAATTACATGCCAACGCTGAAACTTTTTTCCTGTTCTTTTTTTCCCCCTAAAAGATTATTGAAGAAGACATTAGTTCCATTTTTCTAACATTTTAGCTCAGGATTTTAGGGATTATACTCATCCGGCATAAAGCTACATTTCCTGTCTTGGAAAGCAAATGTATACTCAGTTTGAGTCTATTTAAACCATTTTATGCCATGAATTTCTAGGTTATTTGGGCATATTTGCCACTTTCCTTCATTTCCTAGTGTGAAAATCTAATCTGCTGGCTGTCTTATAGTTTATCCCAAAAATAAAGGACTACGTTGCAAAGCAAACAGCTAATAAGTTAGAAAATCAGTATGAATGTATATGATTCTTTCTCCATCTCATAAATCCCCAAAGACAATATAAATAAATTTGAAAGTAAAAGTATTAAAAAGGAAAACTGGCCTCACTATCTCAGCCTAATGGGACATGCTAAAGAAATATGAATCATACTACAGCAGAGTTAAGTTGATAAAATGTTAAGCTGACAGATGTTTATGGAAAATGTATGTGCTTCCTCACGGGGAAATACACACACAAGCTTTCACAACTCCCATAATACACTTGAATGATGTTTCCTTTGCTTGCTGTATAATCATACCAAGTGAGCAAATATATAATGGTGAAGTCTAAATTTTTGCTTATTAGTTTCATTCAAAATACTGAGATGCTGTTTTGTGAGTTACTCTCTAGTGAGTGACTGTAGTAAATATCAGCACAACCAATGTTAGTGCTAAGCGTTATCTCTGCTGCTGCCATGTTCAAGTGCATACCGGTTTTGTTTACTGTGTTAACCCAGATAAAACACACGTCGACTGCCCCCACCTTCTACTTCGCTGTTTTTAACCTGTGGCCTACTTTGTCCCTTTGACATAGTGGAATAAAGATGAAGAGATTGGTTTTGGAGCAGATCAGGTTCTCATTAGAGTAAACTGAGTTCTTTAATCAACAACATATTTTTTAAAAGAAATTAAAACCAATGTTTGGAGATTTCCTGGTTTTCTAATGGTTTGCTTTTCTCTTTTTAAAGTAGCCTTAAGCCAAAGTGAAGTTGAAGCTGGGGGAGAGAGGGACAGAAGTTATACGATCCAGAAGTTTGTTGACAAAACTTTTTTGATGTCTTCCAGTTTATAATGGAAAGTGAACTTCCCAGAATAGTATGGAAAGCAAGTGAATCACATTATTCTTACTCAAAAATTTAAATGCAAAACAGTTCTCAAAACGCTCATGTTTAAGTTTTGTGCCTCTGTGACAAATTTTTCATGAGAAGAATATTCTGTGTGGAAAACAAACACCTATATACCTAATTATGAAAGTACTAAAAAGAGCTGGTAAAGCTAATTTCCATAGTAAGAAAATTCATCTTTTTTATGCTTCCATATTTAAAATAAACAGATCTTCCGCCATAACCAGGACTATAATTAATACAGGTAATGTTTCTAAATCTTTTCTCTTTCAAAATCATGTTTTCTATGATTCTATAATCCACAAAAGAAGTCTAAAACTCTAGCCTGGCTTTGTCTTGTTCTTGTAGAAGAGTGTATTGCTGGCAGTCTGACTCATTTCAGTTGTTCTTTATTTATTTTAAAATCTGTTCTGTCATCTTATGGTTAAATATTTGCATGTTTTATTTTTGCAACACTAATTTTGAATTATTTTGGTAGCAACAAGTCTTTTAAAATATTTTTCTTACAAAAAGTATTATTTAATAGGATTTCCTTAAAATGTAAAACATTTGCTCTGCAAACAAAGATGTCAAGAGAATTAGGAGACAAGCCAAAGAGTGGGAGGAAACTATTCCCCAAAACTTCATCTGATAAAGGACTGTTATCTAGAATACACAAAGAATTTGTAGAACTCAACAAGAAGAAAACAAACAACCCAATTAAAAAATGGGTCAAAGACCTGAAAAGATAAATCACTAAAGAAAATACACAGATGGTAAATAAGCACATGAGAAGATGCTCCACATCATATGTCATCAGGAAAACACAAATTAAAGTAACAATGAGATACTACTATGCAACTATTAGAATGGTCATTCCAGAACACTGGAGACAATGAATTCTAGGGAGGACACAGAAAAACAGGAACTCTCACTCATTGCTGGTGAACATGCAAAGTTGTTCAACTAACTTGGAGGACAGGATTCAGCATTGTACTCCTTGCTATGTACTTTAATGAACTTAAATTTATGTTTACACATTGTACATGTCTAGGGACATGGAGTATATAGGAATTTTTGTACTTAAACTGTCTTTTGGCCCTGGCTGGTGTAGCTCAGTGGACTGAGCCCAGGCCTGCGAACCACATGATCACGGTTCGATTCCCAGTCAGGGCACATGCCTGGGTTGCAGGCCAGTTCCCAGCAGGGAACTCACGAGAGGCAACCATCCATTGATGTTTCTCCCCTTCTCTCCTCCCCTTCCCCTCTAAAAATAAACAAATAAATAAAAATATTTTAAAAAATAAATAAACTCTCTTTTGCTGTGAACCCAAAACTGCTCTGAAATATAAAGCTTATTCATTGTACTGTCTGAAATACATTTTTCCTTTAATTTTTAGAGGATGTACCTTTTTCATTATGTTGCAATATTTTAAAGCAGCTTTGCCCCACCTTCACTTTCCAATATTACTGTGTGGGGAGAGATTGATGCAAACCTTTTTTCAAAAAAGAAGAGTAGGAAAGTTCTATGGTGCCTTACACAGTTTGTTTGAATGTTTATAGATTTTTCTTGTCATATTTTATCCTTATATCAAGTTTCTGTCCTGCCTAGGACTAGCTATTTGACATTCATTTAGGGCTTGTTAGCTCAAGATTCTTCAGCACTCTTTTTTGGTCATGCCCAATGACCAGCTAAACAACATGGTTGTTGTTTGGGGTGGGGGTGTTCTTTGTCTGTCTTTCACTTTATTTTTTTTCCAGAACATTTCAGAAAAGCATCCTCGACTGAAAATACTCATTATTTCTAGAAATCAAACTCAATGGCTTGTGAATTTATCTTCCATTGGTGGTTAAGATTCATAGAGCATATAACACCTTCATCCATTCCTTTATTCTCCCCATTTGGGTCCTTAAAATTTGTATTGTTTGAATGAACTTTAAAAGATAGCCACTGTTAGAGTAAGATGCAAAACTCCAGTGGTTGCTGGTGATAACTACTAAGTTTTCTTTCTGTTCAACTAGGGTCCTTTACAGTGGATTTACATACTTAGAGTGAATGTAAGTTAAATCCATTCTGCACTGTTTGTGTGGGCATTTTTCCTTCATTCTGGTTCACAAGTGTGTGTATTTACCCTGAACCCATTTTATCTGCTACTTCATATCTATTCAAGTATGTGTTCCCCAGGCCTTGGCCACTTGCCTTCCTTCTTGGCCAGAGTTGTTTTAGCAAATGGTCTATGCTGTTCCCAGAGCTGTAAAGCTCTTGGAGTCACCACTGATATCACCAGTACAGACTGAAGGACACTTTGGTGCCAGCTGACTAGAAGAGATCCCTGTGCCTGCACAATGGCTGGATTTTGCCCAAGGAAGCTTGGATTTCTTTGATGACTTCCTAGATAATCAACCAGATTAAACAAAACAGACATATGAAAAACTAATGTTCCACGGGGAAGATTTTGACAAAGACTTAAAGAAGGCAAGAAAATTTCACTAAATAAATTGACCCCTCTTCCCCTCTGGCTGGCTGTTTCCAAGTGCAAGGGTTCCCATGAGCTTCTCTAGATAGATTTCATGTAACTAAGCAACAAAAGCTTTTTGATATCAAACCTGTGGCTGGTTCTGGAATGTGCCATCCTGTGTTTGCTCTCCACCTTCCTTGCTTCACTTCCCTTTGTCCTTGACTCTTACTTCCCTGGGATTGTATCCCAGAATGGAATATCAATCTGTTAGTTTTTGCCTAAGGCTCTGTTTTTTAAGGAATCAAGATTAAGACTGTGTATGTGTGTGATCAGAAAATGTGTTTCTCACTCTTATTTAGCATTTGTCAGTATAATTCCCTGAGTTGTGTCAAATATGTTCTTTTAACATTAGTAGATGGTGCTACTATAAATATTATTTCCTATAATTTCCATGGATGTTTCAATGTAATATTTTGAAAGAATAACTATGGAGCCTCTTATTCAGCATCATTTTGTCCTGAAGTCTAAACAGTTTATTTTGTCACTTAGGCATTACACACATTGATATTTCTCTGGTCAAGCAGTTTGTTTTAAAACATTGGAAAGGAAAACAAAAGAGAGAATAAATGCAATAGAAAATAAGAGGATTTCTTTTGCTTTTTTATTTTTCTTTTATAGAATGATAACCCTGCTTTTACCATTGAAATGGAACTCCTTAAGTAAACTTGTTTCTGTTGTTATTCCTATTAAGAGTTTATATTTGAAAAGTATTTACATTCTGGTTTTGTAAAGAAAATAAAGCAGAAAAATGTCTGTGTTCTATTGTCCGATAATCACTGAAAATTGCTAACTAAGTTAAATTTTACATGTAAACTGACATTCCTCCCTACCAACTCCAATTAAGTGAAATGCTGATGTCAAGTAGCTTGTTGCACTGAATTCTGATGGCAGAGAATGATAATGCTCTCTTAAAGACATCTATCACCATTTCTTACTGGGCGCAATAATAGTCCACATTTTGTCCTCCTTTATTTTTGTGGGTGTATGTTTCAGTTTCAGACAAAGGAATATGGTTAGAGGTGATATATATGCAATTTCTGGCTTAAAATGTTCCCTGTGGCCCTCCATGCTTTCCTTTTTTTCCTGCCCGTCATCAAGATTCAGAGGACCCTGTGGAGGGCCCTGTACCCTCAAGCTGTGATGAATTATTAGATGAAAAGCACTGAGAGTCCAGAAGGATTGTGTGCAGCAGAGACCCCACTCCACCTACCCACCAACCATACTGGAATTTGTGGCTAATGAGAAATGTTCTTTTGTTTTGTTAAAACATTAAAAATTTGAGGTTAACTATCATAGTCAGACAATCTAATATTTTTGTTCAGCAATCAATAGTTATAGTATAGCATAAAGTAGATTTCAAAATCGAATAAAACTAAATTTGATAGTATTATATTAATCACTGTTAATATAATTTTGTAAAGTATAAAAATGCTAAAATTAGAAATCTTATTTATGAACTTCTCTTGCATATTTAGTAAATCTAAATAAAATGCAATTTTTAGTTTCCATATATAATAAAATTCTGGATACCTTAATGTCAAAATTGAAATATTGCTGCTCGCAAGCCACGCATATCAGAAAATATGAAGTTGTTGTCAAGAAAGTTTGCAAAAATCCTTGAAATCGATGTAAAGTTTAGGTGAATGACACTATCTAGTTATAGAGTGTATAAATATTTTTTATTTTTAATAATTAAAATAGAATGTTATTTACATATACCCACAAAAGTAGCAGGCCTGCCATAGTCACTAGGTTCAGTGAAAACAACCTCCACCCAATCCACAGTAATTGCTTCTCACCTCTCCTAGAACATTGAGCAGAAAGGTACAATAAGAATTGTACTGCTCCTTACAGTAAAGAGAGTAAGGAACATATAACTCTGAAATAACTTTAAATTAAGCCCTCTGAAAGATGTTAACCGAATAATATATTCATAAAGATCATCACAGAAATTAGGATTTTGATCATTTAAATCAAAGTGTCAGCAAACAAAAGTAAAATTATGTTCAGAGAGTCTTGGTTGGTGTGGTTCAGTATGTCGGGCATAGTCCCATAAACCAAAAGGTCACCAGGTCCCCAGCTCGGGGCATGAGAGAGGCAACAAATCAATGTTTCTGTTGCACATCCATGTTTCTCTCCCTTTCTTTCTACCCCCCTTCCCCTCTGTCTAAAAATAAATTTTAAAGTCTTTCAAAAAATTATGTTCAGAAGGAAAGAGCTAATCAACGATGTATGATAGAGCACAGAGATCCTTCCAGAAGACAAAACAAAAGTTTGAAAATGTAAGACATTGAATGTAAACCTAGCAGTTCCAAAACTTATGTAGATCGCCAGAATGTATAGGTTGAAAAGGCACAGAAAATATTCACAAAGATTTGTCAAAAAGAAAAAAAGAATTCTATAAGCAATATTGACCAGCATTTAGAATTTCAGATCTAAATTACAAAATCCAATCTCAACAAAATAATTTTAGAAAAAAATGTGTTTATTGTTCTTATAGTGCAGTTATAGTTTTGTAATCAAAATGTCATATGCACATAATATGTTTTATGCTGGAATTAAACAAAAATCACAAATTCTGAAAAATAGGACTGGTTTGTTGATCTTAAAAGTCTAAAATCACAGAGCTAAAAAGTATTTTGCTGTTGTCAGAAAATATTGATACACAGTTAGTTTATAGTAGTGACACATTTAACTATAAAGTATAAAAGAAATACACCTAATTGTATATCTAGTAGACTATTTTCCCATGGCACTATGTTTTTTCAAGAAAATGACCAGTGGAATATAAAATTGGAGTCTCTTCTGGTATCTCATTGCCATGTTTTGTTATCAGGAGTGTCTTTGGTGCTCACCCTTTATAAATAAATAAAAACTTGACAGAACAATTTGGAGAGATGGAGTGTGCTTTGAATTCATATAGTACACTGTCGAATACAGAAAAATTCCAGTGATGTAGACATAAAAGATGGGATGGTGAGGAAGAAAACAGGTGTAAGTAAATACATGGTTCATTTCTTACTAAGGAGAGTAGATAGTAATAACTATAATTTAAAAAGAAGGTTTAAATAGCTATAATAAAAGCATAAGAGGAACTATTAGGATAGAAGTAAAGGCATAACTTTAAAGCAATAGATTAAAATGAGTGGTACAAAAATATTCCTCACAATCACAAAAGCTAAGAAGGATAGAGACCTCACCATATAATAAATTGAAAAGAAAAGAATATTGAAAGTACGGTCACCCTAATCAGTAATTATAATGTAAATTAAATCTACTTAATATTTATCTATTAAATCATAAGAGTTGAGAACATTCATTGATTTCAGTATCAGAAACGAGGACAACCCAAGCTATCTATCCACATAGAGGATAACTAGATAAACTTTTGTATGCCCATACTGTGGAATGTTGTGCTGTAAGCAGATACAATGGATGATGCAGATGAAGAAACTGATCTGGAAGGAAAGCAAACGACTAAACACTAGCTAATATATAGCACTAGCTAATAATAATAAATATATACATACAATAAAAATGTTATATATTTGATGGCTGCATATGTTTAAGTATTTGCTCAGAAAAGGCTAAAGTTATACATTAAATATGCAAATATATCTATTTCTCATTAAGGGAACAGAATTAAAGTAAATAATTAAAAATTTAGTCTTATTAATAATATTTTAATTTTAATGGGTATGTTCATACATCACTTGTATAATTAAAATTTAATTTGAAATATAAAAATATGAGTGAGGAAGAGAATTATTAGGTATTAGTTGTCCTGGGTTGTATATACCCTTTCTAGTGTCTGTCCCTAAGCATAGCAGTCTTAAGAGAATCAGATAACAATACATATGATAAAATGTTATGAAACATAAAACGTAATAGTAATTATAGATTTCATTCAAAGATTTTTTTCGCATCAGGCAAGATGGCTTTAATACTGTCAGAATATAATGAAATCTTTGCCAACAGGAATATTAATGACCATTATGCTATTAGAAAATGCCGGAAGCTAAGAAAAAAATTAATTACCTATCAGTCATTTTCCTTTCTGAGCTGTGTGAATGGGAGTCCTTTGATAAGCAGAATAGACCTATAAAAAAACAGTTTTTCAGTGCACAGAGTGAAAATAGGAATATAAATATGCAGAGAAAATAATATCTATATACATTAGAGTTCCATGAATAAGAGGAAAAATGTTTTAAATAAGCAATTTTTTAGAGAACAAAAAAATTTTAAAGAACAGTGAAAGCTGGATGGAAGGTATCACTCTGCTAAATTAATGAAGGCAGTGGATATGTGTGTATTGTTAGAGACAAGCTAAAGTGCATGAATATTACAGGTTTCAAAATGAGAAAGGATTGTACTTATAATCTGACCAAACTCACCTATTCTAATGACAGATTATTTATCTAAGAACTAATATATTACATGGTATTATCAAAGTTACAATTTGTGAAGCCTAGGTAATTTGTGATACCGCAATTTTCATGTTGTATTCCAATGATATTTGTCCCCATACTATGGGGAAAATGCCTATTGGTACATTTTTTCTATGTACTTTGATCACCAACAATTACTTTTTTCATCATATACCTAAACACCATTGTATCCTGTGAAACCTGACATTTCCTTTGAGAAGGCTTAAAAGTCTTGGTCAGACTTTTTCACTCTAAATGCAAACCTTGTCTTTTACCTATACTCTACATCTCAGCAAAGGATTCTCTCTGCATCTTCTGTGCCCAAGATGGACACAAGGGATAATACCAATAATACCACCTCGAAACACCCACTTGCAATTAATAATAAAGTTGATAATAAAGTCTAGTACATTTTCCCCTGAGTATTTTTCAAATCTGACTATATCTATCCCCTCCTTTTTCTGTCCAATCTAAGTTCCTACTATTTGCAAAATCTGAGAAAAATAGGCAAATCACAAGTACACAAGTTGATTGACAAATCACAAGTACATAATTTCTACATTAGGAGTAACACACAAAACACAAGCAAGCAGATCAAAGAAATTTAATCATAAATTTATCATAGAGATCCCCTTATATTCCAAAACTGCTTTCACCACTCAAGGATTAAAACTATAATTTTAACACTATTAATTAGTTCTCTTTGTTTTTGAACATTCTAGAAATTGGCCATACAGTACTTATTTATCCTTTTAGTCTGACTTCTTGGGTTTGACATTAGGTTTTGGGAGCCATCCTCACAGGCATAGCTGGTTCAGTCTCATTGCTGTGTAGGCTTCCTATCCATGGTTAGAGTATAGCTTATTTACCCTGTTCTAATGGATATTGCAATTGCTTCCAGTTTGGAGCTATAAAAATGATGTAAATATTCTTGTACATATTTTTACTGAAAATATGCATGCATTCCTATTGAGTACCCTAAGAATTAAATGGCTGGGAGATAGGCTATAAATATGATAACATTTAATAACCCAATAAAGAACATGTAAGTTGTTGTGTTACCTGGAGACTTAGAATGGTGATCACTTCATACTGTAGGCAAATATTGAATCACTGTTCTGTGCACTTGAAACTAATAGGATATTTTATGCCAGGTATACTTCAATAAAAACATGATTGTGTTGAGAATTCTAACTGACTCATTAAAAATACATTAATTACTATCATCTGTATTTTTAACTAAACATTATAGAAATCATGGTGTAACTTATTGTGGTTTTAATTTGTATTCATTGATTAATAATGTTGAACACTTTTCAAATATATTGCTTAAGTAAATGTCTTCTGAAGTTACTCTAAGTTATTTTTCTATGGGATATTCTGTATTTGTCATTACCATGAGCTCAATACTTAACTTTCCTGAATCTCACTTTCCTTATCTATAACGTAATTCTACAACAGGAGTTAATGGCATGGAACTAAAATTTAAACTATAAATCACCATAAATATTTTAGTTTTTATTTCCATCAACAGATATGCATATTTATATCCTGATAAGTTTTTTGTTTTTCATAGCTTTCTTGTAATTAACTTCATTGCATGCCAATTATAGTTAAACCAAACCATCAAGTTGTTATCCAATTGTTCAGAATAACCAGCTAATCTCATTATTGAACTTGGCACATTAGGTTGAATTATATACCTTAAGTGTCAAGGAAAAGTCCTTAAATAAGCCATTGGCAATAATAGGATTTTCACCTTAGTTGGCTTGTCAAAGAGACTTTAATTATTATGTTTGCCAAAATTACTAGGCCATAAAATATTGAGCTGCCAGTTGTTTACAAAGTAATAGGATGGGAGGAAACAAGTTAGACAAAATAGTTTTAAAAACAAAGACAAATATAATGTTGAAAATCATTCAGACATAAAAAAATGTCTGTAAAATATATTCAAGATCTATTTTGCCAAATTCACATAATAGAAAAGCATGAAATAAGACTTCTTCCCCTTTAAACATCCTCAAACATGGGAAATTGTTTCTCATGGTGATGGACTCATGCACTGCAGCCACCAGAGCCAACCTCAACATCATCAGTCAGTTGAGATTACATTCCGCATAATTATGGTGTAATTATAGTGTGATGTTTATTTGTGAAACAGTGGAGTCTTAGCACACACCCACTTAGTTTACACAAATATAACTACATACTCTGTAAACATAATTAAAACTGGGAAAGAAGGGAAAAAAGAAGGAAGAGGAAATGCAAAAAAGAAACATCTCCATATTTAATTTCACTGAGTTTAATTTTCTAATTATTTTTCCAGAACTAAAATACCGAAAATAAATAATAATAAACTACTGTGATTTTCAAGAATAATTTTGGCTATATGAGGTTTTATAACCTAGCCCATTTATAAAATATCATTCTACTCTGTTTCTAAATGGATAATTATTTGGTTTCTATTGCTTTTGAAAAGAATCCCCTCCCTTTATTTTATTTGAGACCAATTTAACTTATGAAGAAATCATGACAGGTGTTACCCTTGTCTAAAATTTATTTCAGAGGTTCAGAAGACTTATCTAAGATAATGAGTCAGTTATTTTCATATATGCAAGATTCCAGTCTTCATTCTCTATATTTGTGCTCTTTCTATAAGTTTAAAATATATTTCTTGCAAATTACACTTACACACATACATATATATATGTGCACTTAGGCCATATCCATTTGGGTATGTCACACACAAAAAAAAAAGTTCAAGAGAATTATAGAAAAATAAATTTTTAGAAAGGAAATAAAACTCCATAGCTTCTGTAGCTCTTCAAATTTCAGTGAGAATTACTATTTAATTTATTTTGTCAATTGCCATGCTTTACGGTAGATTGTTCATATTATATTTAATTTCTGATAAAACACTAGTGCTAAACTGATAGTTTATGTTTTCCATTATCCAATCTTTTGACATTTTTTCCCTAAACTTTTATGGACTAATTAATAGATTTTTCTTAAAGATACAGTTCAGTATAGGTAATGACACTTTGTGGATAGTGGTTATGTCCCTTTGTTTGCATAACATTCTCTTCTAATTAAAGTCTTTCAAATTTGAAAAGAATGTCAAGAAATAAAATCCACTGTCTATGTAAAATGTAGGTATATCTAATGCTAAGTCTTACATTTTGACGGCTTTTTAATTCAGCAGATATTCACATACACTGAGTATACAATCAGACCAGGAAATGCATTACATATCCAGATCCTGATTACTGCTCACATTTAGGCTTCAGATGGATTATGTCACATACTAACTTATTGACTGAGAGAAACCAACTTGATTAAACACACTAACGAGAAACACAAGCCCTTCAAAAGAAAATGCATTTTATAATAAAAAGCATCTTTTAAATAATTTGGTTAAGATGCTACAGGATATAGACAATACTGTGGAGCAAAATGAAAGATTTAAAAAAAAACAGAGACCTATATAACAATGCACTTTGAAAAGAATAGTCTACAAATGACCTGTTTTTCTTGAATAGTAGGTTAATTTTAAATTTTAAATTTTCCTTCTTATTCTATGCTTCCTTTTGATTTATTTGCTTTTTAGCATCTTTCCAACAAAGTATAATAAAAATTAAAGTCTTATCATGAATGTTTATATTTACATTTGATGTTAGCCAAAATGTTGATAAATTTTTATTAAAACTAAGACAAAACTTGGTTCATCTAAGGCAAACCAAGACAGTATATTGTGGGGGAAACTGCCCTCAAGTGCCCCCATCCTCCATGGATGAAAATAAAATTGCTAAGACATGATTTGCTTGGGGAGGAGAGGTGGTCAGTCTCTCAAAGGAGAAGGACCAGAGCCCCTTCCTCAGAGTCTTTTATTAGGTTCATAATACACAGAAATACAGGTAAAGCTCATCAATCAATGTCAAGTGGCAAAGATCAAACAATAGATAACATTTCAAAGAAATCTGAAGGCTTAATCTGAGTCAGTGTCTGTCAGGTAAGGGGGTGCAGAAACTTTGGGAGACATACTCATTTCCTGCTCAGACCCTTATCATATGAATGAAAGCACTCTTAGCAAAGCGGGCTTCCCAGGACTTTAGGAACTCTTTTCTTATGCCTGATCACCCCAGAACCCACTCTAGCCAGCAAAAAGCTGCACCGCCCTCCCCATTATAGGTTTTTAGGCTTAAATGTATTAGAGCCAGGAAACGCTTTTCCCAGATGGAAATGGGGACTCAGGCTATGTCAGAATAACGGGGGGGGGGGTCGAGGGTCCTTTACACCCTCTTTGCTGCAGCCCCCCAAGTCCTTCCTTGAGGGCCTCCCAGGTGATCCTGTCTGGCTTAGGTTGCCCCCCTTCTGTGGGGTCTTACCCATCATTGATTAACCGATGAAGCATTGGGGGCCAGAGATGGATGAAGCAGAAGCAGCACTCATGCCAGGAAGACAAGCTTTGTCTCCTCAGTGGCTCACAGTCCGAAAGTCCCTCACTCAGCCTTAGTCATGAGGGGTGGTTACAACTCCTGAAACCAGGCAGAGCGGTTCCCAACAGTATATATCAAATTTCTCTGTAAAGTAAATGCTCTCTTTTAAATTTAAGATTTTAACAATTTCCTCAACTTGTAAACTTGGTAAAAATTTTCACCAATTTCCCATCTAACAAATTTTAAGAACTTGTTATGTACTAGAGGTAGTACTAAATATTAAATATATAATTCTGAAACATAATAAAGAAGGCCCTCATGATAGGAATTCTATCTTCTAGTGAGTCATTAATTACAGAGTACTCCTAGGCCTCCTACAAGAAACAGTAAAAACTGAAGGAAACCTGAGGCAAAAATCTTTGGGTATCTTCTCTACACAAGCTATTCATGTCCTCAAATAGAATCAAGATTGAATTGGAAATACCTACTTCTAACTAGAAATGATTGGCTTATCCTGAATTTGATAAATCTATGTTGATTTGATAAAGAAAAGAAAAACTATTAAATGGGAATTCTACTTAAAAAGAAATCATAGCACCTTTAAAGCCCATAGCTATGAGCATTTACATAACCTTCTTTCTATCATTATCAAAGTATTGGAAGCATTGGTCATGTACAATTGATTTTTACTCATTAGGTTTTTCCTTTTATTCATTCATTTACTTAGCCACTCAAAAAACAATGATTGTGTAAACAGCAGGGACCTAAGCAAAGCCCCTGCCCTTGTAGATGTTACTTTCTAATGGAGAGTGACAGACTGCTTTGCTTCAACAGTGATCACAGCAGTATTTCTGGTTGCAATTGTTCTTGTAGAGCCTTTCCACCCCAGCATCAAGAGCTGGATTTTCATTCCCTTCCACTAAACACTGACTAGGCTTTGGTGACTCATTCAATGACTAAAATTCTGCAGAAGTCATTTGCTATATGAAGTCCAAAACAAGGTCTTAAAAGACAAAATAACAACTTTTCCACTTGCTTTGGAAAGCTGAGTCTTTGTGTAAGATTTCTGACTATTCTAACCCTGCCATCTTGGGAAGAAAGAACACAGATAGATTCAGCGATGATGAAAGAGTCCCAGTTCTTCCAACCCCAGAGGTTTGAGTCTTCAGATGTGGGGAATGTGAGGAGGTGAGCATTTTTGTGATTTGAGCCCCAGCCACTGTGTAACTGTGGGAGCCTGGTAGCTAACACCAATCAACTTCCAAATTCGTGAGCACAATAAATGACTCGTTGTTTTTAAGCCATTGGTTTGGTGCAGTATATTATACAACAGATTAAGTAGAACATAGGAGGAGAGTGAAAATAAACAAATATGCTAAGGAGTATGGGGTATGTCACAAAGACAATGGAATAAAACAATTCAGTGTTAGGAGAGAGTAGCAGAACCAGGCAGGTAGTAAAAGCAGAAGTTTGCTATTTTGTAAGGTGTTCTAAGGAAAGTCTAGGCTGACACATGGGCATTGGAACAGACTTACAAGAGCCAACAACCCTAAAGAGGTCTTGGGAGAAATATCTGTCAAAGAGAACACAGTGCAAAGGCTCTGGCGTGAGGCTGCACGTGGTGTGCTTGGCAACAATAGGGAGACAGGTGATTAAAGCAGAGTAACAGAGAGTGCAGATAGTGGGAAACTAGCTTTTTTAATATAAATGGGCCAATGGGATATAAAGATATAACTATCTACATGTCTATAATTAAAGGAAAATATATAGTACTAAACAAAATATAGCACTAAAAGTCCTCACAGAACCAAAAATAATTCCAGCTTCAGGCTCTTTGCCAAATTTTTACAATCTACTTTGATTAACGAGCATCGCCTCATTTTCCTTGGCTAAATTGATATCATACACTATTTGCATACCACTGATTTTTAAACCACACAGAAAACAATTTGCCCTGATGTTGTTCATAAGCACTGGAAGACAAATTAATCATAGAAGACAGCTTTTTAAAACACATATTGCGAAGCATTCATCTTAATGTCTTAAATCTTCCTATTAGAGAATAAATAATTAATCCAATTTGTAATTTTGTTGGTGAGATCAATGCTATCTTGAAAACATAGCCGATGAATAGGAAAGTATTTTTTCTTTGTGGTCCAGATTGCCTCAGTATTTTATCATTGGCAGAAAATATGCTTTTGTCTAACATGAACGGTATAATATAAAGGCACTTAAACCATGCTTAAGGGATTGTCTTAGTGACATGAAGCACTGATTGTATCTGGATTTAGACACATGGGATGTTGGAAAATAGTGTCAGGTTTTGGACTTGAGAGATAACAGATAACCTAGATAAACTTTAGCTCTAACTCCCTTCTCACCATCATCATGCACACAGTCATGACAGAGGATACTGGTGACATGTAACAGGTCTGTGTTTCCTAATCATAAGAAAGAAAGAGGAAAAAAGATGAGGAAGTTCAATACAATTAAGAGAAAGTTAAACCCTGGAAAATTCTGCTGGGGTAATTAAGAAGTAACTAAGGAACTGCTAATCAATGCAAATGTACCCCAAGTCCCAGGAAATCACATGTAAAACAATGTTTATTTGCTGAGGCTTATGGGCTGTTATGATTACGTTTTGATGCGGATTGTAAATTATCCATACACTATGCTACTTTCCTTGATCGCTTTTGTTGTCTGCTTGAAGCTATTTCACTGTTTATACCATAATTGTTACTTTGTTTCCCCTAAGTTTCTGGGGTTTTATTCAGGACTTTTGATTTAGTTTTGGTTGTTTGCTTTTCAGAAAATAGTAGGGAGTTTTTCACTGTTTATACGCCTGTGCTTTAGTGGCAGGTTCATCAACCCAGATATGAGGTATAGGGAAGCTTTAAAGAATAAATGCAAGGGCATTTTTTTCTTCTTCCTTTGGGTGGCAAGTACTTTGGTACAGATAAAGAAGCATGGCCTTTGCAGTTAGACAAAGATGTGAACCCTGCCGTACCACTTATCATTTGTGTGACCTGGTGAAGTTATTGAACCTCCTTAAGCTTTGTTTTCTGGATCTTTAAAATGGAGATGTTTGATACCACTTAAGAAGATTTAAATGAGATAACTTGTAAACAGCACAGTACCCAGTACACTTTGTTCACTCATTCAATAAATATTTGTTGAACTTCTGACATGACTCAGGAACAGTTCTTAGTGCTGGTCATGCAGGGATGAAGAGACTGTTAGGTGTCTGTCTTCACAGAGCTTACATTTTTATAGATACTTTTTAAAGAAATCGGTATTTTAGCCCTGGGTGGTGTGGCTAAGTGGACTGAATGCTGACCTGTTCGTCAAAGAGTCGCTGCTTGATTGCCAGTCAGGGCACATGCCTGCATTGTCAGCCAGGTGGCCCACAGAGAGCACAGGAGAGGCAACCACACATGATGTTTCTCTCCCTCTTTTTTCCCTTCTCTCTCTAAAAATTAAATAAATAAAATATTTTAATAAATATGTTTCTTAGAAAAGAAGAAAATTTTATTTTATAAGCTGTTGCTACAAGACAACCTAAGAGGGAAAATACATGTGGTATCTCTTTCTAGCTCTGATGTTAACTCACTAATGATATACCCAAGGGCTAAAATATGAAATGAAAGCAAACACACATGTATGTCTATCTAAAATAAATATTTTTCTAATTTTTAAGTTTAGTATTTCTGAGTTAGCAAATTTTAACAGTAGAGTACACCTCAAATCTCCATGAAAATATTATGAGGGACTTCTGATTCTGGAAATATGGAATATAGGTACTTTTTTCTATTCGTATAGCCATTTAGAACTAAAAGGCAGGATGTTATATACATTACAAACATAAGAAGACTTTGAAAGCTAGAGAGAGGAGAGTGAACCAGCTAGAGACTTAGAACCTTGAGACACAGTGGCAGGTTTCCTGAGACTTGTTTGTGTCTCATCTATTTCAGAGTTGTAAATGGTAGAGCCAGAGCCTGGAAGTGCCAAAGGAAGCAGATTTTTTTTTTTAAAGACCAAAATCCTGATCTCTCTAACAGAGGACCAGGGAAGGAGCAGTATAGCAACATAGAAACTTTAAATAACATCTCTCCTCCCACCAAACACTACCAAAAAATGAGGCCTCATTCACATTCGTATCACCAAAGGCCAAGTGGGAAACCTACAAATCAATGTTTACCAGACTGTAGTGAGGAACTCCAAACTCCTTCATGGGTAGTGTCAGAAAAGGTTCAGCAGAGAACCATGGATCATGAGTAGGACACTGAGTCCTGACTCATTTGATGGTAAAAATGACCTTTTTCCCCATCTTTCAGTAGTATCAGCAGAGACCAGGGCACAAGAGAAAGGGCCTGTGGTTATACTTCCAGCCAGAAGTAATGAAGCCACCCTTGCCATTTCCACTGGACCATTTTCAGAGGACACCTGGTAGTCAGGACTTCCACCACTGCCCTCTGTGGCATCAAGGGAAGTGAAATGCTGAGCAGTCACAACCCATTCTTCCCCTTTCTCATTCAGTAAGATATCCATGAAGACAAGTTAAGGATGGGTTATATCCATGAAGACAAGTGAAAACTGCCATCCTTATCCATCAGTGAGGAAGAGCATCCCTCAACCCTGAAAGTTCAATGGAGGTCAACTAGGGAAATTAAACTACTCCTACCTGCCAGTAATACGTCTATGCTTTCTCATTTCTTGCTGGAGCCATGTCAGAAGTAGCCAGCTAAAATAAGAATTTTAAATTAAGATCCAGAGTCAACATAATGTGCAAAAGTAAAGGGTTGAGTAGAAAATCAATCATTCAGCATACCAAGAACCAGGAAGACAGTCAAAATATGACACCATCAAAAAGAAAGGGATGTAAGAATTCTGGTGAATACTTTAAAGGAGGCACCATAACACGTTTCAATGAGCAAACACATTTTCCTCTTTCTTTTATTTGTTTCAAAGCTACAAACACACTTGAAACAAATAAAAAAATACAGTTGGAGCAAATAAATAAAATATATAAAGAAATAAATATTACTTTTATTACTGAAAATTAAATAACTGCAAAAAAGTCAATGGATGGATTCAACAGTAGAATGGAAAGGGCACAAGAAGAATCAGTGAATTGGGCAATGGAACAATAGGACATTCAATCAGAACAATGAAGATAATTAGACTGAAAAATCGACAAAATAAATAGAGCCTCAGGGCTTGTGTAAATATAACAGACATCTAACATCTGTCTCATTGGAGCTCTAGAAGGAGAGGTAAAGAGGGTTAGGTTAAAAAGTACTTGAAGAAGCCCTGAATAGTGTGGCTTAGTTGGTTGAGAAACATCCAGCTAAGTGAAAGGTCATAGGTTCGATTCCTTGTCAGGACACATGCCTGGGTTACAGGCCTGGCTCCCTGCTGGGGGATGTACAAGAGGCGACAAATTGATGTTTCTCTCACACATGGATGTTTCTCTCTCTCTTGTTCTCCCTCCCTTCCCATCTTTCTAAAAACAAATAAACAAGTCTTTTTTAAAAATAAGTAAAAGTACTTGAAGAAATAATAGCTGAAAACTTATCCCATTTGACAAGAGAAATCAACCTAGAGATTCAAGATAAGCAAATCACAAGGAGAATCTATTCAAAGAATTTCATACCAAAACACATATTAGAGTCAACTTACCGAAACTAAAGACAAAAACTGTATCATATTAGCAAGAAGAGATAAATGACATTTTGACTGTAGGGGAAATAATAATTTAAATAATAGCAACTTTCTCACCCAAAACCATGGAGTTCAGAAGAAAAAGTCACAATATTTTTAAGTGCCAAAAGAAAATAAGTGCAGGGCTTCTGACCAAGATGGAGGCATAGGTAGATATACTATGCCTTCTCACAGAACCAAAAGAAGGACAACGACGAATTTAAAAACAAAAAACAACCATAACTGCCAGAAAATCAAACTGTATGCAAACCTGAAAACCAAGGAGTTAAAAAAGAAACATTCATCCAGACCTGTAGGAGGGGCAGAGATGAACAGCAGGGGTGGGGAGGACTCATGGCAAGATGGCAGCTGGAAGAGTGGATGATCCCACATTTGTGTGCAGATAAACCAGGAGGAACAACTGGAGAGCGAGACAGACCATGCAACCCAGGATTCCAATGTGGGGAAATAAAGCCTCAAAACCTATGATTGAAAAAACCTGTGAGGGTTGAGGCTAAGGGAAAAACTCCCAGTCTCATGGGAGAACTCCTTGGAGAGACCCACAGGGCCCTAGAATGTACACAAACCCACACATCCTGGATGCAGCACCAGAAGGGCCCAATTTGCCTGTGCATAGTGGGGAAAGTGACTGAAAGCTGGTGGAGAGCCAAGCAAGCTGTGTTATTCCCTCTTGGACCCCTCCCCCACATACAGAGCAACAATGCAGTAACCTAGGTTGCCCCACCCTGGTGAATCCTTTAAGCTCTTCCCCTTACTTTGTAACAGGCACTGCTAGACAAAAAAAAAAAAAAGGTTAAATGAAAGAACAGATCAAAGCTCAAGCAAAAAATATAACTAAGGGATGAAGAGATAGCTAACCTATCAGAGGCACAGTTCAAAACACTGGTAATCAGGTTGCTCACAGAAGTGGTTAAGGATGGTCACAAAATAGAGGAAAAAGTGAAGGCTATGAGAAGTGAAATAAAGGAAAATATACAGGGCACTGAGAGTGAAGGGAAGGAAACCAGGACTCAAATCAATGTTGTGTACCAGAAGAAAGAAATAAACATTCAACCAGGACAGAATGAAGAAACAAGAATTTAAGAAAATGAGGAGAGGCTTAGGAACTTCTGGGACAACCTTAAACATTCCAACATCTGAATCATAGGGGTGCCAGAAGAAGAGGCAGAGCAAGGAATTGAAAACTTATTTGAAAGAATAATTAAGGAGAACTCCCCCAACCTAGCAAAAGAAATAGACTTCCAAGAAGTCCAAAAAGCTCAGAGAGTCCCAAAGAAGTTGGACCCAAGGAAGCACACACAAAGCCACATCATAATTACATTACCCAAGATTAAAGAAAAGGAGAGAATTTTGAAAGCAGCAAGAGAAAAGGAGACAGTTATCTACAAAGGAGTTCTCATTAGACTATCAGGTGCTTTCTCAAAAGAGACCTTGCAGGCAAGAAGGGGCTGGAAAGAAGTATTGAAAATCAGGAAAGGCAAGAACCTACATCCAGGATGACTCTATCTAGCAAAGCTATCATTTAGAATGGGAGGGCAGATAAAGCACTTCCCAGATAAGGTCATGTTAGAGGAGTTCATAATCACCAAGACCTTGTTCTATGAAATATTATAGAGACTTACATAAGAAAAAGAAGAAGATCAAAAATATGAACTGTAAAATGACAACAAACTCACAACTATCAACAACTGAACCTAAAAACAAAAATGAACTAAGCAAACAACTAGAGCAGCAATGGAATCACAAAAATGGAGATCACACGGAGGTTTATCAGTGGGGAAGAGGAGGGAAATCGTCAGGGAAAAGGTACAGGGAATAAGTAGCATAAGTGGTAGGTAGAAAATAGACAGGGAGAGGTTAAGCATAGTATAGGAAGTGGAGAAGCCAAAGAACTTACATGTACAACCCATGGACATGAAAGAGTGGCAGGGATGGGAATGTGGATGGGAGTGTGTTGTGCAGGGTGGAGGGGAATAAATGGGGGGAAATAAGACAACTGTAATAGCATAATCAATAAAATATATTTTTAAAAAAGAAAATAAGTGTAAACCCAGAATCCTATATCCAATAAAAATATATATGTCATGAATGAAAGGGATATTGAAATATCCTCAGATAAAATAAAACAAAAAGTTCATTAACAGCAGAACTACCTAAAATAATGACTAAAGGGAGTTCTCAAAAGCACAAGAGAGCAATATGAGAAGGAATCTTGAAACATCACAAGGAGAAAAGAACACAGGAAGAAAAACATCAACAAGTACAACAGATTTTTCTTTCCCTTTTGAGTTATCTAGTTGTTGTTTGATGATAGAAACACAAATTACAACAATTTATGATTTGGTTCTGAATTTCAGTAGAGTAAAAACAATATTATAGTTTTATAATATATTTTAGGAAACTGAATTTAAAAGGGGAAAGTTAAGAGACATAAAGAGAATTAAATTTTGTAAACCTTATTCAAAATGGTAAAATAATGACACTAGTACACATGACTACTCAAAACCTCTCTTTCAACAATAATTTAAAAAACTGGACAGAATATCAGAGGATATAGAAAAATTAGTAACATCATCAACTAACAGGATATTACCGACAGTTATAAAACACTCCATCCAAGGACAGGAGAGTGCAAACGCTTTAAAGTGCCTGTGACTATATACCAAGATAAGCCACCTCTTAGAAAAAAAAAACAAACCTCAAAAGATTAAAAGACTTGAAATCTTGCAGTGTATTTTGAAATCATACACAGTTCATTTTCTACTGCAATGGTGTCATCTAGAAATCAATTAAAATAAGAAAATATTTAGATATTTGAAAAGTAAACAAAACACTTCTACCTAATGCATGAATCAAAGAGAAGGTCTCGAGGAGAATTTTTAAAAATGTGTTGAAATGAGTGATGAAAATACAGTAGATCACAATTGTAGGACACAGCTAAAATGTCCTTAGGAGGACAAATTATACTCTAATTGCATATATTAAAAGACAGAAGTCTCAAATCAACAATAAAGCTCCTACATCAAGAAGTTAGAAGATAAAATAATAAAATAACACCAAATTAGGCAGAATAAAGGAAATAATAAAAGATAAGAGCAAATATAAATTATGGTAAACAAAAAACAATACAGAAAATCAATGAATCAAAGAGCTTGGTTCTTTAAACACATCAATAAATTAGACAAACTTTTAGTAAAACTGATAAAAAAGAAAGAAGACACAAATTACCATTATTAGATGAAACTAAAGATATCATTACAGAACCTGAAAAATTCAAAAAGGTATTAAAGTTATACTATGTATAACTCCTAACACATAGATTTAACAATTTAGATGAAATAGACCAATTATTTCTTTAAAAATTAAAACTCACCCAATTTGAAATAGATAATGTGAATAACTATGTAACTATTAGGTAATTGCATTTTCAATTTATAAATACAAAAAGATAACCTACAGGGCCAAAATTTTACTGGATAAATTCACCTAAATTTCAAAGAAAAATTGATACCAATTCTATATAATATCCTCGAGAAAATAGAAGAGGAAGAACTATTTCTTAATTGGCTTGAGTCAGAAAAAAAATTATATTATAGGTCAATAAAAATCATATACATTGATGTAAAATTTTTATTTCTCACATTTTTCATTCCTGCCTTCCTTTGATTTATTTCAATAGCTTCTAGAGTTGCATTTTAATTTATCAATTTTTTAATAGCTAAACATTCTTACATCACTTTTCATGTTCATTCTAAAGTCACAACATGCTTTCTTAGTGTCTCAAGGGTCTCTTGTCCATACAATGTACCATTTGTAACATGTAAGTCTATCTACCAAGCTCTCTTTCTCCTATGGGAGAGTTTTCACGTGTATTAAATCACAATTTTCTGAACCCCAGAAAACAGTGTGGCAATGTTTGCTTTAATCAATAGCATGCATTTAAAAAAATTATCATTTCCAATGTTTTTCATTCAGTTGTAGATATTCAAGGGTTTATACTGTATAAACCCTCCTACAGTCTGATTAAATTCCTGTAGCATTTGTTGTAAAGATCTGTTATGCTTAAATATTGATTTCTAGTGAATTTTCTTAGTTATATTAGTCTACAAATATATTTAGTTCACCTTCATTCTGCAATGTTACTTACCCTGGATTTAGTACCCATGTTGACATTTTTTTCAGCTCTTTGAGATGTTGTTTCATTGTGTTTTTGCCAGCATTGTTTTTGGTGAGGTCAGAGATCATTTGAATTTTTGCATAGGTATATACAATTCCTTTTTCTCTGGTTTCTTTAGAAATATTCCCCTTATCTTTTCTTTTCTTTAGTTTGGTTATTATGATCTCAGGCATAACTGTTGTCATTCTACTTGAGCTTTTTAGAACTGTTGGGATTAGGAAATGTATGCACTTTACCATTTAAGAACTTTTCAGCCATTAATTCTTTAAACATTTTAATTTTATTACCAATTTTCTTTTTCCTCTTCTTATGAAATAGGTCCTTTGACATTGTTTCACAGGTCTAAAGGCTTTGTCAATTTTTTAAATTTTCTTTATTGTTTCCGTCTACTTTGTAGATTTATTAAATTTGACCGTCTTATAGTTGTTCACTAGCTCTTATATTTTGTTAAATACACATAGTAAATTATTTCTCAGATATTGTATTTTTGATTCCATAATTTCTATTTAGTTCTTTTTTATAGTTTCTATTTCTCAGCTGAGATTTTCCATGCTTCCATTTATTATAGGTTTATTTTGTTTTATATGTTCTATTGATTAATTCTAATTTTTGGTTCATCTTAGGATGTATTTATATTTAGTATCTTTTTTCTCTGAGATTATTCACATTTTCTGTTTTTTCATATGTCAAATCATGAACATTGTTGCACATTCTGTTATGCTCTTCCCAAGTCAATTGTTTGTTTCATGAGACATTTTGCTTAGTTGAAATCAAACCACATTGTCTCTTGGGCACAAATGAAAATCTGTTTTTGTTTGTTTGTTTGTTTCTTTGTTATAGCTTTGCTTAAGCTATTCAGAGTCTACAGTGTGAAAATGTAGTTCAGGGGACAGGCCAGAAATTTTGGCAGAATTTATAGGAGAATTTAGATTTTCTGTCTCTCTTCTTTTATTTCCAGGATTCCTCCTTTATTTACCAGTGATTGTGTTTACCTTTAACTTAACTTAACTTTAGAGTCAGTAAGTCTAAAGTTTCCTCTTGGAGTTTTGGAGGACTGCACGGCACAGACACTACTTCTCCTAACAGAAGTTGTGAAATAGGTACATATACATATCTGAGAATAGAGTCACCTACTGTATTCCCTATTCCAAATTATCTATTCCCCTCTGCTTTAGCTTATACTTGCTCTCCACTATTTTTCATATTTTATAAATGGTTTACACTTGTTGTCTGGAGGAGGGACCATCAAATTCCTGTTTTCTTAGCATTTGCCTAAAGTAGAACATAAACAGGAATCATTTTAATATTAAAATGAACTGGAATATAGGGCAAGAACAAGTAGAGTTAAGGTTTTCTGGTGAAGCTGCTTTAGAGTTGGTCAGCAGTAGCACCAATGCACAAAGCTCCAGCCAGGATGATTAAATCATGATGCCGATTTAAATAAGACTGCCTCTGCTCTTCACATAACGTACCTGAATTTTTATGGAAACCTCAAAACCTTATAAACATGTGTTTCTCAAATTTTCAGGAATATAGGTGCACTATTTATAAACAAAATTAAACTCCTGGAAACAACTAAAGTTTTTGAAAAACAAACTTTTCATCTTCACAGGGAGACAGGATTTTCCATCCTGTATTTCTGAACAATACCTCTTTGAGTGACTCTGTATTGAGCAGAGTCACTCAAAGGTTGTAAATTGTTTCTGAAAAGGATTGTTTTAGTGGAGAAATCACTTGTTCTTGTTCTTATTTTTAACAAACATTGTGGCATGACATGTGAAAAGATGGTATTTTTAACTTTTACATTTTTAAGCAATAGACCATTTATATTCAGAAATTTTTGAAAAAACAAATTTTGTTGATTTTCTGAAGGTGCTTCTTTCATCTTATTATCTTTTTGGCAGTTTTAATAGGTCTTCTCTTTGAAATTTTGCATGTGATTTTAAGTCATGATCCCACCATCTGCCCTGGACTTCCAAGGGAGCTTCATTCCATAAGAGAATGTCTTCAGAGTGATGAGCTGAAAGCGTGAGTGATGCTTTAGTTTCATTAACTTATTTGGAAAGAAGGCCAATTGTCCAAGTACAGTTTTCTTCCTTTTTCCCCTCTCTCTTCCCCACACCCCATCCATCCCCACCTCCCTCTCCTGATTCCACCCCACCTTGGTTTTGTCCATGTGTCCTTCATAGTTGTTCCTGAAAATCCTTCGCCCTCCCCCCTCCATTATCCCCTCCTATCTCCCCTCTGGTTACTGTCTCTTTGTTCTTAATTTCAATGTCTCTGGTTATATTTTGCTTGCTTGTTTGTTTTGTTGATTAGGTTCCACTTAAAGGTGAGATCATATAGTATTTGTCTTTCACCACCTGGCTTATTTCACTTAGCATAATGCTCTCCAGTTCCATACATGCTGCTGCAAAGGGTAGGAGCTCCTTCTTTCTTTCTGCTGCATAGAATGCAATTGTGTAAATGTACCATAGTTTTTTGATCCATTCATTTACTGATGGGCACTTAGGTCGCTTCCAGCACTTGGTTATTGTAAATTGTGCTGCTGTGAACATTGGGGTGCATAGGTTCTTTTGGATTGGTGTTTCAGGGTTCTTAGGATACTATCTCAGCAGTGGAATTACACAGTCAAAAGGCAGTTCCATTTTTAGGTTTCTGAGGAAATTCCATACAGTTTTCACAGTGGCTGCACCAGTCTACTATCCTACCAGTGTTGTACTAGGGTTGCCTTTTCTCCACAGCTTTTCCAACACTTGTTTGTTGATTCATTTATGACGGCCATTCTTACTGGTGTGAAGTACTATCTCACTGTAGCTTTAATTTTCGTCTTTCTGATGGCTAGCAATGCTGAGCATCTTTTCATATGTCTTTGGGCCCTCTGTATGTCCTCCTTGGAGAAGTGTCTGTTCAAGTCCTTTACCCATTTTTTAATTGGGTTGTTTGTCTTCCTGGAGTGGAGTCGTGTGAGTTCTTTATATATTTTGAAGATCAAACCCTTGTCTGAGTTATCATTAGCAAATATGTTTTTTCCATAGAGTTGGTTCTCTTTTCATTTCAATGCTGTTTTCTTTAGCCATGCAGAAGCTTTTTGTTTTGATGAGATCTCATTTGTTTATTCTTTCCTTTATGTCCCTTGCTCTAGGGGACAAGGGCAGCTTTTAATCAGTCACACGATTTGGGTGTTCTCACTCAGAATAAGATACAGTTTCTATATGCCTTTGAGAAGAGAATGTTGCACTTTGGATTAGCAGAGCCAACAAAATCATATATGATATGCTTTATTTTTTTATTCCTGCTGCAGCTTTAGGCTAAAACGCTCTCTGACAAGCAAGTTGCATCTGATAAGTCAATCATTTTTCTCTTTGTTCTTCAAATTTCACTGAAAAGTATGCTTTTATTTTGTAATTTACTTAGATCATTTCATTGCACAAGGGCTATGATTAAGTCAGGTACAAACACTAAATCTATTAGACAAATTACAGTTAAAATCAAGACAATATTTTTATAACTCACTCATACAGCATCTGCTTTAGTGAACTTACCATGAATGAGGCATCATGATTATTCTGTGAATACACCAATAACTAAGATTATACAGTTGATGTATCATAGAACTGTATACTTTAAACCTATATAATTTTATTAACCAATGTTACCCAATAAATTTAATTTAAAATGTGCAAACATACCACAATGATTTTCCTTATCCTGAGGAACTTCTATAAATTATGTGGCCATGCATATATTTAATCTACTGTTATATTATTTTTTCTTTCTTTCTTTCTTTCTTTTTATTTTTCAGAGAGAGGGGAAGGGAGGGAGAGACAGAAGGAGAGAAACATTGACTTGCCAGAGACAACATCAGTCAGCTAACTCCCACTGCCTCTAATACACCCCCAACTAGAGACCCTGCCTGCAACTCAGACATGTGCGACCAGCAATTGAACCAGCGACCCCTGAGTTTGCAGGCTGGCACTCCAACCACTGAGCCACAGCAGCCAGGGCCTATTAAATTTTTCATCAACGTTGTCTTAGTCTGAAATGTTCTTTTAATATAGTAATCTGTCTATTTTTTCCTTTAGTACTCAAAACTTTTGGAAATAGATTGTCCACTGAAATTCCCTGCATAATATTATTAAGCATTTTAATGATAATGATAATAAAATCTTTCGGTCTTCATTAAACAAATTTCCTTAAAATGCAAAACAAAATGTGTTGTAGTTCTTATTTTATTTTTTTGAACAGTGTTTTTCTCTTAAAAAAGGAAAAAAACATATGGGTTTAGAATGAACATCACTTAAGATTTATTTTAGAGTCAAAGGCAACACTCTACTTTCCTAAAATTGTGCTGTGGTATTACAGCCATTCCCATTTATCTGACACTCACTCTGTGCTGGAAATGAGTCTTGCACACATCTTGATACTTCTTCACATGACCAATAAACCTGTAGCCATTATTGACAAATACAGATTAGTAGACTTTTAACTATTTTAGTTAATTCAGGCCCACTCTCGTGAATACTTGCTACAGTACAGTTCAGCTTACGTTTTAATTTGTCCTAGTCATGCTGTCTCCTGTCAATTATCACTCGGTTGACTCTGTGGGCCTTTAACACATTTTTTCAGCTTCTATTCTTTGAAGAGATAGAAAACTAGACAATCAGTTGTACTTTGGGTTGATTGGGATTGTGAAAGATTTTTAAAACAACAAATCAAGATCCCTAGGTTCAGCCCAATGAAGAAAAGAAAGAGCATGATTTAAGAGTAGAGAAAAAATCATGCAGTACTGGTATTGATGACAAATAGAGCCCCTTTTTCATAGTGTGTTTGTCCTGATCCTAAATGTAATAGAGTTTCATTTGGTAACTTTTACATGATGCTTTCACAAATAGAAGAAAACTTTGTAAAAAAACATTATTTTATTACCAGACTAAGTTTATATTTTGGAATATTTGCTCCCAAAACATAACTAAATTTATCATGTTATTGTCACTATACATTTACATAAAACATTAATTTTGTTTCCATTTTAGCTTTCAAGAGGTATAATTAACATACAGTAAGTTGAAAATAGTATTTAAGGCATTAAGTGTATTTTAATGAGTTTTTACACATAATACAACCACATAACCATAAATACAGTGAAGATACTACATACCAATCACCAAAATTTTTCTCTCCCTCCTTTGTAAGCCTTCCTTGGATCCACTTACATGTGTCTTGCTCCACATCCATCCTCAAGTTATCACTGATGTGTTTTCTGTAAATTAATTAAATTAATTTATTAATTAAATTAATTAAATTTAATAAATTAATTTTAAATTTATTTATAAATTTTATGAAATTAAATTTAATAAATTAAATAAATCAATTTATTTTTACCATTTTAAAAAACTTGTTGGGGTGACATTGGTAAATAAAATGTCATGGGTCTTATAACATTTATATAAATGGAACCATACAAAGTGAACCCCTTTTGTGTGGCTTTACGTTTTTTGAATTTTGATAGATATATAGTAGTATTTCATAATAGCTTTCCTTCCCCTAACAACTAATGATCTTAAACATCTTTTCATATGTTTATTTGCTACCCACTTATTTTCCTTTGGAAGTGTTTACTCAAATATTCCATGAATTTTTATTTTTATAATTTTTTTTATTACTGAGTCTGAAAAGCTTAGGTATTCTGAATGTTGTTAAATGATTAGCAGATATATAATTTGAAAATATAATCTGCTATGTTATATCTTCTCTTTTTATTACCTTAACCATGTTTTTTAGGAACAGAAATTCTTAATTTTGATGTCTGATTTGTTGATTTTTGTCAGTATTGTACTTTCAGTTTTGCATCTAAAAATTCTTTGTCTAACCGAAAGTCACAAGGATTTTCTCTTATATTTTTTGTTAAAAATTTTTGAGTTCTAACTCTAGTTGTGTGGCTCAGTGGATTGAGCACCAGCCTTTGAACCAACAGGTCACTAGTTAGATTCTTGGTCAGGGCACATGCCTGGGTTGCAGGCTGGGTCCTAGGGGGTGGTGGGGAGCTTAAGAGGCAACCACACATTGATGTTTTTCTCCCTTTCTCCCTCATCCCCTTCTAAATAAATAAATAAATAAAATATTTTAAAATTTATAAATTCTAGGTCTTACTCCAGTGTTTGTGGTTGACTTTGAGTTAATTTCTTTACATGCTGTGAGATATATATTAAAATGGATTAATTTTTGCATATAAGTATTCAATTATTCCAGCACCACATGTTTAAAAAGGCTATCATTTTCTAATGAATTACATTTGTACTTTTGTTGAAATCAACTGACCATATTTGTATGAGTCTATTTCTGAATTCCCCATTCTTTTACACTGACCTATACAAATCTACCTGGAAACCAGCACTAAATGCATTGATTATGGTAGCTTTGTGTTAAATTCAGAAATCAGGTTCTATAAACCTTCCAATTTTTTTCTTTTTCAATATTATTTGGCTATTCTAGTTCTTTTGACTTTCCTTCTAAATTCTGTTATTAGATTATCAATCTCAAAAAAAGAAGTCTGTTAGAATTTTCATTTGGAATTGCATTGAATTTATCTATCCATATGGGGAAATCAACATCTACCAATAGTTATCTGACATGTACACACTGTATATATCTCCACTGATTTGTCTTTATCTCAGGGGTGTTTTAGTGTTTTCAAAGCATAGGTCTTATACATTTTTTGCCAATTTTATTGTTAAGTATTTAGTATTTTCTTGTTACTGCAAATGGTAATGTATTTATAATCACAATTTTTAATTGTTACAACTACACAGAACTGAAAGTGATCTTTTCATGTTGACACATGTCCCACAAACTTTGCTGAACTCATCTATTTGTTCTAGTACCTTTTTCATCTATACTGTATGATTTTTCACATAATCACAAATACAGTTTTATTTACTCCTTTTCTATGTTAATATTTTTTATTTCTTTGTCTTTTCTCACTCAGCTAGCTGGAACCTCCAGAAAAATTTTGAATAGACATAATAAAAATAGATATCTTTGATTTCTTGTTGTTTATTGTCCTTGGGGAAAGTATTCAGTCTTTAGCTATTTAGTATAAGGTTAACTGCAGGTTTTTCCCTCATTCCCTTCATCAAATTGAAGAAGTTTCCTATTCCTGGCTTGCAAGAATTTTAACCAGTTATAGATTTTGAATTTCTCTGATGCTTTTTCAGTAACTGTAGAGATGATCATATGATTGCTATTATATAAATTCTTAGGATGATGAAATACATTGATTAATTTTCAAATGTTAAACCAGCTTTCTTGAGAGAACTCTAAATTGTAATAATCATAATCATTCTTTTTTCAATTTGATTTGCTAATTTTAAAAGAATATTTGCATCTATGTTTTTGAGGAATATTTTTATGTATTTACCTTTTCTTGTAATGTGCTTGGTTGGTTTTGGTAATGGATGACGCTGGTCTCATAAAATGAGTTGGAAATTTTTTTCTTCTTTTATATTGCATACAAGAGTTTATGTACAAAAGAACCATTCAATTTTTCATAGACTATGTCAGTGAAACCATTCAAACCTGGGATTTTTTAATAGTGAGATTTTTAGCTATAAATTAATTTAAAATAGGTATAGTATTTTTATATTATTTGTTTCTTGTTGAGTCATCTTTGATAGTTGTATATCAAAGTTGTATATATTTTCTAGTTCTTTAAAGTGGATGTTGAAACAATTGACTTGAGAATTTTCCATTCTACGTATTTATTGCTATAAACCTTCCTCTAAGCATTATTCACACTGCATTTGCTGAATTTTGATGTTCTTTTTTGTTTTCATTCAGTTTAAGACACGAATTTACCTCTTTATTTCTTTTATGATGCATAGATTTTACAAAACTATGCTGCTTATTTTTCAAATGTTTGGGAAATTTCCTGATATAGTCTGTTATTGATTTTTAATTTTCATTGTTATCTGAGAACATGCTGTGCATAATTTGAATATTTTTAGAATACTGACATGTTTTATTGCTCACATATGGCCTATGATAATGCATGCTTTTAATGCACTTGAACAGAAACACTTCCTGCTGTTGTTTGGTGAAGTGTTCTACAACTGTCAATTATGTTATGTTGGTTGATAATGTTTTTCTAGGAATAAATCCTTACTGGTTTTGTCTACTTATTCCACCAATTGTTGTGAAAGAACTGTTGAAAGTTGTTTTTGTGTTATGAAAAGGTGTTGAAATCTAGAACTCTAATTGTGAATTTGTCTATTTACAATTCTGTCAGTCTCTGTTCCATGTTATTTTGAAGATTTGTCTTTATTTAAATAATTATTTTCAGTTATTAGATATTCTTCATCCCAGTAATAGTCTTTGATCAGAAATTTATTTTGTATGATATTAATATAGTCACTCCTACCTGAACATTTATTATACCACTAGTTATATTCAATGCATTTTTACTTTCAGACGTTATAGTTTTTTACCTAGAATTTTGATTTGGGTCTGTTTTATATCTTTCCTTTTGATGCTTACCATCTTAATGTCACATTTACCTTCTTGTACATGTTGAATATAATTATATTAACTGTTTTAATGTACATGCCAACTAATGCTACATTTGTTTCATTCCTGGATTAATGTTTATCCTCCTTATAAGTTATATTTTTCTGCTTGTTTGCATGACTTAATTTTGATTGTGAATTTTACCTAGTTGAGTGTGTATATTCATATACGTCCTATAAACATTCTTTAGTTTTGTTCTGAGAAGAATTTAAGTTATGTGGAAATGATATGATCCTTTCAAGGCTTTTAAATTTAAGTTTGTTGAGTATGATCAAAGAAGCCATTAGTCTAGCGCTAATTTTGTACTACAACTAAGGAGGTATCTAATGAACTATTCTACCTAATGTCTTGTAAATTATTTTTTTTTCTACTCTGGCTAACAGGAACACAAAAAGTTCTCATTCTGGTGTTGGTTTCAAGGGTAACTCCATTCCTTTCACACGATTCTTTCCTTAGATTCAGGTGTTTTCTCACACATTTGTGCTCATCAGTATTTATCTGGAGTCTGGAGATATCTGGATTCTATCTCTTCTAGACAGCAGTCTTATCCCTGCTGTCTAAGGAACTACAGCCACCTTCAAATCCTTGGACTCTCAAGTCTGTCTTTTCAGTTCAGAAGCTTCACGAGCCTCTGCCAGGACTTTGTTGCCTAGCAGCCTGGCATTCTTTCCAGACAATAGGCTGAGCTAAAGATATGGTTCACCTGCGTAGTTTCCCCCTTTTCAGGGGTTACTCTTTGCTGCCTGATATCCATTACTGAAAAATGGCTTGGGTTTTGTTTTTTCTCACATATGATGTCTGGTTGTAAGTTATTTCCTACTGGAGAACAAATCCAGTCTTTTTTACTACAACTTGACCAGAAATGCAAGGCTTTCATTTAGTCATTTAAAAGATCACCTCTAATTGTTTAATGCACTAGATGTAAATGAAATTTTATCTAGATGTGTACTGATTTAATTTTCTCCATATTTGCACTTCAGATTTTGTAATGATTCTTTTTGACTATATAGTATTATCATCATTTTTTGTAGATAAATAATGTATATTTCAGATTACTCTGCCAGTAGATTATTACAAGTCAATATTATTTGTCAAAGTATAGTTTTATAACTATTTGTAATGTGTTTAAAATACTGACTTTTTGCATAACCTTTATGATAGCTAAGAATGGAACTACGTCTCCAAGTTATCATCAAAATAGAATATTAATACTATGAAAATTCTAAGACACACCAATTGTTATTTCACATTGTAAAACATCTGCAACTTTTTTAAAAGAATTCCAAATGGTAGAGAACAAGTCATCTCTTTTTATTTAAAGAACTATTTCAAGTATAAATATTTTGTCTTATGTGTGTAGGTGAGCAGAAACAATAGAAAACAACTGAGAAGATTTAGAATAAATGATATTTGGAATAAAAAATCTTGTTTTGAAAATGTTGACAAAATTGTTTCATAAAGCCTATAAATTCAAGAATATAGTTCAAAAGATATTATTTTTAAGTGAAAAAACAAATCTTTATTGCTTTAAACTACTGAAATGTCAGTATTGTGTTTCTTGCAGTGAACATTCCTAACTAATATAGATATTAGTTTTAACATTTGAATATTGGGGAGACAACTAATTATATTCCAAACTGCTTTCAACAATGTGAAATTAAAATGTAATTGTTATCATCATAGAAATACACTACCAGAAGCAAAAAGGAAAACTAATTTATGTTTCAATATTTTTAGTGAAAAATTATAATTTGCATAATGCTACTAAAATAGGGAATGGAGGTAAATATTGGAAATGATGATGTAATTGTATGGAATACAGAAAAGAAAAAATATATATTCCTTTTTGGAAAAAGGACAGATTTCATAGACTTGTTTTTTTTAACAAGTAGGCAATCAAATGATTTTCGAAACTAGTAATACGATAGCTTTTTACATTAACATTTCAAAAAGTAAAGCATTTATCACTGAAACTTTAAAAATGAGAAACTCATTTTATCCTTCAGCTCAGAGAAAAATCTTTCGTGTTTAGAAGGCTATTAATTTCTTATTAATTAATAATTTATTTCATTTCTTTCCTCCTTCATTAATCCAATCAGCCGAGGATCTGTTTCCGCAGTCTTCCCTTTGTTTCCCAGCACCCACCTCTCCACGCTGCTGCAGAGAAGACACCATCCCTAGTATGTCCCCTTCACACACACCCCCCCCCCGCCCACCACACTCTACTCTCCCCGAAGCAAAGAGACATTCACTGAGACTCAGCCCCCAGGCCACCTGAGTAAAAAAGTCTCTGAAGAAATTTCAGTCACCTTTTGGCTATCCAAAAACAATAGCTGCAAGAAATGAAAGTGGGTGGCAACCCTGTATTTTCCACCTTGAAATGCTTATACATTCTCTTAAGAAACTGTCAGGGTTAATCCTGTCATTCCTCACTTTCTGATTCTCCTTAGTCATCTGGAGAGGCCCAAGACACCGCTGCCATAGCTCATGCAGTGAACTAGCATCTCCATGCTCTGCCGTATGTTCATTAATCTCCTCTAATCTTTTAACCCCCAACCATTTCCAGTGTGCCCTTTGCAAAGCACCCTCTGTCAGCAGCAAATTACCGATGTGCTTTAACTCTGCTCTAACTAGTCCCTTCATTCTCTTCCTCCTACTGGAGCCTGACTATTCTGTGAACAACATCACTTCCCTACAGTTCTTTTAAGAATGGTTTTGGCCTCTTAAGGACTTCATCACTAATAACATTTCCTCTTTTTCCTGTATATGCATTCCCAATTATGTGAAATCGTTCCCATTTGCCTTTCTAAAAAATAAAATAAAAATTTGACCTTCATATCCCACCCCTTTTCCACTCACCCCACTTTAGTGATAGTCCCATCTCTCTTCTCCCACCCAAGGCAAAACTTACTGAAAAAGTATTTTGTAGACAATATCACCACTTCCTTACGTACTGTCTTCACAGCACCTGGATAGAGCTCCCTGGCCTGCCACCTCGCTGAGTCTGTATTTTGCAAGGTTGTCAAGGACCTACATGTTGTCAAAACTCCTAGTTATTACCTAGAAACACTTACTTTCTTTGAATCCCTGGCTTTCCTATTATCTCACCTCTGTCTTCTTTGGTAGCTGCCCCCTTCCACATTCACCTTCCTTTGTTGACATATTCCAGGGCATTGTCCGGAACCCCCTGTTTTGTACATCTGAACATCAGTCTTCATCCTTACATGATCTCGTCTAATCCTGTCACCTCAAATACTACCACTAGGTGAACCATCTATCCAAATTACTTTCCCTGAACATCACTTCCCTATTTTTTCCACATGACTATGTGATATTTACACTGATATTTTTAACAGATACTTGAGAATTTTTGCTAAAACATAACTGTTTTTACCCAGAAACATGCTCTTGGTGGCTTTGTTTTTCGTTTCAGTAAAACATCCAGTTCCTTAAGTCAGAAGCCTAGATATAATCTTTGATTTCTATCCTTCCATCAACCTTATTATCTATCACATAGGAATTCTTTAATTCTACTTTCAAAATATATTCTGAACCTATTCAATACCCAAACTTCTTGCACCACATCTAGTGTGTGGATTGTACAATGTGCAAGGGCATGTAGCCCAGGGGTAAGTCTGAAAATTCAGCCCATGCCCATGTTCTCCTTTATAGGCTAATGTTAGGTTGGGTCTTTTTCACAGCAAAGATGCACTTTTTTGTTGGTACAAATACTTTTTTACTTGTCAAACCTTGCACTCAAAGAATCACCTTTTTCAATGTGTACAGAGAGGACAGAATAGCTAACTGCTAATATTACTGTAGTAATTGCCACCTTCATCTCTTCTCTCAACAAATGTAACAACCTTCTAATTTTCATTTTTTGTCTCTAATTTTCCCTCAATACAATCGCTCCATATGACAATATGATACATTTAGCAGCCAAAATGAAATTAAAAATAAGAACAGTTTCTTGCTGGTTTAAAATTCTTGTCTGACTTAACAAATCCTATAACCTCTGCTTTGTTTAATTATCCAAGCTTATCTGATATCACTTGGTATATCATTCTACATAAGTGTATTTAAAAAAACTCAAGATGAGTTTTTTTAAAAAAAACTCTGGCCAAGATGAAGGCATAGGTGGAAATACTGTACCTCCTCGCACAACCAAATTTAATGAAAACAAAGATTTAGAAACAAAAACACAACAAAAACAGACAGAAAATTGAATTATACAGAAGTCCAACAACAACAAACCATTCACCCAGACCAGTAAGAGGGGTAGAGTTGGTGGCCAGTGGACAGGAGTTATGGCATGAAAAAGCGGTGGCTGCCAGTCCTACCCAGGTGCACAAGCACTGGTTGGCAGACCCCAGGTGTGGAAAGGCAATGAGCAGACCCAGTGAGGGTGCAAGGCAGCTGGCTGACTATGGTCACACATTGGCATGCAGATAAACCAGGCAAAGGAGTGAGCAGTGAGACAGACCGTGCAACCCAGGGCCCCAGCAATGAAAATTAAAGCCTGAAAGAATTGATTGGAAAAATTTTCAGAGGTTGAGGAGGAGAGTCTCCCAGCCTCACAGGAGAGTTAGTTGGAGAGACCCACAGGGTACTAGAATGTACACAAGCCCACGCACCTGGGAACCAGCACCAGAAGAGCCCAATTTACTTGTGGAAAGCAGCAGAGGCTACCAAAATCCGAGAGAGAGTGGAACAAATGCCATTGCTCCCTCTCTGACCCCACCCCCAGTTCCAACCCAGCACCTGGGTAGACCCATCCTGGTGAACACACAAGCCTCTGCCACTCAAGTGTAATAGGTGTGACAGACCAAAACATTATGGCTCAAGCAGAAGAACAGCTCAAAGCCCCAGAGCCAATACTTCTAAGCGACAAAGAGATAGCCAACCTATCGAATGCACAGTTCAAAACACTGGTGATCAGGATGCTCACAGAACTGCTTGATTTTAGTCACAAATTAGATGAAAAAATGAGGGCTACCCTAAGTGAAAAGAAGCAAAATGCACAGGGAACCAATAGTGATGGAAAGAAAACTGGGACTCAGATCGATGGAGTGGACCAGAAGGAAGAAAGAAACAACCAAACAGAAAAGAATAAAAAAATAAAAATTCAAAAAAACGAGGAGAGGCTTAGAAACCTCCAGGACATCTTTAAACATTCCAACATCCAAATCATAGGGGTACCAGAAGGGGAAGAGGAAGAGCAACGAGGAAAACTTATTTGAACAAATAATAGAGGAGAACTTCCCCAATCTGGCAAAGAACTCTTTTGGGACTCAGAGAGTCCCAAAGAAGGTGGACCCAATGAGAAACACACCAAGGCACATCATAATTACATTGCCCAAGATTAAAATGAATAAGAGAATTCTAGAGAAACCAGCAAGAGATACAGGGACAGTCACTTACAAAGGAGTTCCCATGAGACTGTCAGCTGATTTCTCAAAAGAGACCTTACAGGCAAGAAGGAGCTGGAAAGAAGTATTCCAAGTCATGGAATCCAAAGGCCTACAGCCAAGATTGCTTTATCCAGCAAAGCTTTCATTTAGAATGGAAGGGCAGATAAAGCGCTTCTCAGATAAGGTCAAGTTCAAGGAGTTCATCATCACCAAGCCCTTATTAAATGAAATGTTAAAGGGACTTATCTAAGAAAAAGAAAATAAAAAATATGAACAGTGAAAGGACAGCAAACTCACAATTATTAATAACCACACCTAAAACAAAAGCAAACTAAGCGGACAGCTAGATCAGGAGTGGAACCATAGAAATGGAAATCACAGGGAGGGTTAGCAACAGGAAAGTGGGAGGAGGTGAAGGGGGAAGAAGGTACAGAGAATAAGTATCATAGATGGTAGGCAGAAAATCAATAGGGGGAGGGCAAGAATAGTAGGGGAAATATAGAAGCTAAAGAACTTGTGACACATGGACATGAACTAAAGAACTTGTGACACATGGCTAGGGGAGAGGGTGTGCAGGGTGGAGGGGAATGAAGGGTGGGAAATGGGGCAACTGTAATGGCATAATCAATAAAATATATTTTAAAAAATAAAATAAAAAACTTATTTTTCCACTTGTGTCTTTCTTTCCTGTGTGTCTCCTTACTAGTCACAGAGAACATTGTACTTCTGATGCTTATGGTCACCAAATTTGTGGGAATTTTTCCACATAACAAGCAATTCTCTCCAATATCAGCTGGACGTCTTACAATTTAACTCAATTGTGATGTTATCTACCTGGAGATAGTGTCACATCCTCCAGGTTAAGAGTTCTTTCCAACAAGATTGATCCCACCCCACTTTGATGCCATTCACAACTCCTAGGTCCCCAGGTTACTCACAACTTCTGTCCAATTTAGCTCCAAATTAGAGGCTCCCATAACCCCTCCTCAGATTTGATTGATTGGCTAGAGTAGTTACAGATCTCAGCGAAACCGTTATGTCTACCTGTTCATTAAAAAATATGAAAACGGGTACAGATGAATAGCTAGGTGAAGAGACACATAGGGTGTGGTGTTGGAGCTTGTTGAAGTGCAAGGGCTTCTATCTCTGTGAAGTCAGGGTGCATTGCTCTCTCAGTGAAGATGTGTACGACAACCTGAAAGCTCTCTCTCTGAACCCTGCTCTGTTGGGATTTTTATGGAGGCCTTATGACAGATCATTAACTATATGTTCAGCTCTTCTACCTTCTCAGGAGAATGAGGGGTGGAACTGAAAATTCCAAGCTTCTTCTAATCACGGCTGGTTCCTTCTGGTGAGCAGCCTTCATCCAGGAGCCATTCAGGAGCCCCCCTGCCCCCCCGCAAGAGCTGCCTTATTAAAACAAAAGACATTTGTATCACCCAAGAATTATAAGTATTTCAGAAGGTCTGTGTCAGAAGGTGGGGGCAGAGATCAACATATATTTTTTTCTGTTAGCTTACAATATGAAACTTTGTTTTAGCGTTATTTTTTCTTGGACATGTTTCCATCTGATTCTCTTACGTTTTGCTTCTTCTCATAATTTAGAGCTTAACTTAATGATTATATATGTATATATATACACACACACATATATACATGCATATATACATGTGTGTATATACATATACATATACATATACATACATATATATATGAGAAATCCTTAGGGCTTTCTCTGGGGCCCTAAACTAAATAGCTCTTATTTTAATATATCAGTTGTTTATTATTAATTCATTTATCATTACGTTTACTTATTGTTTAATCTATATATCTCTTCTCTAAAAGGTAAGTTCCTTGTCTGTCATGTTTACTGCCTTTTACCAGCACTATGAATTGTGCATGGCACATAGTAGGCCTTTGATAGATATTATTCCAATGACTTTCTGGACATCTTAAGTGTCTGCTCAGCTAGTCAAATGATGAGTCATCTCGAGATGTGGTTTCACTGAAACAAAAACAGCCAAAAGTTTATCCTTCAAGAGTTAGCTAAAAAAAAATTTAATAAAGTCCTCTTGTCCCCCAAAACCCATGTCAGCATACACAAGAATTAGACATTTTTAGAGAGAATTGTTAATGTTTAAAGAAAAAACATATCAGTTAGGAGCTGGTTCTATTTATAATGAAGTCCAGTCTGGGAAACACAGATTTGAGAAAACTCAATAATCCTTAAAATAGAGACAATAGAGAATAAAGTTCTAAATGAAGAAGAGAAATTAATTTGGCAAAACAAAATGGTACATTACAAAGAAAGTATTAAAGTCAGAGAAGTGTATTATCTCATACCAGAAGGAAAAATAAAGTGTAATTAATTTTACAACTTCTATATGAATAGACATAGCTTTAGCTTACAAAATCTAATTTATTATAAGATCTTATTTAAATTAACTGCTAGGACAATTAAGATAAAGTAAAAAAGTGGCTTGTGACCTACTTATCCACTTTTCTTAAAGTCCTGAACTTTTTTTAATAAGTGAGTTTGTAGTGAAATAATGAATCTGGAATACAATATACCAAAGAAAATATACATAATTAGCAACTGTTTTCTTGTCTGTCACAATTGCTTTAATCACAATTCACACTTTGTAGTTCAATTTTTTAAATAAAGCAAGAAAAATTTCAAGAGTATTTTCCTCTTTAGGTTTTAGGAGGACACAAAAGATTTTGTAATTTCATTAATGTATATCTTACAACATATGAGTGTTCAAGATGGATTTAGAGAAATTGTATTCAAAATCTTGACTCTATTATGTACTAACTGAGTGTCACTGGGACAGTTATAAAAACTGCCTTAAGTCTAAATTATTTCACTTGCAAATGGATCCATGTTGTTTGTATCACTGTAAAAATTCTAAAACTTTTAGAACATTGCCCAGCACCATATGGAAATGCTCAATATATTGATGCTTCTATTTATTTCTAAAGCAAATTATTCATAGGGAGAAAGACATTATTTTTCCCACTTAACAAGAATGCCCAGTGCTGTTTTTGAAACATGTCTCTGTGATATAGATTTTCTACCTCATATTCTACCACATTAGAATTTTTCTTCCATGATTGAAAAAAAATAATTACACAGAAAATATAATTTCTTATAGATCATGAAAATTATCAACATAAGTACGTGCATAAGGTGAGAAAGTTTTATAATAGACTCAATATTACATTTGGTGGCAGAATCTGTCACTTTGACCTATTTGATTCAGAGCAGCTGTTCCTTTCTTGCCCAGCATCCCCATCACTGCTTGAATCTTACTGTTTGAATCAGAGGTACTACCTTTCATGCCTCAAAGTAGCCATCATTTATTTAAAAAGGAGTTGTATGCACTAAAAAATGTACCATTCTCATACATTCTCCAAGAATTCTTAAATGAAAATTAAGAAAAAGTATATTTCTTTGATTGGTGGGGAAGAACTATGGCTATGGAAGCAGCGCATAGACAAGACGTCCACAGTGTGGATGAAGTCCTTCTGCACAGTGGCCTAAACACTAAATGTGGGATAGGAAACCCGGACAGAGCTCTTCCTTGTTTATGCTTGTCCCTAAGACCAGCTGCACACGTGGATTTTGGTGGTTTGTTTCTATGAAAAAATGTACTTCCCTTTTGGACTTAGTTTGTTCAAGTTGAGTTTCCTTCCATTTGAAGCACAAATGTACTAAGAAATGTTTATTGTCAAACATTACTGTGTACAATTAACTCATCTGAAAAGCAAGCAAACCATAAAACAAAGCTGTATTCACATAAAATATTATTTATATTTGAGAATTTGAGGGTAGAAAGTCAAACTTTGGAAAATAGTGCCTATTTTTAGAGAGCAAGAGATTGATCTTCAGAGATGTTTATATCTACTTTTATTGTATTGTTAATTTCTACTCTTTGGAAAAAAGATTAGTGATGATTTTTTTCCCTGAGAGTACAGTACAATTTTGGTTGGATTGGAACTCATTCTTTAGCCTCAGAGTGCTCTGTTCTAGCAGCTGCATAAACAAGGGATTGAGTGTTTTATACTGAGGATGTAACTCTTACTGGTGTTTGCATTATACTTAAGTTCATCCTGTTGGTTGTAGAGTTTACTAGGAAGTGTAGGAAGGCCACAGTGTAATAGGATTCTTGTTTTTAAAACCCATTAGGAGTCTGATAATTATAAATTTTTCTACATCCTTCCATTTCCATCAGTTAAATATTCTTGTAGTTATACATAATCACATATAGACATTTTCAAAATATAATTTCCCAACAATTTCACAACACGTACACAGTTTTGTTATTCAGAAAGTTAGACCTCTAGTGACGATGGAGGAGTAGGTAAATGTGGATCACCTTCTCGCATAACCACAGAAAAAGTACAGCTAAACTACAGAGCAAATACCACACAGAATTGTCAGAAAGTTGAGCAGTAATGAAGTCCAACAAGTAAGGAATTAAAGAAACCACATTGATCCAGACAGGTAGGAGGGATGCAAGGGTAGAGACCTGAAATGGGGTGGCTCCGTGTGTGGTAGATATAAAACAGAAAGATGGGTTTGGGAGGGATCCCAACCCTGCACCAGACCACCCAGCACAGGGTTCCAGTGCCAGGGAGATAAGTCCTTATAACTTCTGACTATAAAAAACTAGAGAGGTTTGGGTTGGCAGAAAAAAAAACTGGGTTGGTGATTCTCAATCCTCTCTTCTTAAAGGGACTCGCATCACACACAGACTTACTCAGACACTCTGCCTGGGCTCCAGCATCAAGGCAGCACCTTGAAGGGCACCAGAGACATACGGAGGAGAACAGAAGTGTCTGGCATCAGGGTGAGAGCTGGGAAACAGCTTCCTTCTAGGCAGAACTGGGAGCAGTGCCCTTTGTACCTTTTCTGAGCCAACCCCAACACAGAGCCCCAGTGCAGTGGCACCATATCCGAATTGCCAATAGCCTGTATCACATGGTAAGCCCTGTCCTGATGATTACCTAAGGGTTTGCCCATCCAAGCTACAGACCCACCCAAGCTGGTAATAGTGGTTTTTGAAAGGCAGGACTAGATGCAGGCTTCAGACCTTCCTAAATCTGCTCAAACACAGCTGAGCACAGCCCCCATAACTCTTGCTGAATGGCCCTGGCCCAGCACTAGCAGCAGCCATCTGTATATTGCTTTATTGCTTATGCCAAGGGTCCCCAGACAGAACACTAGTGGAGACTGACCTCAGCCTGCACCACCTGGGAACCCTCAGAGCCTGCACACCCAAAGAGCAGTTACAGACCACATTTGAGCATCACCCAATTACCTCTGCAAGCCACGGAGAGAGATAATTGCTGACCAGGGGTCACTACCAACCAGTCTTACCAGATGTGTGGACTTGGTAAATCCCTCCTATTGACCTACTGGTGCAATCAAGACTTCTATAAAAGGAAGGATTACTCACTCCTAATGGAGGTTGCACCTCGAGTACCCAGCTTAGGAGGTAAGTGAGGCTGTGCCACTGGACCCTACAGGGCACCTACTACATTAGGCCAAAATACCAAGACACAAAGTCAGAACAGCCCTACCTAATACATAGGAAGGCTGTCAAAATAAGGAGACAAAAAAATACTGCCCAAATGGAAGAACAGATCAAAACTCCCCGCGCCCCCCCAAAAAAGAACTAAACAAAAGGGAGATAAGCAACCTATTAGATGCAGAGTACACTGGTTATAAGGATGTTGAAGGAACTCAGCAGCCTAAAAATGAACCAATCAGAAATGAAGAATGCACTAATTAAAATAAAGAACAATCTACAGGGAATAAATAGCAGAGTATATGAAGCCAATCATCAAATCAATGATTTGGACAATAAAGAAGGAAAAGACATATAATCAGTATAGCAAGAAGAAAATAGAATCAAAAAAATTAAGGATAGTGTAAGGAGCCTCTGAGACAACTTCAACTGTTTCTACATTTATTTCATAGAAACATAGATCTGCCAGAAAGAAAACAGAAGAAGAGCAAGAAATTGGAAATCTATCTGAAAACATAAAAGAAAACTTGCTTAATTTGGTGAAGGAAATAGACATACAAGTCTAGGAAACACAAAGGCCCAAACAAGATGGATGCAAAGAAGCCCACACCAAGACACATCATAATTTAAATGCTAAAGGTTAAAGATAAAGAGAGAATTTAAAAGCAAGATAAAAGCAGTTAGTTGCCTACAGGGGGAGTCTGTCACCTCATTTTTTTTTTAATATTTTATTTATTTATTTATCTTTAGAGGGGAAGGAGAGAGGGCGAGAAACATCAATGTATGGTTGCCTTTTGTGCATCCCCTGCTGGGAGTTGGCCTGCAGGGAACCTGCCTGCAACCCACCTCATTTCTTAATAGAATCTTTGCAGACCGGAAGGGATTGGCAAGAAATATTCAAAGTGATGAAAAACAAGGACATACAACCTAGATTACTTTATCCAGCAAAACTATCATTTACAATGGAAGGGCAAATAAAGTGCTTCCCAGACAAAGTAAAGCTAAAGGAGTTCATCATCATGAAACAATTATTATGTGAAATGTTAAAGGGACTTATTTAAGAAAGAGAAGATCAAAACTATGAACATTAAGATGGCAATAAATACATAATTATCAACAACTGAATCTAAAAAACAAACTGAGCAAACAACCAGAACAGAAATAGAATCATAGATATGGAGATCACTGGGATGATGGCCAGTGGGGAGGGGGGACTAGATAAATGGAGGAAAATTGGTAGTTACAGAATGGGCAGCGAGGCTGTTAAGAGCAAGTATAGGATGTGGAGTTGCCAAACAAGTTATATGCATGACCCATGGACATGAACAAAGGAGGGAGGATCACTGGAGGGATGGATGGGGGGAAAGGGGGGAAACTGCAACAACTGTAATGGCATAATCAATAAAAAAGAAATTATTTGTAATTGCTACCATTAAACATAAAACACTGTCACCAAATGAAATAAAGACATATAAATACCACTCAACATTTAAGGCAAAAAAATACCACTCAACATTTAAGCAGTAATGTACCATTATTTGCTAGCTAATCTATTACTAAATAGAAGTGAGAATAGTGGTTGGTTAAAGAAACATCAGAAATTTGTTTTATTTTGTTATTGAGTGAGCCAAAATGTGGTGTTAGCAGATTTTCCCAGAAGTGATGCTGTCACCATTCCTTATTTTGGGCTATATAGAATATAGGGGGGAAAGTGTTAAGCACATACAAAGCTATAAAAAGCAGGGCTTTTCCTTCTAGCATAGACTGAGATACTTCCCCCATTGAACATATTGAACATGAACGTACTCTCTGGTGAGTAGGAGATCATCTTGGGAGGTGTTCCTGTTTCCAGTCCCTGATACTTCAGCACCTTTTGCTGAACCATTTCTCCATCCACCCTTGATTTATGTGCTGCCTCATATTACTTTCTTTACTACGTGCAGGTCCTGAAGGAATTATCTTCGTCTAATACTCTCTGTATGGACATGAGCACAATACAGTAACTCTATGTACTAATGGATTGAATGGAACAAGTACTGAAGATACTACAATAAATGAAATGCCTAGAAAAAAAAACCCTTAATACACTTTGTGAGAGGTACTTTCTCTCAAGTTTTATTAGTCAAGAAATCAGAACACCACTGGAAGATAGGATTTACCCTGCCCAAATACCTATCTCTGATAACACCAGGATGGGATCTTACATGTGTATTTATAAAGAGAAGAAAAACAAAAATGCAAGTTTACTTAAAAGATGAGTAAAGTCAAACTCTGGAATGAAGGCAAAATATATTTTATAATACTATAAACTTTCATTAGACTATTTAATAGATAATAAATGAGATAACAAAGTCATATAATTTTATGAAAGAGCTTCTTAGTATATAACATTGTATAATTGTTCAATACAGATTAGCCTATTCATAATTGTATAGTGCTCTATAGTAAAAATCTAGTTGAAAAAATCATTATTCATGTATGGTTAAGAGAATTGCCTTCATATTTGTCCTTGTTCTTTCTAAATTCTATGGACACTGCTTCTGTTGTTGTTCTGGGCTTATCTACCATGGACAGCCACCTCCATCTAATTAGCCCCACGCTGCTCTTTGCAGGCTATGACTCAATTAGTTAAGGAGGCATTATTAACATACTCAGTCTAATTTCTGTTTCTTCTGTATGTGTTCAAGAATGGCTTCTCTTCCTGTTTTATTACCTTGAGTTTCTCCGTCTCTTGCATGTTATTTATTGACATGAGGCACTCCACACAAATTTATAGAATAAATATATGTAGGATCATTATGATAGAAATATCAACTGTCAGATAAGTACTCAATCCAAATTAACTAACCCTTCCACAAATGAATGGAATAAAAACATTGTTATACTTCCAGTGTGCCCTTCATAAGAAAGCTCCCTGAAGAACAATTCAGTGGTCAAAACATTAGAGAATATTTTGGTGGGTGCTTCAGAAATAAAAGCATTGGCTTTTTGAAACATTTTTAAAAATTGACTTCACATGATTATTTAAATTAAATTAGAGTATATAAACCATTACATAAGCAGTAATTGACCAAGAAATCATAGAAGTATCATTATTTGTCATAGATAAAAATCTATCCCCACATTATTTTGGGTTAAGAGATAACACTTAGTTCTGCTACTGAAATCAAGTTTGGTAACCTACTCCTTCCCTTCATCCACCTCCAATGTGTCTGAAATAAATGAACTAGAATGATGGTAGGCCTAAGATTATCTTGAGGATAAAAGCAGAAATCTCCAGAATGCTTGCATGTTTCTAATGGCATCTTCACCATTTTTAAAAGGATTTGTCCATTTCAAATGGACAATGAAAACCACTTCACACGATGCACAGAGTGGCACTTGTTGTACAATGTGACACAAGGAGACCTATCTGGGCTGTGACATAAACAATCCCATCTGCAGTCATTGAACTTCAGACTACACATTTTTTAATGCTTGTAGAAATATCCCTCCAATATTACCATATAATTTCATGATTGATCCTTTCATAATTTCTCTCTAAACTCCTGAAACAGAAAATTAGTATCATTGACTTCTTTTCAGTTCCTATCTAAAATTTTCTATATTGTTGGGTAAAAATTAGTGTTTTTTGAAATTGTTTTTGTTATATTCTGGGTTGGATATGGTTTATAATGATGCAGATTTAATTTCAAGGCAAGCTTTGAAATAATAATGTGGAGCCAAATACTCTTCTTACTAAAAAATTCTGGGTTTGATTCTCTTTCTTCTTTCTTTGATTAGAAATATCCATTTAATTCAGGAGTTACTGAAGATTGCATTTTGTGGGCAGTTTGAGAGAAATGGGTTACAATTAGTAGCTTAGCGTATATACAGAACAATGTTTTAAAGAATGGACTTGTTACTGAGTTTAGAAACCTGAGAATTTGGTGACAATATACCATTATAGGAGTGAAATATGTGGTCCAGTTGTAAGCAAATTACTTGGAATACAGACTCATCTGGGTAGAAAGTATGCAAATGAAGAGAAGCTTCATGAGAAGTTAGCTGTGGGGAAGAAACAGCAGAGCAAACCTACTCAGAAGAGCAGGCATAATGATACTAAAAGGCAACTATTTTTGACTTTTGGATGCCCATTTGAAGTTTCAGAGACAAAAGAATAGGTCAAGTAAGAGAAAAAATGATGCAAAACACACAAGTTAACCTTTCCGAATAGTAATGCCATACGCAGGAGTTTCCCAGACATCAGCACTATCCCTGAAGACCATTTATACTTCACAGCATTAATATTCATTAGATATAATGCCATATGTTGCACAGCAGGGTGCATTGCTAGCAGACTGTTTGTCATAAAGCCAGATTTAATAAAGCATTGTAAAACAAACATTAGGATGATAAATACAAAATGACAGGCTAATTAAGAGAATTTTAATTGCCATTTTTCCATAATAACATTTGTTTAGTTGTATCTTTGTGCTAGCATCCTTCACGTTCAGCTTGTCTTCTATGCACCTTCCTCATCACTCCTCCCAAGGGAGAATTATGCCACATACGATTTAAAGTACTTTTCCCCTCCCACAAATGAGTTATAAGGTAATGAATACCTGGGTGCCATTGATGTCCACCAACATTAACACTTAATCCTAAAGCAATGGAAAGGATCTCGAATGGAGATTGTGTACCCACATGCCAGGTGAAATAAGTTGCAGAAATCAGTACAAACTCTAAATCCAAACACTGTCTGAAATCTTTTATGGAATATTTGGAGTTAACTGTTTCAAACTCAAGAAATCAATCCTGTATTTTGAAAACTACCATAACCTTAAAAGAAAAAAAAGTCAAACCCATCCAATTTCATTGAGTAGCTTTCTAACCAAGCAAAAACAAATCATTTACCTACCTTTCATCATATTAGTTTCTACAAGGTCCCTCATCTTCACACAAGACCTCTGTATCATATCCTATTTGCTTCCTAATAGACATCATCTGTAAAAGGTGCAACCATCATATTTAGTCATTTGGGTAATAAACACCCTATATCTTCTCTCCCATTCTTTTGTAGAACATCATTTAAAATGTGTATATTTGGGTTGTACTTTAAAAATAGGGGCTTACTAAAAGGTCAGAATATTGTGTAAAGAAAGAATGAATAACCACTCCCAAGAGTATCTATTGTATTTCTTTGGTACTTTTTACTGGGATGAAGTTCTGATGCTCAGATATGCTATATTACAGAATAATTAGACTGAAGAAAATTTAAAATCTCAGTGGCGCATGTAAATATTTGATTGACNACCCACATGCCAGGTGAAATAAGTTGCAGAAATCAGTACAAACTCTAAATCCAAACACTGTCTGAAATCTTTTATGGAATATTTGGAGTTAACTGTTTCAAACTCAAGAAATCAATCCTGTATTTTGAAAACCACCATAACCTTAAAAGAAAAAAACGTCAAACCCATCCAATTTCATTGAGTAGCTTTCTAACCAAGCAAAAACAAATCATTTACCTACCTTTCATCATATTAGTTTCTACAAGGTCCCTCATCTTCACACAAGACCTCTGTATCATATCCTATTTGCTTCCTAACAGACATCGTCTGTAAAAGGTGCAACCATCATATTTAGTCATTTGGATAATAAATACCCTATATCTTCTCTCCCATTCTTTTATGGAATATCATTTAAAATGTGTATATTTGGGATGTACTTTAAAAATAGGGGCTTACTAAGAGGTCAGAATATTGTGTAAAGAAAGAATGAATAACCACTCCCAAGAGTATCTATTGTATTTCTTTGGTACTTTTTACTGGGATGCAAGTTCTGATGCTCAGATATGCTATATTACAGAATAATTAGACTGAAGAAAATTTAAAATCTCAGTGGTGCATGTAAATATTTGATTGACTCTCAGATGGGGGGTGGAGTTCTGATTTGTAAGATTTGCTGGATTCAAGCTACCACTAAGAAGTCACTTAGCATGCAGTTGGAAAATGGTGCATGTGATTGCTTATCATGAATGTTGATGTAATATATACTATGCAATGAACCAATTATAAGATGAGTCATCATATCTGGAATTTTTATTTGGGGGAAGAAAAAAGACATTTTGAACTTAGTGTCTCCATGGTTCATAGAAAATCTGAGCTCAGGTACTGGTAATATCAAGTAGTTACATATACAATCTAAAGAATAATTCCATTGGAAGATCTTGATAAAATAACTGTAATATATAAACAGTTGTTACAAATATCAACTATAATCACAATTATAATAATATTAAGTGGGGCAGAAAAAATTATAATGGCCTCTGAAACATGATGTTAAAATTTCCCCAAATATATCTGGATAAAAGTGAATACAATCATTTGAAGTTAAATTTCTAAAAAAAAATTTAAGAAAAGTTGATAAAATATTTAATATTATTTGTCTATATTATAAAAATCATCCTTTGTATTTAAGATATGATTGTTCAATTATTAAGTTTTTGTGGAAGTTGTTGGAAATGTGGGGTTGACTGAACATATGTCCTGTTAAGATGTATAGAAAGTTACATGAAAACTGCTAATTTTCAAAAAATCTGAAAAGTTCTCTACACTCTTCAAAACTACCTACTATTACATCCATGCTGTCACAAAGGGTAGGAGCTCCTTCTTTTTCTGCTACATAGTATTCCATAATGGAAATGTACCATAGTTTTTTGGTTCATTCATTTACTGATGGGCACTTGGGTTGCTTCCAGCACTTGGCTATTGTAAATTGTGCTGCTATGAACATTGGGGTGCATAGGTTTTTTTGGATTGGTGTTTCAGGGTTCATAGGATATTATCTCAGCAATGGAACTGTCCAGTCAAAGGCAGTTCTATTTTTAGTTTCTGAGGAAATTCCATACTGTTTCCTACAGTGGTTACACCCGTCTGAATTCCAACCAACAGTGCATTAGGGTTCCCTTTTCTCCACAACCTCTCCAAGACTTGTCGTTTGTTGATTTTTTTATAATGGCCATCCTCGCCATTATGAAGTGGTATTTCATTGTGGTTTAAATTTGCATCTCTCTGATGGCTAGTGGTGCTGAGCATCTTCTCATATGTCTGCGGGCCCTCTGTATGTCCTCCTTGGAGATGTGTCTGTTCAAGTCTTTTGCCCACTTTTTAATTGTTTTGGGTTTTTGTTTTTCTAGAATGGGGTCATGTGAATTCTTTATATATTTTGGAAATCAAACCCTTACCCAAGGTATCATTGGCAAATATGTTTTCCCATAGTTGGTTCTCTTTTCATTTTAATGCTGTTTTCTTTTGCCATGCAAAAGCTTTTTGTTTTGATGAGATCCCATTTGTTTACTCTTTCCTTTATGTCCCGGGCCCTAGGGGACATATTGGTGAAAATATTGCTGTGTGTAATATCTCAGATTTTCCTGCCTATGTTTTCCTCTAGTACTTTTATGGCTGTGAGAGACAAATATCATATGATCTCACCTTTAAGTGGAACCTAATCAACAAAACAAAGAAGCAAGCAAAATATAGTAAGAGACATTGAAATTAAGAACAAACTGACAGTAACCAGAGGGGAAGTGGGAGAGGATAATGGGGGCGAAGGAGAGATGGGTTTTTAGGAACAACTATAAAGGACACATGGACAAAACCAAGGGGAGTAGAATCAGGGGAGGGAGGTGGGGATGGCTGGTGTGGGGAAGAGTGGTGGGGGGAAAATACAGACAACTACTTGAACAACAATAAATTTAAAAAAAAACTACCTACTAATTCTAAAGATTATTATATGCGAAACTTGAATGTGGACAATTTGAGATTTTCAGTTGATGTTTTCAGATATTTCCCGAGTAAATTATGTTGTAAATCATTGTAGTTATATAACTTTATATAATTAAAAAGCATATGATTATTAACTTTATTGTTTTTATTTTATTTGTATTTTATTTTTTTGCTCAGAATTATTTTTATTTTTAAATTCTTTATTGTTATTCAGTTACAGTTGTCCCCATTTCCCCACCATCACTCTCTCTTGCCTTACTCACACCCCACACAACCTTACTTACTCCCAACACAATCCTCCCCCCACCACTGTTGTTTCTGTTCATGGGTCCTTTGTACATGTTCCCTGATTTGACCCTTCCCCATATTTTTCCTATTATCCCCCTCACTTCTCCCCTCTGGTCACTATCAGTTTGTTCTTTATTTCCATGTCTCTGGTTCTATTTTGCTTGCTTGTTTGTTTTGTTGATTAGGTTCCACTTATAGGTGAGATCATATGGTATTTGTCATTTACCACCTGGCTTATTTCACTTAGCATAATGCTCTCCAGTTCCATTCACAGTGTCGTGAAGGGTATATATTTTTTAATCATCATAATTAAATTTGGCTTTGAATTCTGTATCCACGGCTTTCTAATTTTGACTTCTATAAAAAATGTGGCTTTTCTGAGCATAGTTTCATCACTGGTAAAATAATTATACTAGGCATGAAGGAGAGGGCCCCCCCCAATGAAATTTATTTATTTAAAATGTATATTTATTCATACATCTTTAAATTTCAGCCACCTTCCAAGTACTCTCCATTTGATGCAATGCACCTATCAAGACATTTTTTCCACTGCTCAAAATAGTTTTTGAACTTGTCAACTTTGATTACCTTTAGTGCTTCTGCTGTTTTTTGTTTCACCTCTTCCACATCAGCAAAACATTTCTCTTTGATGATATTTTTCATCCAGTGAAGCAAAAAAAACATTGCTTGGGTTGAGATCAAGTAAATAGGGAGGGTGTAGTGCGGGGGGCCATTCATTTTTTGGTCAGAATTGCTGAACGCTTAGTGCAGTGTAGACAGATGCGCTCATAAGTCATGCATCATGAAATGGCAAACCCATTGAAAGAATCTTCAAAAAAAATTCACTGAAGCTGAACACAACCTCTCGCAACAATGCCAGCTGGAACACTGATACAGATGGGTTCCTAGGACACTCTCCTAGCAGGGGAGGCCTTCACTACAAGGGTTCCACCCTCCAGAAGATAGTTCCATTTTGGGGGGTACCTGCCCATATATATTGCACACACAAAGTGTTTTTAACAAAATAACTGGTTTTTATAATATATTATTATTGTTATCATTATTTAAACTATTTAAATTACTGCAAGAACTTTGGTCACTAAAAAGAAGAAAGGCAGTATTTTTTTTCAGAAGCCTCATTCATAGAATTGTCTTTCTGGTGCACTAACATATTTTCAGGTTGAGTTGTATCCATCACAAATGTGGTGTTTATATCTTTCTAATTCTATTTATTTCTATAAGACCAGTTCAGTAAAGACATGCTGTGGGAATTATTCAGGTTAGATCTTAGAGTGCATTTCTGATAAAATTTTGGGAAGGATGTCATCTAATGACAATGTTCTTTCTGACTCATTGCTGTATATTATATACCATATGTATATATGGGACAATCAACATAAATATAAATGTTGGAAGATTACGATAACGCTTGAAATTTGTGCAAACCTACCACTCTTGCTAGATAAACTACTCCATGAGTGTATCTTTCTTACACATTTAAAAAATATATTATTTTCTATTTTCAATCACCTTGAGTAAAGTAGAAAATATTAAATACCACAACAGAAATTCTTAATGATAATTATCTTAATAACGTATATGTTCTATGTAGTTTTATTTTCTTAATGCCTCTGTTCATGTTACAAAGCCCCCTTAAGTCTATAGTATTTCTTTTCTTCTTTAAAAATACAGATACATGAAAAAATGCTTTCATTATTTTAATCTTCATCTTTAGAATTATTTCGAGCACCCCAAAATAAATTTGAAAATGCATAGTAAAGTGACAACAAACAAAAAACATAAATTCTCAGGATGTATAAGTAGTAAAATTTGTTATTGTTTTTTACTAGTAAGAGAGTGCTCCTAAAGGCCAAAAAAAGATCATGTGAGATTGTAATGGGGTGTAGAGACTGGGTCCCCTGAGAGGGGGGGAGCCCCATCTTTCCCCCAAATTCCAGAGGGAGGCAGGAGGGGGAAGCAGAGAATGTCTTCAAAGTGAAGAGAACAGCTTTAAGGCACATTGCATAGCAAAGGCAGCTTAACAGCCCTGCCTTCCTGAAGGGAAGAAGGAAAGAAGGATGCTCTCTGGGGCAAAATTGTGTAAGTGACTGTAAGGATGTGCAGTGATTGGTGACATAGCCAGGGGGCAGATGCCTGCCAAATGCCTGTGCTGCGGGGAACACTGCCCTGACGAAAAATGGCAGGTAAAAGGGTCAAAGGCACTGGGAAGCTGACATAAATGGCAGACACTAATGTACCTTAGGAAAAGCTGGATGTTAGGTAACTCAGAAAGTCCTGAACTAAGCATTTAAAATTGGAATGGGAGGTCTGGAGGCCAGTCTGCCATGAGGTCTTCTTGTCTGGATGTCTGTCTGGAGATGTGGCTGAAGAAGACAGCAACACAGCTGACAGAACCGCCAGGACCTGACTGGCCACTCAGGCTCATAGAAGAGGCCTGAAGCTGAATTGTGACTGGGAGTGCTGAGCTGCAGATTTCTGGTTTCCTGAAGGATACATGGAGAAGTAGCTGTCTTGGTGTGGGGATTCTTGGTATGGGACTTTGGTGCTTCATGCAAGCTCTGTCCCTCTAGGCTTTTGGCATTTGGATGTTCTGGGCCTCTGGCTCTGTTGCCTGCACAGACAGGAGCACTCATGGGACCAGGAGATGGGGGACCCATCAGGGACTTAGACCCCGCATGGATAGGAGCCCACTCCTGGAGGCAGGGTCCTATGCTGGGACGTGTGCCTCACTGGGCTCCTGCCTCTGGAACACCATGATCCAGTGTAGCACGGCACACAGTTCTAGGCCTGCTATGTGGAGGCTCAGAGCAGTGCACCCCAGATTCTGCAGGAAAGAGCTGCTGGGAGAAAAGATGGCTGCTCTGAAATCCACAAGTGCACATTCCAAAGAGAATTGGAATCTGATTGCATGGCTGGATAATTAACAAATAAAGAAATGGGGAACTTCTAGGCATAGTTTGACGTGTGGCCTTTTGGGAAGCAAAGGAAGTTCCAGGTCTGGTGGAAAAGGAGAGCTATGAGCAGGAGTGCTCTCAGCACCCGGAGGTTGGAACCCTGTTAATGAAACCTGTTTCTTTCAACACAAATTGTTGAGTCATGTAGATCCTAGGTGCCATGCAGCCATGCCCCAGTTTGCACAGCTACAAAGTCACTACTGAACAAACAGCAGCAATTAAAGTTTCAGGAAAGGATGTCACATGAATAAAATACTTGCTGACTGCCCTAAAGTACAGGATAATGATTTTTAAACATATCCATAAAACCAAGGAATAAGCACAAGCAATTTTCAAGTGAACTCAGCATGTTCAGATTTCTTTTACTTCTGAAATTATGAAAAAAGAGAAAATTTTAGAAAGAAAGTCATTTATTTGGGACAAAAAATAGCAGCCCTCCAAAAATAAAAATTCACTTGCAATTGTTCTGACAAAGTTATAACAGCCACTTTTTAAAAAAATTAAATTTAAAGAGAAAGGAAAGGAGAATGAGAGAAACATCAATGTGAAATAAACATCAATGTGAGAAGGAAACTTTGATCAGCTGCCTCCCCTACACACCCAGCCTGGGATAGAACCCACAGCCTAGGCATATGCTCTGACAGGGTTTCTAACATGCAACCTGTTGGGGACTGGACAATGCTCCAACCAACTGAGCCACACAGCCAGGGCATAACATCTACATTTACTTAATATGTTTGTCCTTTCTAACTTCTATACTTTTGTGATTTAGGACAGAAACTTATTTTTATATTTAATTTAGACTCAATGTTTATATTTATGAAACTATATATGCTTAAGAGATTTAAATGCAATAATTTCTTTGTCATAAAAGTTACATTAAATGGTTATATTACTAGGCTAAACATCTTGACTCAGTTAAAATAAAAAGACTAGTATCTAAAATTTATTATAAAAGGAAAAGAATCATTGAGCAAAGTGGCCACACAAATTAGAAATAAAATTATTTTCTTGGAATTTTATTGCCCTAATCTAGTTATTATTTTATGAAAACTAAATTTACATACAGGTAATTTACATACATCTATTAAAATAATCATTTTGGCAGAATTTATTTATCAGTTAAATTCACAGGGAAGGATCCACGTACCTAGCCTCTAATGCAATCCAGCCTTGCTTTCAGTTTTTTCAGTGTTTGCCAGGCACTTGGTACAAAACAAGCCAGACTCCTTATTTCTTGCCAACGTTTACCATTGAATATGCCATACGCTGATCTTTAACAATGAAGTGTCAGACTTCACATTGGATCCTTGGTATCACTCAAGTAATTCCTCAGTAACAAGCAAAATATCAGTAAATCTGTGGGTGCACTAAAATTTAATATCTTGGAACCATATATTAAATGACACTTGATTTGCATTGTATATCCATTCTATTTATTGTATTTGTTGTTGCTACTGATATAATGTAATTGCAGTTATGTTTTAAATCTTAAATATACAGAAAAGTCTGAAGGTAACATATGAAAGATACCTAAAATTAATGTTTGGAAAACCTAAACTAACACTGAAGAATTATAAAGCCCTGACTGGCCAGGTACCTCAGTTGGTCAGAGTTGTCCTCACACACCAAGGTTGAGGATTTAATCTCCTGTGAGAGCACATACAAGAGCCAACTAATGAATGCAAAAATAAATGGGACAACAAATCAGTGTTTCTCTCTCTCTCTCTTTCTCATACTCACTCCGTCTCAATCTCTAAAATCAATTTTAAAAGGAATCAAGCAAGAGTTCATATTTTTAAAAAATATTAGAGCAGTAACAATTTGAATAGCATGGGATTTCCACAAAGAGAAATGATCAATAAAAGAACAGATTTCCTTTAATTAGATTGTGTAGATACAAAGTATTATATACTAAGAATGTCATAAACCAGAGTAAAAATAAATGTATGTCCATTTGGCTTTTTTTTTTTTTTTTGGTCAAAATGACCAAGGGATAGAAAATTCCTTGAGAAAAAAAAACTTACATAACTTCTTTACTTCTTAGGTGTCATGATAAATTTGTCTAGCCCAATCATTGCTCACATTTCTTTAGTTTCACATAAGTAATTAAACACACATTATTTTACTGTAGTACTTACTTCACAGTAGATAATACACAAATACTAAATATGACAGAGAAACCAGAAGTACACTTCTTGTGGAGAAGTGCCACGCGTTATAGTTGTTCATTCCAAGAACAGTGGAGTGCTGAGCCTATGAGTTAGTGTCATCCAATATTTGTCTAACAGATTATCATACATTTAGACCATTTATCCAATCTACCTAAATACCATTTGAAAACAAAAAGTTTCTTGCAACTGATTTAAGAAAGTTTGGACAGATTATGAAGAAAATTAGTAAAAATTATAGACTACCTGCAAAGATATAAAAATATATGAGGAATCCAGTATTCCTCAGCCAACCATCAAAAGTTTTGCAAGAGGACAACTATAAAACAATAGTTGACAGCCTTCTGCATTTGTATATCCCTTAGGGTTTTTTCTGTTTCATGCTCTGCTGTGTTTTCTTCTCACTGTCTCTCTATCTGTATCTCTCTATCTCTATCTATATCTGGATTCCAGGTTCTATTTATAAGATAGCACTAATTTTCATCGTTCTCAGACAATCCTCCAAACAGCTCTCCTCAAAGATGTCTCTTCTTGAATATCCTGCCTGGCCCATTTACCTCAAACTGAGAGTCACACAGTCCAGCAAATATTTCACGATGTGCCCGAGGGCCCAGAGTTTGTAAGAGTCCGTCTGTTATCACACATACAAATCACAAAGCTGTTCTCCCCTGCAGTGTTTCCACCTCCTCGATGTGCAGGCCCTCGTTTGGAGCTGTGTGTGCTTTTAATTTTCATAGCCTCCTGTCTGTTTCTCTTCACACAAATCCCAGACTCCTCTTAAAATCTGCATCAAATGGGTCTGATAAAGTAAGAAACTATTTCTCTCTACCAAAAATTTTAAAGCTATTTCCCCTTAATCTCTGTTCCTGCGAAAGCAAAAATTAATGTGGCAAATTCACAGCCAATGGAGAAAAGTCAACCTCAAATATCTTTATTGTTTGACATATGAAGTATTTTTACACATATTTAATAAAGGGAAAGAAGTTTGTTGCTAATATTCTAAGCACTGGATTTCTAGCTTCTCTTAGAAATTGTTTAAATTGTAATTCAAGAGATACCTATATTCCTTCATCACAAGAATATAGTGTTGAGTTAGTCCTGCTCACCTAAGAAAATTCTCATGTCAATTTCAGAACAGTTGCCACCAATTATAAAAATTTAGGGTAATTTTAGTTGTCAGAAATCAGTTATTTTTCTCTACTATTTCTCTCGTACCTGGTCATTTCACTCTTTCATAGGACCTGCCTTGCCCTCTATATGAATTTGCTTTTACAGATGTGGAACCTGAACAAAGAAATTTTCTAAGGCTTTTTCTCTACCCTGTCACATCCATCTCTGGGAACAACTAGCACAGACCAGTTAGTTGTTTCAGAAGGACCAAATGAAAGAAAGCATACAGTAGAAGTGCAGGTCATAGACTGATATCTCAAATATATTACTCAATTACTACCTTGTCAAATTATTTTATACATTACTCTAGTCATAACATAAACTTTAAAACCTTTAAATCATCTAAAGCCCCAAATGTAATACCAATTTATCAAATGCATCAACATCTATATAGCACATAGCTTTATGGATTTTTCAATCCTAACCCAAGGACGTGCTTATTGATTTTAGAGGGAAGGGAGCGGAGGGAGAGAGAAAGGGTGAGAAACATCAATGTGAGAGAGAAACATGGATTGGTTGCCTCTTGTATGTCCCCCAAATCGGACCAAACTCACAACCTGGGCAGGTGCCCTGACTGGAGATCTTTCGGTTTATAGGACAACACTTCAACCAACTGAACCAAATAACCGTAAACCTGCATTTATGATTTGAAATGAACAACTTACCAAAAAGTCTTTTGCAAACAGATGGCTAACTTGGAGTTCCAGCTATTATGTCAGACCAGGTATGGCTGCATTAAAATGGAACCAGAAGTATTTGTCTTTCAAAAGACCAGATCTCGTCTGAAAAAAAATCAATTTCCTTGCAGGCGAAGGCCATAAACATGCTGAGGTGTGCTGGGCCTCACCAAATACTATATGCATAGTAGGGCTTTGATATAATTTGGGGGGAAAAATGACCACATGCTGCCTGAAGGGAAAAAACAGAAACACATTAAAAGTGTTCCATTTTTTTAGAGTAAATAATGTCACACATATTGAATTTTAAAACATGCCTTACACAGACCAATTATCTGTTAGAACAGTATCCATATTATCCAGACATAGAAATGTTCAGAGTTATAAAGAGGTTCATTTTCATTTATAGCAGCAGATGGACTTCCAAACAGGTTTCCAGACTGACTCATGCTTCCTCAGCATCTCTGCCTTAGTCAGCTTATTTAGTGAAGAGTTGGTTTATGTCACGTTCCAATCTAATTTCTTTTTTCTGGATGTTGACATTCCAACTGAACATTTGAGGACATTGAGTACAAGTGGTTGAGACCTTGACTGCAAACTCAGATTAAGTAATTAACAGAGCGAGGAGCTAAACTAACACTTGTCCATGAGGCTGTATTGTGGGTTAGATACTCACAAAATTTTAACTTGGAGTACTGGATTTCTGATGCATGAGTTTTTAGGGGATTTTATGTGTGTGTGTACCTTACTCATTCTTTACACACACATGTCAGAAATAGAAATGTTTTCTTCTTGAGTACTTTCTTTCAACTTCAATCTTAGAAAAAAAGTGGTTTCTGTTCAGCTACTATGAGACTCAAAAAAATTACACAGTCTATCACAGTTACACAAGAAAAAGCTGGGTAAGCTGTTACCTCTCCCATTTTATAAATGAGAAAACTAATTCCCAGTGAGGCATGTGCTAATTCAGTTAAATTTACTATTTTTATGGTTATTTCAAAAATAGACAGTTCCCAGGGCAAATATGGCAACATAGCTATAACACAAGAGTGGAGAATGTGGAAAAAAGAAAGAAAGAAAAAATGTCTAAAGCACTATGTTTAGCATCATATTCTACTAGATGAAATGCAGGTACCTAGATGATTACAGTGGTCATGATAAATGCAAAAAAAATCTACAGGGTAAAGTGGTAGACATCAAGAAATGTTTAATTTCATATGGGGGACTCAAGAAGTTTCCACAAGGAAATAAATAGTAATGAGAATGTCAGAGTATAATTATCTCATGAAGATATATATAAAATGAGCAAGAGTCAAAGATTTGATACAAGTTATTAATTAATGAGAAAACCAATAAAATGGTCCAGCCAGCTCCAAAGACATTCGGGCATTCATCTGAAATCAAAATGGAATGAAACTGAGTGTGAATTATAATTGAAAATACATAACTATTTTTAAAAGTAGGATTTTTTATATAAGTCATCAGAATGAAATTTTTATTTTTATTTTCATATGTCAGAATAAGATTCGAAGTGCAGATACAAAGATAGAGAACAGTGCTGTGAGGCACTATAGGGGCCCACTGGCTCCACAGCAAAACAACAACTTGTGAAATCCCAAATACCCTTGCATTGTCTTCGAAGTTGATCTAAGTGCACATGGGCACACAGCATATGAAGAATCAACTACTGGAGAAAATCTACTCAATCTCAGCAAGAGAAATGAAAATCCGTGGCTCTTAGGTCATAACCCACACCCTTCCCAACTCTCCACGCACAGCTCAGTGTGACTGAAGCTCCATTCTGTGTTAACAACACCAAAGCAGCGGGGCTCTGCCTCTAGCTCTCAGTCAGTAGTTATAATAGTTCCTTGGAGGGGCAAGCTTCCAGTATTTCTTATACCTTCCCTGTCTAGCTTCATGTTGCAAAAGCTAAATTCCAAGTGAGTACAGCTGAGAGATTAGGCCTCCCTTCATCTACGCAGCCCCCGCTTATAGATGGGTGCTTGAGGCCAGGAATAGCAGGTAGAGACTACAGGGCCCCCAATCACATTCACTGCAGCAAATGTGTAACGCGTAGTTTCTAGGCCAGAAGAGGTAAACCGTGAGGACCAGAGGCTTCTGTTCCTGCCCAGCACCCTGCTCATGTACCAGGGGTGTCACGGCAAAGAAGTGAAGCCTCTGTCCTTTCCTCAGCTGCAGAACAAGGACTGGGATTTTGTAGTAGAGCAAAGGCTGGCAGGCCACAAAAACAAAGAGATCCAAAGGAAATGACTTTATTTAGAATGGAGTACAGACGCTCCTCAACTTAACATGAGGTTATAGCCCCATAAACCCATTGTAACTTGAATTTATTGGAAATCAAAGATACATTTAACGGTACATTCTAGAGTACTGGTTGTTCATCCTGTAATCACAGGGTTGACTGGGACCTGTGGCTTGTTGCCACCACCCAGAATCACAAGGCAGTGTTTGTGATCACTGCATATCCCTAGCCGAGGAGACATCGAAAGTCAAAGTTCAAAATAAAGTTCCACTGAATGCTTATAGCTTTTACACCATCGATGAAGTAGAAAAATCCTAAATCAGATTCTATCTCAGAGCCATCTGTATAGAGAAGTTTACAACTAAGGGCCCTCTTGAAAACAGTGGAAATTCTGAAAGGATACAGTGAAGAGGAAGTTAGTAGCTCTTTGAGAGTAACGTAAATCAAAGGTCAGCTAGCTTCCTGGAGTGAACTGCAAACACAGACAGCTAACAATAATGCCTGTGGGGTCAGAACGAACCTCAAAAATTGGCCTTAAAATTTTCCTACAAAGGACCTGTATTTAATTGAATGAGACTGTAGGGCAAATTTTGCTTCAGGACATTGTCAAAGACAATACAGCAATCAGCTGGCAATCAGTGGAGTCTAACATCTGGGTGTGACAGAGGCAGGTGGCTGAATTGATACACCAGGAGACAGTGAAGGAAGTCCCTGCTAAAACCACTGTCAGACCAGGGTGACTGCGGGTGCTTAAGGAGTGCCACCCCAGACGCAACCCCAAAGCCTTCACACAGTGGGAACAATAACCTGCACTAAATCAGGAACTGATGGCCAAATAACTGAACAAACACCTGAACAAGTTGTGTTGGAGATGAAAGGGAGTAAGTTCCCAGAGTTGCTACAAATATACCATCTAAGTTCCAGTTTTTAACAACGAAACGTACGAGACATGGAAAGAAACAACAGTGTGACCCTACACAGGAAAAAAGGCAGTGAGGAGGCCCAAATGTTGGGCTTCATCAAAATCTTCAAAGCACACATTGCGAATGTGTTCAAGAAACTAACAGAAATCATGCTTTTAAAAAAAGAAAGGAATGATGAATGTCTTATTGGAGACTATCATTAGGGACAAAGTTAGTGTTCTTCATGTCAATAACCACATTGGGTTATTTTTTTCTATGAGCTAAAGTTCATTTGCATATTTCCTAGGTACAATATGCAAGTTAACAAGAACCTAAGTCTAAGCCATTGATTGTTGAAGGATAGCACAAATAATGGCACAGTCTTCTAGGGAAAATCTAAATACTCTTTGTGTGGCTCTAATAAACAGTCCCTCGGGATGATAATAAGAGGAACTGCTGGCATCCTCTTTCCCTTATTTAAACGTTTTGAATAATTTATTTTAGCAAAAAAATATGTCCCTGGGTGGTCTAGGATATTCAAAGTAGAAGAAACAACATGCACAAGAATTCGAAGTGGAAAATAGCAGAATGTGTTTGGAGAACAAGTAATTTACTAATGACTGTATAAATTATTAGATACAGAGAGGAGCTTGGAGATTTATAATCAAGAAGCCTTGTGTCTCTGGTTAAATAAGTCTGTACTTTATATGACTTTTAACCTGTGCCCTTTAATGATTTTTGGTAAAGGCTAACATAGTTGTAAAGAAAACAGTATCGAGAAGGGTAGAATTGAAGGGGAATAAATTGGGAAGACTAATCTTGTATAGTTGTTGAGATTCTTGTTTGTCTACATTTAGTACACACAAATCACTTCAGGAACTTGTCAAAATTCATGTTGTATTTAGAATTGCTGGGGACTGCTCTGTGCGGTTTCAGAGACTGTAGCCCCACGAGAGCAGGCCCTGAAAGAGGCCAAGTCTCACTGGAAAAGCAGGAAACACAGGTGGCAGGCACGACCTGATGCCAACACTGAGGATTCCCCGTAGGAAATCAGGCCTGATAAATCCATTGTATCCTTTGAAGCTTGCTTTGCTTTGCATGGCCCTGGGAATATAAACTGGATATTTGCATTCAAAGCATAAGGAATAAACTCTTTATTTCATGAAACACACTTTAAAGACCCTCTGGCGCCAGCATGACTAACGGACACAGACCCTGAGGCAGATCTCTATGTCCCTTCAATTGTTGTCTATAGATAGTACCGATCTTTGTATGACAATAGCCTTTTGACATTGATCGATGAATGCTTACTGTATGCTATATACACATACACGCACCATTCCCAATAAAAGCCATTTGGAAGAAGGGCTCAGGGCATTCTCCACTAGAGGGAATCACTGCCCCCCTTCCCGCCAGAACAACAAGACTGTTTCCTAGATGATTTGTTCTCATCGCAGCAGCTGAGAGAACTCTGCTGGATGGGGCATCTCCCACATAGCAGAACTCAGATGGACCCCGATATTTTGCATTTTGAAAGTGCTCCCAGGAAATGCCAATGCTGCTTGTCAGTGGACCACACACAGATTAACAAGAATCAAAATTAGAACAGTCTAATTGGAACAACTGTAATAGCATAAACAAAAAAATTGGAACAGTCCAGTAGAAATATAATACAACACATGTGTGTGTATTTACTTTTGGTAGGCACATTGAACAAAAGTAAAAAACCTTGAAATTAATATTAAAAATAGATTTTATCTAACCCAAAAGATAAAAGTATTATCAGTTCAACATAAGAAGTAAAAATAAAGGTTGATAATCATATATTTGGCATTCTTTCTTTGATACTCAGTGTTAGATATACAGTTTGTCTTTTGCATTTATAATACATTATAATTCAGACTCTATAATTTCATTGGGAACAACTTACTTGCATTTAGATTTCATCAAACTTAGAGTTGTAAAAGACTTATATACCCACATTCTACACATTCACAATTTTTGCAATACTAGAGTCCCATTTTATTTTTATAATTCTAGGTATTTAAAATTGGACAAAATTAAATATTCAGTGTGTTAGCTACACTACCCAGAGTTTCCATGGTACATTATTAGAGAATGTGAATCTAGATCAGAATCAGACAAAGAAAAATAGGCAGTGCTATACTGTGGCATATAAGTGGCACATTAAAAATGTGTAGAAAGCACTAAAAAATACTCAAAGAGGTAGTGAAAAAAACGGGAGACAGTATGCATTTATTCTTAAAGCTCAAGAGAGGTATTTGTGCTCATCTCTTCCCAAATCTGCCTCTAGTGATGCCACATCTGTAGCATGAATTTGGTTATTTGGGGCATATTTATACCATAGCTAGTAAAAAATATTCTGCTCCTCTTCAAGAGTCAGTTGACAGATAGTTAGTAGCACACCACTAGAATTAAAACATTGTGGAAATCAGATCAGTTTATTTCCATTTTCTAAAACTAACAGCTTTCTATCCAAATGAAATATAAAACCCTGTAAGATCCTATAATCTAGCTTGAGTTGACCTCTCTAAAATCATTCTGTTCTATTCTTCCTGCAACTTGGCAAGCTTGTTGTAATTTACAATTCTCTTTGCTTTTGCAAGTTTCCTCCAAAAATCTGTGAATTTTATTCTTTTGCATATTTGCTTAAAGATGTATTTCTCAGAAAAGTCTTCAGGAGCTAGTTCTCCACTGACTACTAATGATTATCTAAAGCACCCTTGCTTTATTTCTCTTCCTAGAATTAAACACAATGGATTTTTTTTTGCTTATTAACTTTTTGTGTGTCTCCAGAAATAAAACATAAGGTCCTCAAGAACTTAATTGGTTTTGATCCAGAGCCTCACCCTGCTAGAGCACTGCATGACGCATATAGTGTCATTCAATAAGACTTTAATGCATGTGGAATGAAGTAATTAATTAATTAAAATGGAAACTCTACAAAATGGAGTTGGTGACTGATTGGATATAAGGGATAAAAGAGCCAAGAGACCCCTGAGTCCCTTTATTTCTAAACTTAAATGATAAGGAAGACATTTACTTGATTAGAAAATAAATGCAAGAGAAATAACTAATATGGAAATGAATATTACACGTTCAGCTTTCACCATCCTGAGTGTAAGTGACTGAGGAAACTCTAAATTATGAAGTTCAATAGGACATCAGATGTGCAGGTCTAGATTTTAGGGAAAAGTAAAGCTCTAGTTAGGGACCTGATAAATAATGTTTCTAGCTAGCCATTAAAATCACAGAGATCAGCCCTGGCTGGTGTGGCTCAGTGGACTGAGTGCAGGCCTGTGAACCAGAGGATCGCGGTTCAGTTCCCAGTCAGGACACATGCCTGGGTTGCAGGCCAGTTCCCAGCAGGGGACACACGAGAGGCAACCATACATTGATGTTAAAAAAAAAAAAGCACAGAGATCAGTTAGGTCACTAAGGAAATCGGTGATGAAAGGAGAAGACAAGAAAGCTAAGTATGGAGTTCTGGACAACACCCAGACTTAAGTAGTGATTAGAGATAAAAATGTGGAAATGAGTTTAAAAAGAGAGAGATAGTATAAAAAAAGGAGTCAGTCTTCATTTATAGCAAAAAAAAAAAAAGCCAAACACTGTGCTAAAGTACTGAGTGATCAAGTAGGAAAAAGATCTGACTCCTGCCACATTTCTGGAAAATAAGCACATGGCAGAAAACATCCATAGTTAGTCTGAAAGGCCTAATTGGTGGGTAATGGTTCAGAGTACGTGGCAAGTCTGTGCATGAATCTTTTCTGACCCAAGCCTCCCTTCCCTACAGGCATTGACAATGCTTTTCAGTCCTTCAGCCTGTAAGTAGAGTGTTGAGAAGGAGAAGTCTAAGTGGTAAAGCAAGGAACCGAGAGTCCTGAAACATCTTCTCTAACATCTTCATTTAAAAGGCTGGATTCTAGAAAATGACCGTGTCAAAATGATGTAGTTCTTGAGGGACAACCCACCACTGTAGGAAAGAGCGAGATGACTCCCCAGGATGCCCAAGTCCAAACGTGGCCAGTGCCGCTGAGTAGGCTCACCGCAGCAAGCCTAGCAGAAGAGTACTAGAGCCATTACAACAAACAGGGTTATATGAATAATGGCCCACAGAGCATGTCCCTTCTTGGGACTACATTGATGCCCTGCCACTTGGCAAGTGGGTTATTGGTTCTACTCATCTGTGCAGCTGGGACCAACTCAAGTGTCAAAGTGATTTTCTCAGATCCATACATTTTATGAGAGTTAAACTGGGTATTAACTTTCTAGATTATTAGGTCACTATCTGAAAAATATTTTAAAAATACAAATTGTCTCACATCTGTCATATGTAATTATTTTAAAGTACAGAATAATATCTATCTATGTGCAGAAACCTTTATCAGTCTTATCTGATATATATATTATCCAATTATCGGTACTACAATAAGGTCATGTCTTATTTATTCTATTCTATTCATACATGCTATTCTTATATGTTATACCTTGTTCATTTTTATAACTTCAGTACCTAAAAATACTGAAGCTTATTACATAGCTTCTGAATTAGTAAAATATTTTGCTGTGTTATTTTATTTCCAGTTAACTTAGTGCTTTATTTTTTATTCTCCATAGACTTCTGATTCTGTAATAATGGATATAGTTTGATATGTGCCATTGCAACTATAATTTTGCTTTATGAAAGACCAGCAAAAATAGCCCTGGCTGGTGTGGCTCAGTGCACTGAGTGTCAGCCTGTGGCGAACCAAAAGGTTTTTGGTTTGATTACCAGTCAGGGGTCATGGCTGGGTGGCCTGCCAGGTCCCCAGTGGGAGGCTCATGAGAGGCAACCACACATTGATCTTTCTCTCCCGCTCTTTTTCTCACCCTTCCCCTCTTTCTGAGAATAAATAAATAATTTTTTTAAAAAAAGAACCACAAAAATACATCATCAAGGATATAACTAGTACATTTAAGAAACTACATCATAATCTTAAAACCAACAGATCACATGCTATAACCTTCACATTTGACATATCAGCTACCCCCTAGGAAAGCTAGTGTCTTTGTTAGGTAACTAGTGTGCGCAAGCAATGACACTGACAAATCATGTTAATTCTTTGTCAGTTAAAGCCAAAATAAATCAATAAGAGTACGTAAATATACACATGGGAAATAGCTAGGAGCAGCCCAAAGGGGCATCCCACTTAAAGGTCAGCCGGGGACACACTGAGAAATATCCCACTAAGGCACTGGGAAGAGAGCTAATACAAAATCACACCTGAAACTGTATTATCCAACTGAAAACCAGAGCGAATGAAATGAAATGTAATTTATAAAAATGGAATGCTGACTTGAACTTGAATCACTAAGCTAATTTTTATTTTTCAATGTCTACATTTGTGCATTCACCAGGGAGCATTCAGGATATTTTTTAAAAAATGTCTGTCTGCTCAAGTAGAGATCAACATTACATACAAATTGTAACACATAGAAACATTATGTGATTTTGTGTTACTTCCCCAGAGAAGTTTAAGTTTATAAGCAGTCATGAGTAGGTTATATGAAGACAGACATACGCTCCTGCATTTTTGTGTGTAGCAGATATACTCTTGTTGCAATGCACTAAGAGTATATTAAAACTACACCACCTTGGGCTACAAGCTCATCAGAGCTCTCAAGCTCAGCAGGGTCAAATCTGGCTTGTGTTTGGAAGGGTGACTGCCAAGGAGAATCCAGGTGCAAGAGGAAATAATGTTAGTAATTCAAGAGATGACATGGTTCCCTTTAAATCACCAATAAGCAATTTCCCTCAAAGCTGTTTTCAGGCGCCATGCTACCGGATGTTTCTTCATAAAGATTTAAGAACATGGGTATTTAAGATCTCTTAATTTTTTCCTGTCTATATTATCATGATAATAATCAATGTTGAACATTTCTATTGAGGTAAAACATATATAACATAAAATGCATCATCTTAATGTTTTTTAAATATATGTCAGTGATACTGAGTATGTTCATATTGGTGCGTGACCATCGCCACCATCCATCTTCAGAATGTTTTTCATCTGCAAAACTGAAACTCTATCAGCACTAGCCCATAACTCTTCATTCTCTTCCCTTCCAGCCCTTGGCTACCATTATTCTACTTTCTGTGTCTACGATTTTTGTTACTCTAGAAACCTTATGTAAGTGGGACCATAAAGTATCTTTTTGTGCATGACTTATTTCACATAGCATAAATGTCCTCAAGTTTTATCCAGATTGTAGAATATGTCTGAATTTGGATCAATTTTCTTTTGGGGGGATTAATTTTCTTGCTCTTTCAAAAATAAAATAAACTGGTGGGGCTGAGTGAAAAAGGCTGGTTACCTGTCATGGTTAATTCTACGTGTCACCTTGACTGAGAAATCTATGTAGTTGGTTAGACACTATTCTGAGTATTTCTGTCAGTGGTTTTGCATGAGACTGACATTTAAATGAGTGGAGCAGATTACTCTCCCCAATGTGGTTAGTCCTCGCCCAATTCTTTGAAGTCCTGAATAGAAAAAAAGGCTGGGTAAGGAATAATTTGTTCTCTCTGCCTTACTCTTTCTGAGCTGGGATGTTGACCTTCTCTTTCTTTTGGATTTGGAGTTGGAATAGAATTTATACTATTAGCTCACCTGATGATCAGACCTTTGGACTCAAGACTACACCATTGGCTGCCTTGGGTGTCTTCAGCCTGTCAACAGTATATCTTAGGAATCTCAGTCTCCATAATTAGGAGAACCAAATATATATACTATTGATATATTCTATCATTCTGTTTCTCTGAGAAAGCCCAGCTGATATACAAAGTATGTCTACACTAGCATGTCAAGTTCTAAGAGCTCTTTTATGCCTCTTTACACTTTCTGCCATGGGATTTTTGACATTTCCACCTTCCTTAATGGAAGCCATTCCTTTCTTTCAGCTTCCAAAAGCCCTCTTGGAAGCACCATTTTTCAGTCATTGCCAGGGAGCTAAATACTATGCTCCATGAGAAAATACTCTTAGATAAATGTTCCCTTATCAAATCTTACATTCATCCTCACCAATTCTGCCACCTTAGAATCCAGTCACATATGTATTTTCTCAGTTTTTTACCCATGCATAATGGCTAGGTTCCACAGTTCTTTGAGGTATAGTCCTTTCCCCTCTTAAGCAGGTTCAGCACTCCTTTGGCCTAGTTATGCTGTTACTTGATCTACTTATTGATCTGGTGGTAGGAGGGTAAGGTGAGATGAAACTTTGAGGGGGGTACAGGTTGCATATTTTCTTTAAGCAAGAGGCAGCAGTCTTTAACTGGAACTGGGTCGTGGCTGCAGAATGTAGGGGGATATGACATGCTCAAAAACAAAATTTTTGGTTTTTGAGTTTTACTTGCTTTGACTTGAATGTTCCCTGGGTATTGTCAGGGTCTCAGCTCCCCCCAAGCACAGCTCTGACCATAGCAAAGCTGATTTGAATACTTGAGAATTTAAATCTCTTTGTACAAATCTATATTACTCTTATTATTCATTCGTAAACCTGGGTCTGGTTTTGTTTCTACACTTTTTGTGCAGGCCAGATAAAGAGCTTTTTTAAATGGTACTAAGGAGACCCTCTGACTTTACACTTCACTTTTATTTAGTGATCATATCCTCTCAGTTTTTCATTTATTGTGTTTCTCAAATGGGGCAATGGTATTCGGCAAAACACATCTGATTCCATTGTTCTTATAATTAATATTTTCACCCAAGGCTCACTTTCTGAGATATTGCATTTGCCATCAAATTCTTTTATAGTTAGTTCGTCCTAACTGACTGTCAGTAAAATTTTAAATTTGCATGGCTATAACCCACCAAGGCTATTAGTACTCCATTCACCACTGGAGAAGTGTTCCTCACTAGCTCACCAGTGAGGGATCCTAATCCAGTCTCATTTCAGAGTCTGCTTCCTTGGACCAATCTGGACAAATTGTCTCGGGTCACCTTTCCTGGGAAATAGACTCTGAAACAGAGATTTGTATCCAAGATCATTAGTATCAACATTTCTGGAGGAATAAAGGAAGAAACTAGCATTCAGACACACACACACACACACACACACACACCCCTCAGCCAAACTTATGGATGGTCCTTCAGAGTTGTGTCTCTAGAAATAGCAGCTTTTATATCCCTACATCACCAGTTTAGGGGGCAGCAAACTTTTTAAAATAAGAACCTGGTAGTAAATGTATTAGGCTATATGGGTCACATTCATTCTCTGACACATATTTTCTTTCTCCTGCTCCTCTTTTTCTCCTTCCTCTTCCTCTTCTTCCTCCTGTTCCCTTTAAAACAACCCTTTAAAAACACACGAAACATTTGTATCTTCTGTGCCCTAAAAACACGAACTGCAGGCCAGATCTGTTCTGCAGGCCATACTTTGCTGGCCTCAACAAGGGTGTGTTTTCTCCATAAAGGGAGTGGGACCTTGTGGTTCTCTCGGACGGGGGAAAATTCCTGGAGAAAGGTTCACATTGGTGCTATTTAGCTCCAACATTTGTAAAAACTAAGGATAATGAGTGACTGAGTACTGAAGGGAAAATCTGGGTGGCACACAGCTCTATAGACCATTAGGGGAAATTACATTCTAGCAGGAGACACAGACAATAAGCCATAAACATAATAAGTAAAAAAATATTATATTATAAAGTTATAAGTGTTCTAGAAATAAGAGTACAATTTGATGAGAATCAGAGATAGAAGTAAAGTTCACTAAAGTAGTTTGGTAAATCTCATTAAGATATGTAAGTATGTCCTTTTATAGATATACAATAAAACTGACATTTCACATGCAGCTCAATGTGTTTTGACTAATATAGGCACATCCATTACCTCCCAAAATTCTCTTATGTCTCTTTGTAGTTAATATCTTCTTTCAACCTAGACCCTGGGCAAATACTCTTCTCTTTTCCATCCCTATAGTTTCTCTTTTCCAGAATGACTTATTAATGGGATCATGTAGTATTTATATTGTGTCTTCCCCCACTAAACATGTGCTTTTGAGATTCACCCATTCCATTGCATACATTAACAATCCATTCATTATCATAGCTGAATAATATCATATAAATGGATATAGCATAATTTATACAGTCACCAGTCAATGCATATTTGGGTTGTATCTAGTTTTTTCTTTTTCTTTGTGCTATAAGAATAAAGCTAATATGGGGAGCAGAGGGGAGAGGGGAGGGAATTTTAGAGAAAATAGGGGAGGGATTTAAAGGAACAAATATAAAGGATACATGGACGACAACTGAGAAGGGTGGAAATGGGAGGGAGGGGGGAGTATGGGGGGTAGGATGAGATGGGAGTAATAGATGGAAAACTGTACTTGAAAATAATTAAATAAATTTTAAAAAAGAACTTTAAAAAAGAATAAAGCTGATATGAATATTTGCATGCAGGTATTTGTGTGAACATGTTTTTATTTCTCTTGGATAAAATACCTAGGGGCAGAATGGAAGGTTCATAAGTGTTTTACCTTTATAACAAAGTGTCAAAATGTTTTCCAAAGTGACTATTTAATTTTGCATTCCCAGCAGGAATGTATGAGACTTCTAGTTGCTCCAAATTCTGAGCATCACGACATAATGTCAATCTTTTAAAACTGTAGCTATTCTAGTAATTGCATAGTTTTATCTCATTTATGGATTTTATAAGCATTTTTCTGATGACTAAACAGGTTGAGCACATTCTTACATGCTCTCTAGCTATTTGGATATCTTCCTTGGTATAATATTGTTCAAACATTTCAACAATTTTGTTATTGTATTTCTGTGTTTTTATTATTAAAGTTTTTAATATGTTTATTAGGCACATAACTGCTGAATACTTTTTCAGTCTGTGATTTTTTTCCTTTACCAAACAGCAATTTTCAAAGAAAAAGAGATTTTAACTGACGAAAGCTATTTTATACATATTTTCTTTTATGGTTTATGCCTTTTTAATCTTATCTAAGAGATTTTTGCCCAATGTAAGATCATTAATATTTTCTTCATTGGTTTTCCTGTAGACACTTTATAGATAAAGTACTGCCATTTAGGTCCCCAGGGCAACATCAAGTTCATTTTCACATATTAACATCTAATTTTTCCAGTGTCATTTATTGAAAAGACTAACATTTTCACCACTGGATTGTCTTAGGGCCTTTATAAAATAAATATTTGGTTTTATTATTGACTGCTTTTCTATTTCACCAATCTATCTGTCCTTATTTCTTGATTACTATCTCTTTGAATCATGTCAATTCAGAGCATTTGTATGTGTTGAATTGGAGGATGGTATGAATGCTAATAAGAAAATACCATATTTTATTTTAAAGTAATGATACAAGATTTATTTCTTGTGAGGTATCATTTGCGAAGACTAAAAATAAAGCAATGAAATAGACTCAATAAAGGTCACAGGCATATATAATCAGTCATATTGCAAAACAAAAATTGTTAACAAAATAGGTAAGATATGCAAAGAATTTCAAAACAATGTGGGGGAGATGGGAAGGGTTTTCAGGAACATGTACAAAGGACACATGGACAAAACCAAGAGGGAGTGAAATCAGGGGATGGGGTGGGAATGGCTGGGGCGGGGAGTGGTGGGAGGTAAATGCGGACAACTGTACTCAAACAATAATAAAACAATTAAAAATAAATAAATAAATAAATGAAATATATACTACAAAGTAAACCATTTAAAAAAACAAGTATTTTAAAATTGTTACCTTATTATTACTGGCAAATTTGTCTTGCCTGAATCAAAATGAAAACATTGTGTATCGATGTTTTCTTATATTCCTTCCTCAGGTATTTATTTAAATTCATACATTCACTGAATTTTGCTTGAAAATAGAACTGTAAAGGTGACTTGTCTCTGTCTTCAGGGTTTTCAAAGTGTTAAGAAAGCATATTTACATAATCACAGAACTCTGTGGTGAGTACTATGAACATACAATCTTCAAATTCAAGAAGGCTTCCCTGAGAAAAGAGAAGTGCTCAATTTTGGAGAATGAGTACAATTTTCCTGATAAATCACTAGATTTAATTCTATTTGGAGCAGGTAAAAGGCTTAGTTAGGTAAGGTTTGGGGGTTTGTTATTGCTGTTGTTTGTTTCATTTCCTAATCACCTGAAATTTCTATTTTTATCCTTGTCATTCACAAAGTCCATAATGAGAACAAAGATAAGTGTAATGCTCCTTTCAATAATTTCCTAAAACTACAGTGCTCTTTTCCCTTTAAATGTATAAAGCACTTGCCAAGCAATTATTTATCTTCATTTTAGAAATGAGAAGTAGAAGATTGATAACTGGCCACTGTGGTGGCTAATAAATATTTAAACTAGTTACTATTTGGTTAATTATTTTATTGGAAGATATTTCAGAAGCTCTAAAATGTGAAAGCCACACATCTCCAGGGTGGCTTTCTCTAGAGCAGTAATTTATACTTTGGTGAGTTCTGAATGCATTTGGGTGACTGTGATAATGATATAGTGCAAGGAAGCTATGATTCATCACACAATGAGCTACTGGAGACATACACAGTAAGATGTGAAGGATTTCGGGATCCTTCTTTTCTTTTTTTTTTTTTAAGATTTTATTTATTTATTTATTTTTAGAGGGGAAGGAGAGAAGGAGAGAAACACCAATGTATGGTTGCCTTATGTGCGTCCCCTGCTGGTAGTTAGCCTGCAAGGAACCGGCCTGCAACCCAGGCATGTGACCTGACTGGGAATCGAACCGAGATCCTCTGGTTCTCAGGCCTGTGCTCAATCCACAGAGGTACGCCAGCCAGGGTTTCGGGATCCTTCTTTTCTTACATTGAGTCTTAAATATTGTTTCTGTTTTCCCTTTGAGTCCATCATTCACTTGAAAAATTATTTAAAATGTAAAGGGTCCAAAGTCTCATCCATTAGCTTACTAAACTAAATGAACTATAGATTAATTTTAACCATAAAGATATTTTTACAAAATAGCCATTGACATGGCTGTGGAATTAAAGATATTTAAGTTATTTAATTTTTGTCTAAGTTTTATGAAACATGAGATTCATAAAAACCTCCTTTATTATCATGGTGTCCAAAATTAACATAGGATCTTTTAGAAGTATTTTTAATATTTAAAAACATTTTAAAATCTGTCATTTATTTGTATTGAAGCTAGACATTACCTAAACCATATTTCTATATATTTGACTAGAATTATTTTCATTTGAGTCAACAATTGATATTCTTAATCAGAAGCTTTGATTTGCAATTATGATTACGTATAATGGTAAAATAACAAATATTTGTTTAACAAATGTGAGAAATTCTTTGGAAGACAAATGACAGAGGAATCCCTCAGAACCACAGTTTGAAGACCGCTGGTATTTTATTTAGACCACTGCCTCACTTTGACAGGGGCTGAAACACGTGGCTCTCTATAACACTGCACAGTATCTAGTTCCTTACATTTTGAATCAAATATGAAAAATATATGTGCAAGAATATTTCTGTCTTGTTTAAACAAGTGTTGAAATTCCAAAGTCTACATTGCCCCCTGCCAAAATTAAAACCCTGATGACTATTAAAAGGTTAATAGTTATCTCTCAATGTAGAGATTTTTATTTTAAAGTCTAAGCATATTTCTCTGGGATTTCATTTTGCTTCATATCTCAGAAACTGAGCACTGAAAAAGTTTGGTACAACAAACTTTGTTATACCTAAGAATGACTATTGTCATTCTTAAAAAATAGACTCCAATTCTTATTTTACATTCTTTGCAACAGAAATACTTAGTAAAGTGACATACATAAAAGGCCTCTGATACATTGTCTCCTTGGTGCGACACAGTTCAAAAGCATGCTGAACAATTTCCAGGTACTTACTGACTTACATGTACATCTAAAATTATTCACATGAGTCATCAAAGGGGGCTGATTCTTTAAATGAATTTTTCACACACCATCTTTTCTTTATTTTAAATATATTTTATTGAATTTATTGGTTAATAAAATTGTAGAGGTTTCAAGTGTACGATTCTATAACACATCATTGGTACATGGTATTGTATGTTTATCACACAGAGTCTAGTCTCCTTTTATCACCGTTTACCCTCTCCTACCTCCTCCACCCCCACTTCTCTCTGGTAGTCACTGTACTGTCATCTGAGTCTGTGAGGCTTTTTTTTTTTTTTTTTTTGCTTAATGACAGCTGTCCCTTCTGACAGCTGTCAGTCTGTCCTCCGTATCTATGTCTGCTTCTCTTTTGTGTGTTAGTTTATTTTGTTCATTAGATTCCACATATAAGTAAAACCATGGTATTTGTCTTTCTCTAACTAGCTTATTTCACTTGGAATAATATCCTTTAGGTCCATCCATGCTGTCTCAAGGGGTAAATAAAATATCCTTCTTTTTTCTGGCTAAGTAGTATTCTACTGTGTAAATCCACACATCCACTGACGGGCTCTTGAGTTGCTTCACCCTCTTTTAAAAACACTGGACGAGAAAAGTATTATTCTAGAATGAGGTTTTAGAGCATACCTGAAATTCTTTAAAAGTATTTTGAGTGTCTCAAATGAGAGTAAGTAGGTGGTTCTCGTGGTTTCAAACATAGTAAGAGGAAATAATAACCCTGAGTTAATATAATAATTATTTTTTTTAGTATTTATATTGTTGCCTAGCTGCCTAATTGATTTTATATGATAAAATGTCAAAATCTCCTGCTAAGTTTTTCAATTCAGGTATTTCTTTTACAGGAAAATCTTCTCATTTAATAAATACAAATACTTTAATATCTCTCTGATGCACACCTTATAAATTTTTATTGTATTTTTTCATTACCATTTAATCCCCTTATGCCACCCCCTGCGATCACCACACTGTTGTCTATGTCCATGAGTTTATTTTCCTTTTTGCTCTGTAGTAGATTCTTAATAGCTACTAGTGAATGAATATGTCTTTATTAGAAAAATACACAAAAAGAATAAAAATATATTCAAGTGAAATAAAATAGATTATAGCCATGTAACCATGCTATATTTTTTGGCAAATATATATTGCATATGTGTATGTGTCTCAAATATCAGACAAGTTATCAATATTTATTAAGACATTATTATTTTGCTAAAATTACCTTCTAAGAGGAAATAAAAAACTTGTATGTATCCATTATCTTCCCCAAACTCCCATGAAAATAGCTCTAATGGAAAATATTCAGTAAGTGACAGTTATTAAGGAGAACAAATTCTTTTGGAAAATAAAGAAATAGATAGGCATTTTATCTGTGAATATGTTTTCCTTTTTACTTATGAGAAAAGAATGACAAAGACAAATACTCATAAACAATTTCCTCAACTTAAAACCACGTAAGGGAACAACTCTTTCTCAACACTCTTTGCTGCTTTTCTCAACGGGAACAACACATTTGTCATTTTCTTTTTCCACAATGGGAATTAAAAAAATGCCATGCAGTCTTCTCATTGCAATCAATCAAACTTTAAAATATTAAAACATACATATTTTTAAATGTCATTATATCTTAAACTGTGCTTAGAAAAAGCAAAATTTGCCTTTAGAAATATAGATAATATTAAATTATCTGTTGAGATAAAGAATGAAGATGATATAGTTATTATTTCTGTAGGTAATTTTCATTTTTTAGTTTATTCACTAAATCAGAAATGATACATTTAATGCTGCCCCCTTTTTGCTTCTTTTCTCTATTTCTCATGATAACTCATCATAGTCATCTGTGAAAGAAAGTCATAATATGGTCATCAATGCCATTTTGAATGATAAGTTACCCTAACAGCACATCTCTGTCACTCCCTGATTTCCTGTTAGGTTTTCAGCTCCAAGTTTGCTCTTAAACCTGTGTTTGCATTCATTATATCAACTGACATTATTTGAAGTGTAATTTTCTTCAATTCAATTCCTTCTCTATAGTTTTCACATTTATTTGATAATACATTCCAGAGAATGCTTTGTTTAATTCTGTAATTTGACATAGAAATTGGCATTATATCTGACAAGTAGGAAGTAACTAGTAATTATTTTTCAAAGAAATGAATAAATAAGTTCACACTTTCTGAGCTCATTTGACTACCTTTGCCTAATGAAATTATATTTCTATTGTAATGTAGTAGATTTTATTCATTATTGGGCTAAGATGGGTGTCTATACTGTTGACATTCATTAATCATTAATTCTTAATTTAATATTTTAATTTCTCTGACCTTTTTAAGCCAACAGGAATTAAACATATTAATAGTTATTTTATAAAAAGAAAGATAGACTATATCCTGACTTACATAAATAACACAGAAGTTTGTCCCAATAATTTAAATATGACTTTCATCTATTTGTGTACTTTTCATACTATGTGTTATTTTGCTTAATATGTGTCATTCTTTATTTTTAATATTTGATTTACATATATGATAACATTTTATTTTATTGGAAAGTTTTTTATTACCAATTCAATCATTTAAAATATGTTTTCTTGGCCCTGGCTGGCGTAGCTCAGTGGATTGAGCGCAGGCCTGCGAACCAGAGGATCGCGGTTCGATTCCCAGTCAGGGCACATGCCTGGGTTGCAAACCAGTTCCTTGCAGGCTAACTACCAGCAGGGGATGCACAAAAGGCAACCATACATTGATGTTTCCCTCTCTCCTCCCCCTCTAAAAATAAATAAATAAATAAAATCTTTAAAAAAAAAGGCCTTTCTTTAAAAAAAAAATAAATAAATAAATAAAATAAAATAAAATAAAATATGTTTCTTATGTACTCCAAGCAACATCTGCATTATGGACCACAAAATTAATTCTATAAATGTATCAGAATTTACTTTTTAATTTTTTAAATCACTTTTCATTTTAAAAATGAATTTCATATACATTATTAGATTAGTTTCAGGTGCACACCCCAGTGATTAGACATTACATACTTACTAAGTGATCATCCTGATAAATCTCATACACATCTGACACCATACATAGTTAAAAGAATATTATCAACTATATTCTCTATGTTGCACTTTACTTCCCCATGACTATTCTGTAACAACCAAACTATACTACTTAACCCTTTCACCTTTTTGACCCACCCCTCCCACCTACTTTCCATCTGGCAAAAGTCAAAATGTTCTCTGTTATCTATGAGTCTATTTCTGTTCTTTTTGTTTGTTTACTTTGTTTTTTAGATTTATTTATTGATATATATATGTATGTATGTATTTTTGCTACTTTATTATTCATATTTTTCTTTCCCTTTTTCTCCTTGTTCTTCTTAAAAAAGATTGTTTAATGTTTTATATAATACTGGTTTGTTGGTGATAAACTCTTTCAGCTTATTCTTGTCTGGGAAGCTCTTTATCTGTTTTACCATCCCAAATGATAGCTTTGCTGGGTGAGTAATCTTTGTTGTAGACCCTTGCTTTTCATCACTTTGTTTATTTTTTCCCAATCCCTCCTGGCCTGAAAAGATTCTCTTGAGAAATCAGCTGACAGTCCACCAGGAGTTCCCTTGTAGGTAACTAACTGCATTTCTCTTGCTGCTTTTAAAATTCTCTCACTTACTTCAACATTTTGCATTTTAATTATGATGCAACTTGGTGTGGGTCTTTCTGGATTCATCTTCTTTGAGACTCTGCACTTTCTGGACTTGGGTGTCTATTTTCTTCACCAGGTTAAGAAAGTTTTCTATCATTTTTCAAATATGTTTGTAATTTCTTGCTCTCTCTCTTCCCCTACCAACATCCCTAAAATGTTAATGTTGTAATACTTGAAGTTGTCTTAGAGGTTTCCTACACTATCTTAATTTTGGGGAGATTCCTTTTCGTTGTTTTTGTTTTTGTTCTAACTGTTTTTTTGTTTGTTTGATTTTTGCTTCCTTATATTCTAGACCTCTGTTTTTATTCTAGGCTTTATCTACTCTACTGATAATTCATCATAAATCATTCTTCATTTCAGTTAGTGTACTCTTCATTTCTGGCTGTATTTTTCATAATGTTTAGGTTCTCACTAAGTTCACTGAGCACTCTTAAAACCAAAGTTTTGGACTCTGCATCTGGTAGACTGTTCCTCTCCATTTTCTTTAGTTCTTTTTCTATAGTTTTGTTCCAGTCTCTCATTTGGGTCATGTTTCATTATGTGTACTATAGGTTCCAGTTGCACAGCTTCCCCAATAACCTAACCTGTGCAAGCGAGGCACAGCCCCTGCCATGTGGGCTGTGTACACCTTTCTTTTGAAGTTAAGTCTTAAATGCTGTTGGCATATCAATGAAAGATATTTATCCTGAGGCAGATCAGCTGCAAGGATTGGCTGCAACCACTGCCCACCAACCTCTGAATGGAAGCTCAGCTGTGCAGAGGGTCATGTCCACAGAGCAGGACTTACCTCAGCATGGCTTTGGTGGCCACTGAACCACACTTTGAGTGTGTTACTTGTGGGGGTGATTGAATGATGGTGCTTTGACATCATCTGAAGCTGGCCACTGGGTGTCCTGGCTATGAAGTCTTCCAGGAGGTATAAGCCAAGGTCAGCCACTGCCTGTATTTTGCCCAGGGCCGCCTGGCATGAGCTACAAAGGGATCTAAGAGTTGCTGGTCTTGGAGGTACCCCTGCAAGACCAAGCTGTTAACTAAGTCAGCCTCTGCTACAACTGGGCCGAGGCCACTTAATGAGAGGGGTGGGGCTCACTGAGGCTGAATGTTGCTTTTTCAAGAAATTCTAGAAAAATCTGAAGCGTGAGCCAAGACAGGTCATTTATATGGAAAACTCACTGGAAACAGATTAAGTGGGCCCACCAGCAGGGTGAGGTGGGACCACAGGGAATCATCAGGGTGGAGCGAACAGTGTGAACAAAGTTGATGAAGTCTCAGATATGGCGTCCTCCTTCCAGATCTATAGGGGAAGAGCTCATCAAAGAAACAATGGCCTCTGTCAGCACTTTCCTCTGGGAGAAAGCTGCACCCCCCAGCTCCTGCCCTGATGATGAACAATTCAGTTCCTTCCCATATGTCTCCGGTACCTTTCAAGCTCCTGCCCCCATGCTGGAGCTCCCAGGGAGCAAATCCAAGTTAGTCTATGATGTATGGGCCCTTTAAGAGAAACTACCTGGGACTCCAGGAGCCACTTGTCTCCTTCAGCCTCAATCCTCACTGGTTTTTACAGCCAGAAGTTATGGGGAATTTTCTTATTAGCACTGGAACCCTGGGCTAAAGGGCTTTGTGTGGGTCTGGAACTCCTCTCTTCTCATGGGGGAGGGACCACCACAACTTACACATCTCTCCTGATTTCTAACTGTTGCACATGGGTGTGGGACCAGCCAATTCTGCATCTCCAACTCTCCTATCAGACTCAATGTGGCTTCATCTTTAATTCCCTAGAGAAGGACTCCCATTCAGCTCAGTTTCAGGTGGTTTTGAGTGATGGTTTTTATGTAGTTTAGTTGTAACTTTTATTTGGTTGTGAAAGGAGGCAAGTACTTTGTTTACACCTCCTCTAAATGCATCAGGTTTTAAAAAGAATTTTTAATTATAAACCTAATTTCAGATGCAAGCAAACATTACTCAAGACAAATAATATTTTACCTTTTCCTAGTTTATTAAGATATAACTAACATATAACATTCTGAGTTTATATTGTACACTGTGATCATTGAATACACTTATATATGTGTATACACACACACACACACATATATATATATATAATAGGATTAGTTAATACCTCCATTACTTCACATAATTAATACTTCTTTTTGTGGTGAGAACACTTAAGATCTACTATTTTATCAACTTTCCAGTATATAATAATACTAATATAAGATAATATAATTAATGTAAAATATAATATAATATAATATATATAATATATATAATATGTAATATTCAAGATCTCCCCAGAAAGTATATAGCCATGTAATATGACAAATAGAGATATTTCTTGGAGAAGATAGAAGATACAAGAAACATTGTACATGGGACAATGACACCTCAGTCTCCTTTAAAGTTATGACCTTCTTGAGGAAATCTGGTTCATTGGTAGCAGTTTGAATCAAGCCATTGGCAACTGCAGCTCAATATTCCTTCTCCTCTTGTAGCAGAAGCTGTGGGAGAATTTTGCCATGGCATATCTCATGCCAAGATACTGCAAGACACAGGAGTTTGGGGAATGCCCAGATAAGCTTGCAGTTCTCAGACTGCATGTCACTGATCTTTGTTGATCTTAGCCCATACACATTCAACATTCTGCTTGTTGCACATCTTCCAAAACACGAGTCACTTTAAAAAGATTCTTTACCATCTCTGAAGCATTTGTGCCACACTCTTATGCACTGAACTCATTTCATCATCCCCCAAAGCATTTTGAATCATCCAAATAGAATCCATGGAGGGATGTTCAGGCTTAACGTAAAATTTGATGTAGATTCATTGTTCTACTCAGTCACTTTGAATAAAACAATCACACAGTCACATGCTCACTCAACAGCGTCTACCGCCCCCACTGACTACTACGGTGAAGTCATTATTGTTCATACATGCACATCCCATCCACTTTCCTTGGCTGCAAGATTACATCAATGTCACGCAAATTATTTCTGTTATATTAACAATGGTTGGATTTTTTCCAGACAGACCACGTATACACATACAATTAAGTTTGTAAATGACAACAGTCATACAGTTTTCATCCACTGGCTTTCCGTGATCATCTTTGTCTAACTGCCCCTCCCTTCTCAAATTCTCTCTGTGGTTGCTGTCACTTCATCTACTTCACAATATTTTTCAGAACTCCTACTCTTTCAATAACAATTTGTCTTAAAAAACCTCAAGTGCCCTGGCTGGTGTAGCTCAGTGGATTGAGCACCGGCCTGCGAACCAGAGGATCGCGGTTCGATTCCCAGTCAGGGCACATGCCTGGGTTGCAGGCAGGTTCCCTGCAGGCCAACTCCCAGCAGGGGACGCACAAAAGGCAACCATACATTGCTGTTTCTCTCCCTCTCTCCTTCCCCTCTAAAGATACATACATACATAAATAAATAAATAAAAAACCTCAAGTTTTATTCACTACTCAGTCCACATGAAAACCTTAAAAAGTATTTTTTCTTAATTTATCTCATTAATGAAAACAATAATTATTGCTACTTCTTATGTTCAGTCCCCAGTTACACAAATATAGGGTTGCTCCTTATTTATCCTTGCTTACTAATGATTATTTAAAGTTATTGCCATTCTGCTGCTACCTAATGACCTTCGCTTTATGACATTTTTGTATCTGTGGATAGCGATGGCATTTCTGACTTGTTATAGTCCGCAGAAAGCATTCTCTTCTTAATTGATTAGCGCTCTGCCAATCTCCTTTATCATAACTTATGCTTTGACTTCCAATAATTCTCTGGTTACTAAACCCAAAAATTCACCATTAAAATATTCCTATGTTCTAGATACCACATATCTTCTAAAATACTCACATCTCTTCAGTTACAATGGATCTTTCTTGTTAAACGGCCTGGCAGTGTCTGTTCTAGGGCAGTCCCAGTTTCAGTTTTCCATGTCACTGGAAGACTGGAAGTCCAAGAGTAAAAAAAGGAGGGAGGAAGAAATCAGCAATTGGATCATTACAAGTCTATTTTATCTGTTGTACAAAATATGTCACATATGTCATCAATAATGCAATCTATGTCCTATTTTGGTGAGACACAACACCTCAATAATTTAATTAAAATTGTAGCATAGGGCCTGGTTCAAATCGCTTTGTGTAGCAAGTGAAACAGCTAAGGGAAACCACTAACAACCCATCTGCATTTTCTTGTAACTCAGCTTGGTCAAGAAATAATGCATCATATCTGACATACTGATGTTTGAGGCAATGTTTCCAAATGACTCAAGACTAAATTTAAAGTATATATAAAAAATAGAGGGAGATGGAAGATGGTGGACAAGTAGGTAGAAGCAGAGTCCACTTGCTCTTGAACCCAACTTGGATGCTTGGCTGATCTTCTGAGAAATAAACTGAACATTCACCTGAATCTTAGCTGATATAAAGTGTGGAAGCCAAGGAATACAGAAGATACTTCACAACAGGAGGTAAGGAGATTTTACGGGTGGAAAGGGAAATACCCCATGCATGATGCCCGCAGCTGTGCAGAGCCTGGTAAGAGATTGCAGGAGTGGTGTTACTATGTACATACATACACATATAAATTTATTTACATGTACACATACATACATATAAATAAAAGTATGTGCATGTGTATACACATATAATTTTATTTACATATGTATACACACATATATATACACTGACATGCAGGATCTGGCACAAATAATGCCCCTTTTTTATTACAAACTCTTTAATATACAATCATAAGCATACAATTCTATAATGTAACGTTATCACACTGAAGAACATTATATGATATTTTACATGAAATATTTCAATTAAAACTATGAATTATTACACCCTACCAACTACATTCAACAGGCACTACTTCTGCAGGACTCTCTCTCTCTCTCTCTCTCTCTCTATATATATATATATATATATATAACATGTATAACTTCCCTGCCCACATCCACTATTAGAAACCTGTAAAACCTGAACAAAAGAAAACATATGTGAGTATCAGAGTATCAAGGTAATGCTGGCCTTATAAGTGAATTTAGGAGGGTCCCCTCTTCTTCAATTTTTTGGAAAAAGTTTTATTATTCTTTAAATGTTTGGTAGAATTCAGCAGGGAAACCATCTGGTCCTGGACTTTGCTTTGTTTGGATTTTTTTGATGATTGATTCAATTTCCCTACTCATTATTGGTTAGTTCAGAGTTTCTATTTCTTCATGATTCAACCTTGGTAGGGTTAATGTTTCTAGAAATGTATCCATTTTTGTCTAAATTATTCAATTTGTATGCATACAATTTTTTATAGTAGCTTCTTATGAATGGAACTTCTCTGCTGGACATCTGAATTTCCACAATGCGCTCTTGTCCATGGGTGATTGTCTAAGAAAATCTTCTACAATAATGCAATTTACTAATTTGCAAACTTAATGTTTGCTAAACCAAGAGCAAACCAAGTATTATGTAAGTGCCTTTCCATATACTATTTAAGATGGCTTGTACAATTACCATGTGAAGTAGGTGATATTATCTGATTTTACGTAACAGAAAAAGTGACCTTCAGAAAAATTAACTAACTTGTCTAAAAGCACCTCTTTACAAGTGGAAAAGTCAACAAATAAAAAACAGGAGCATAAGAAAATCAAGACTCTTTCTTATAACCAAGAAAGACATGCCATGTATTGTTTACATACCCCAAATAATATGTTCACTTCATCTTCTATGTCATGTGGCCTTGTTGATAATATACTAAAAATATTAAACTATTTTTTTTGCTGAGTAGGTGAAACACATCATAGTGGTGAAACAAACTCTAAAAAGCAAAAGTCAGCTCAATTTACTCAAAATAATTAAAAGATTAACAGAACATTCATTTCCTTCAGGTTGGCATTTTTTCACCTCTGCTTTTTATTTCTATTCTCATCTTGATGATCAATCTGTTATGCACAGCAAACTGTCAAAATGTGCTGTATTAGCAAATCTGGAATGCTTTGCTCATCTTTCCCCTCAAAGCCCACACATTTTAATAGGACGAGTAAACTCAAGTTAGTATTTGGAAGGAAGTAAAAGCAGAGAGTAAACCAAGATAATCTTGCTTTGATGTACTTTGTGATTTATTTTTCTATTGGTTAAAGGAGTATTTGTGATCATGGTAAATTCTCTGTGCAATCAGAAAATTTTAGCATTCTGTATAAAAACATATGTTACAATGTTAACCAAAATAGGGGAAACATACATTTTTTTATTATGTGAATCTTATAATGACTCACAGCATTCTGTAATAAACAACTGATGTAAACTCCTCTTTAGTTAGAAAGAAATAGTCATGCTCATGTGGCTTTTTTTTCTGTCTATAAACTCTTTCAAGTTAATTCCTTTCATACTAACAATTTATTTTACTTCTTCAAGGATTAGGAACTTTTGTCAACTAATGAAAGAATGGCACCTACAAACTCCCCAAATGGCAATGATTTATTAGGCATTCGAAATAAACAGGGCCAAAATGTTTTCTAATCACTTAGGGCATATTCTAAGATTAAGTATCTGTTAAGCTATTTTTTCTCTTAAAAATTTACTGAGGTATAATAAACATAGAACATTACATTAGTTTCATGGATATAACATTATGATTTAATATTTGTACATATTGGAAAGTGATCACCCAAATAAGTCTAGTTAACATCCATCACCACACAGTTAAAAATAGTTTTTTTTCTTGTGATGAGGACTTTGAACATCCACTCTTTTAGCAACCTTCAACTATACAGTAGAGTGTTATTAATTATAGTTATATCAACTGATGGTCATTGGCACCAATTCAATGCCAACAGGAATCCCCAATTCAGGGTGCAGCAAAGAAGGAAATTTTATTCAGCATAGAACAGCTCCATTGTGCTGGAGTTCAGCTATGAAAATAGCACTGCTGTGAGGCAGCCCTGGGCCTGGGTGGCCCAGAGGCCAGGCTCCTCTCTGGCTAGACAGCCCACTCTGCCCCTCCACAACCTGGTCTGCTGTGCACTGCACTGGTCCACTCTGCTCTACTGAGCCATCTTCTGTGTTTCAGCTCAGCCAGGAAGGCACAGTCTTCAGTCTGATAGAAAGTGGAAGTGAGCTCTTGGAGCCAGCGAGAAGCTGGTTATACAGACAGAAGTCTCTGTCCCTGGCCGCTGATTGGTCTGTCCTCATGCAAATGAGAACTCCAAATCCTCATAGCTTGTTCCAAAAGACACTGTCATGACTAGATGGAATAGAGCTGCTATAGTTGATTTGAGATGCACAGCTCCGTTTGGACAGGGAAAACCTCAGTCCTATTGGTGGATATAGGATTCCAGGAGCTCCTTTATAAAGTCCAGCACATATGACAAAAACACAGTGTAGGCAGGCAATTCAGTGCATGCTTCTCCCAGAAATGCAGTTTGCATAAGAGTCCTCTGTGTGGAAATGGTCAATGGGATATGTTGTTTGTTGTTTGTTTTTGTTTTGTTTTGTTTTAATTTGAGAGTATTTAGCCACTAGGAGCCCTTCTTTGTAGGTATCTTCTTTCTTAAGGTTCAGTCATTATACTATACATCACATCCCCACGACTTCATTATTTTAGAACTGCAGGTTTGCACCTTTTGGTCCCCTTCACCTATTTCTCCCATTCCCACACCACCAACTCTGGCAACTGTCAATCTGTTCTCTATATCTATGAGGTTGGTTTTAATTATTGTTTTTTTTTAATTCCACATGTAAGTGAGATCACATGGTATTTGTATTTGTTAAGCTATTTATAGCACTTATGCTGTATTCTGTTACAAATAACAAAAAAACAACCAAATATAGCTTTAAAAAGATTTACTCTTTCATACAAGATTTATTAGTTCATATTACAAGAATTTTTTAAAAAAACAGTGGCTTCACCCTGGGTAATTCAGGAACTCAATGTGTTTCCCTTCCAAGTCATAAGACGGCTGCATAAATTCTAGCCATTATCATTTTACTCAGCAATGTAAAAAGGTACAAAAATTGAGAGAATCCCTAATATCTATTCCTTTTTGAAACTGAGAAAACTTTCTGGAAAGTGCCTCGACAAATGCCTCCTTACTTTATATTCAACAGAATGAGCTTACACCAGAAGCAAAGTATGTTAGGGGGAATGGAGCTTTTATGAGTGGTGTAGACTCTACTTATTCACCGGTTAAGTCAATGATAATATGTGAATACAATTTGATTGCTTTCATCAAAAAAAAAGGGAGATGAATGTAGGAATGGCTTTAGCTAGGCAAACAATGATTGCCAATACTTTGATGATTCTAAAATCCTTAAAGCATTTTCTGACAATTTCGTGTAATACATATGATCATATAGTATAAACAAAAATCTGTTGTTTCTGCTAATTTTACAAGAAAAGTTCATCTGCCCCCTCTGGGTGTTATTCTGTTACACCCAGAGGGGGCAAGTAAAATATACACGCACATATATCATGTGCGTGTATATTTTTATATATTTTAGTTTATATTTATATATATTTTGAAGCTCACCTTTTCATATTGCTGTTTCTACATGTCCAACACTATATCCCTATGTCGGCGTGACTGTGGGGAACACAAAGGAGCTCTCAGTTCTGTTCCAATGCCAGAGTCACTATTTTATTTATTCATGTCAACTTTGAGTAAGCTACTTAACTCCTCTGTATCACCTATAAAGTGGGAATAGTATTCACACCCATTGCCCATAATTATGATATTTCAATGAGCAAAAACAGGTCAAAGCATTTTTCATAACTCTTCAGTTATTAAGAGATGATTTATATATACTAGTGTGTATTAGTAATAAGACTACAAATTATGTCTTGTGTCATGCAAGCCTACATAGGTAGGTAGATAGATAGATGCATAGATAGATACATAGGTGATAGATAGATCAGCATATCAATAGCCCAAAGTAAACAACTTTGAATATTTCTTGGCATATGAAATTAAAAATGTATTAACAATGTTGAGGCTCAAAGGACATAACTCTTGCCATATTGAAAATTAACAACTTGAGCCCTGACCAATGTGGCTCAGTTGGTTGGGCGTCGTTCTGCAAAGTGAAACATCACTGGTTTGATTCCTGGCCAGAGCACATGCTTGGGTTGCAGGTTTGGTCCCCAGTCAGGTTGTGTATGAGAGGCAACCAATCAATGTTTCTCTCTTTCTCCTTCCCTTCCTCTTTCTCTAAAAATAAGTGAGTAAAATCATTTTAAAAAAACTTTTAAAAGAAAATTAATGAGCTAAAATCTTTCCAACAATAAATCCCTGTTTGTTTTACTGTTTTGTTAGCGTGACCATTTTGTGATAGCTTTAAAGTTTACATCAAATATTAATGTATTTGTTATAAAATATATGGACTAACACCATATTAATACAAAATAATAGTTTGCAAAGTCACAATTGTATGTGGGTGTTTAGATCTAAGAAATTTATTTATTTTACTTAATTTAATCTTGAGGGGTTTGTCAGTACTCTGTTAAAACTACATTTAAAGAGTTAATTAAAGAATAGTTGAAAGTAAAGAGCAGATGACTCATTTGAAAAGAATCCACCAAATACTGATGTGTGCCATCAGACTTTTATTCTGAACTCAACAGCACTGTAGTCAGCTTAAGAAATAGTTGCATAATCAATAAAATATATTTTTAAATAAAAAAGAAATAATTGAGTCAAGTCTTCACATGATGGTATGTTTTCAACTCATACCTATTAATAAATAAGCAACTCCATCTGCTATGTGGTGATGTGTTCTCTCCTGATCTCACAGACTCATGTTTAAATGTCAGTATTCAAATGTAAATCAGAAAAGACCACCCAAATTCTTTGGAAACTGAAGAGGTTTTTAAAGCAAATAAAAGTGCATCCAGAATGATAGTCTTGTGTGGATTACTTTTTTAAAAAGATTTTATTTACTTATTTATAGAGAGAAGGGAAAGGAGAAAGAGAGGGAGAGAAACATCACTGTGTGGTTGTCTCTCGTGCCCCTCGCCATGGGGGACCTGGTCCAAAACCCAACCATGAGGCATGTGCCCTGACTGGGAATCAAACCAGCGACCCTTTGTTTCGCAGGCTGGCACTCAATTCACTGAGCCACACCAGTCAGGGTATTGTGTGGATTACTTTTAATTTTATTGCATTATGAAGCATGGCCTCACTAGGTAAACTTTACATTGCTTTAATTTCAAGTTGCATATTTAAATTCAGAGTTTCCCCCCCACACTTCATGTATCTCAATTTCATTTATACATGTTTAAGCAACTTAAAACTCTATTTCATATGTACCTCATTATTTTCTCTTTTCCAGAAAAAAATGCCAATTAACTCTATGTATATAGTTTGTCTGAGAACTACAAAAACATTTTCTTTCTCAACATTTCATTCTTTTTCCCCTATAACATAAGTAAATCAAAATGATTTCTGGGTGGAAACAGTGAGTATTTAGCATTTATAATAAAAACAATAGTTAAGCCTTACCATCACTAGAAAAATAGAAAAAATATCTAGTTAAAATGTCAAATTAACAGGTTGTCCATTTCCCTAAATGAATATCTGTTCATCTACAGAGCATACTTTGTTATTTTCACTCACGTAGTTTTATATATCTATTGTGGCATGTTCCAAATATGAACTGAATGAAAATGTTTTACTTCATTCATTAAGTACTTATTGGAGATTCATTAAGTATCAGGCACTAGGTTAAGTTCTAGATATACAGTAGATTTCCAGATAATAAACACTCCTTGCCTTATAGAGGAAATACACTAGTATGAAGAATAAATAACACAATTAATAAATAATTAGACATGAATCAATTTGTGGGGGCAAAGTACATTTAGGAAAACTGTTATGCATACACATATAAAATCTTTCTTGCTCTCTTTTACTTTGTCATTATTTATTAAGGCTTATAAAATGGGAATTACAAGGTATAAGTTTTAGAGAATATGTTAGCTCATCAAGTGCAAAGGGGTTATTTCATCAAGTGCAAAAATAACTTTAATTAAAGAAGATGACTCTTAGAACAGACGTTTTGGCAGAAAACAGCTTACATGATGGCCCCAACTCCAATATGTCATTGCTACAAAATGTCTGGGTTTTTGCCCCTTTGTTTTGTTAGTTATGGAGTACGCCAAACACAGTAGTTTGATGAACAGATATCTTTTTAATTAGAACTACTTCTGGAATAATTTTTAATCCTATTAGGGTAAAAAAAGGAGTTAGGCTACATTGCTTTCATACCTATTACTTGAGACCAGCAACATCAAAAGGTGGCTCACATTGTTGACAGGAGAGAGTGGATAGACAGTTTTGGAACAGTGTAAATTTTCCAAAAATGGGTCAGACCAGGACTGCAGTCTTTCAGGGTGGTAGAGGGCTTATGAGCGAGTCTCACAAGAAAACATAAGAAAAATCAGTGCTGGAAAGAGGAAAAAGCTATCACCAGTGGAATCAAAACAAAAAACTGGCCAAAAAAGAGAGGCTATGTTCTCCTCAAATTCTTTCTCCAGAGACAAATAGTATCAACCAAACAACTGGTTAAAGCAGATAATTTGGGGCCTTCTTGGAAAACAGTAACATTTAACGTACTGTATACAATAAAATATATTTAGTCCCAAACAACTGACTTACAAATGTACTTTTGGAGTACTGTTCATTCATAAATTGTGGTCTCTTCCTATAATTACATTCAGACAAAAATCCTCTGACTCATAAACAAATTAAACAAATAATTTCCTTCCCAAACATCTGTTAGTGTGAATTGCAGTCTTGTGCATCAGCCACAAGATGCTTTATAATAACATGTGTGGTACAACCTTAGTATACAAACAACATGAAATCATGAGTTCCTATAATTAACCATTTATTCATGCCCTTTCTCCAAAGATTTTAGTCTGGACTTTTTAAGGCAGTAGAGAGTAACCTCATATCTTTCTTGGACAATATGGGGGGAACAATATTTCTTATGAAAATAAACTCTAAAACTATTACTAATAACCTTATCTTTAATTTTATAATATCCTCTCAAAACTTATATACATATTTAGAGTTGAAATTAATTAAATCCATTTCCTTTCCATGGAAGTAAGGAATATACTACTTCCAAGAGAATAAGTTTAATTGTTAATTTTTATCACAGATTTCAGAGGTAACTGATTACAGATAACCTAGATATAAAGTAGATAGAGGATGTCATTAGATGAAATGTTTAACTACGTTGGTTAATAAGCACCTTGGCCTTCTTTAAAATTATTTGCCAAACTTAATATTTTAAAATAATAATGAGCACAAACAGTTCTATTATATGATAATAATACTTGTTAATAGTCAGTGCTTATGATATTCTTGATCTTATTCTATAACTATATGGAAATATGATACCATTTATTTCTTACAGAAATCTGTAAGATAAGCACCAAATTTATAGTTTTAAAATGAAGAAAATGAAATAGAAAAAGATTAAGCATTTGTTCAAGGTTACACAGCTAAGTGGCTTAAGTTTACATAGTTAAGTGGTAGAATATATGGATACGGTTAACATGAAGAAAAGAAATGCTTTGTGTAATTAATTGTTAGATAACTTAGATACTACACCAAAGCACACACTAGGCAGTTTAGAAACTTACTGCAGAATTGAGGATTTTACTGTTACTTTATGTCTAGATGCCCGTAACTCCAAAGACTACATTGTCGAGATTATTTTCTACACCCTTATTTTTAAGAAAGTCATTATTATTTCAAATAAAAAATATTTGGTTCTCTTCAATAAAACGAACTTGCACAGATACTGTAAAAATCCTGTAGGAATTCAGGAAAAGGAAGGAAGGGAGTGAGGGTTGGTGGGAAAAAGGGTAGGAGAGAAGGAGAAATGGATGGAAACCAAGTGAAAGAAAATAATTCAAGATGTTTCATAATAGACACGTCTCTTGCAATACCATACCCATTCAGGGAATTAAACCAATATACACAAGTCTGTAAAACAGTATTCTATATAATAAATGTCACAAGAAAGATAAGCGAGCAGCTAAAAGCAGTAAAATTACATGCATACATCAGTTCAGGGGAAAATGCCCTAAAGGGTGAATGTACTTATTTAGTTAAGACATAGACATGGGAAAGTGGAAATTATTCTTAGTGTGTAGAATATTCTTTAGCCTATCTAATGTAAACATGAAGACAGAGGAAAAACAAAGTATGATTTTCAAAAAGGTGTTTGGGGTCTCAATCAGCTATCAATTTCTGTTAATAAATTACCTCACAAATTACTGACATATGACCAGTCATCCCTTATGTCTCGTGACTCATGGGTTGGCAGTTTGGGCTTAGCTGGGCAGCTGTGCTGCTGCTCAGGCCTGGAGTCACCTGCAGATTTGAATGGGGGTGGATGATCCCAGGTAGCTCCACACACAGTGCTGATCATTGCTGCTGCTGTGGGCAGAACCAGCCTAGTTCTCCTCCCTATCTGTTCTCGCCTACCAAGAGATTAGATTAGACTTTTTTAAGTGATAGTGAGTACCCCAAGAGGGTGGAAGCAGATGCTCCAAGGCTTTTTAAAGCCTAGTCTTAGAAGGCATACAATGACACTTCTGCAGAATTCTGTTGGTTAAAGTCAGGTCAATTTAAATGCAGGAGTTGAAGATATAGATCATCTCTTGATGTTTGAAGAGTCTTTATTATAGCAGGGTCATTGAGTGTTTTGGCTTCTTACTGACTTTTTTTTACCCGAATGAAAACATACTATTAAATTCTTCTATTTTTCAAAATTAAAAAAAAAAACTTGCTTAAACCCACTTCTCACTCAATGGCTTATCATTTCTTTCATTTTTCTTTGAAATAAAAACATATTCAAAGAGTAGCCTGTTCTAACAATTCGATTTCTTCTCTCCCCTTCACTATGCAACACAATCAAATCAGGCTTCAGAACTCACCACTCCACCAAACCTACCCTTGTCAAATTCGTCTACAAGCTCCGCATGGTCACGTTAAATTCGAGAGTCAGTTCTCGGCCCTTCTCTTCTTGTCCACATACAGACAGCACAGACAATAACACCGTCCCAACAAGTGTTATTGTGAGGAACTCTCAAGACAGTATGTAAAAACACCTTAAAAATGATAAATATTATGATTGTAAATAGTTTTATACATAACAACAAGCTAATATGTCACTAAGAACAATTAATTATCAATTTGCTTCCATATGCTGCATTCTTCTTAGAGCATATTCAAATATTCAAATGTATTATATTTTAAAAGTTATACAGAAAAATAAATCAGGTGTATAAATTAAAGACTGTCTAACCCCAAATTACTTTAAAAATACTTCATAATGCTTACACAGCCAGGAATGACTATTTCTTCAATGCTTCTGAGTAACAAATAAAAAAGCAAAGTGCTTATTCACAGGTAAAAAAACTAACCTAGTATAGATATTACAAATTAAAAACTAGATAATCATGCATCTATTAAAATATTCATGTTGTGCTCTTATGAAAATGTTGACTTGAAGTTATTTGGGGTTTTTGTTTTAGTTCCATAAATTCATCTTAAAAGGCTTCAATAGTTATTTAGCAAATATTTATTTATCTTTATTGGTGGAGGCTACTAGATCTAGTTTGAATTGAAAAAGAAAGTGAATGAAGCACTACACGTTTCCTGAGTTCTAACAATGTTATGCCGTGAATAAGATTTTAATGGCATGTTTACTTAGAAATTTAGGCTGAGATCTTTCCATGATAACGACAGCATTCCAATTACTGATTAACACATCAAATTATCAAAAATAATACCCCAACCCAGTCTGGTAATATTCAATCCTCTTTCTCACAGCCAGAATATAAAGTCTGGGAATTTAGAGAAGGAGTCAGCTCTATCGTGTTCCGTAAGCGTTACCTCTTCGTTCATGGGAAAGGAACAAGGCGCGCCTTCTCTCTCCTCAGCCTAACAAGAGGCGGTTCAGCGAGGCCTCCTGGAGAGCAACACAGGGGTCCTTGCAGTTAGGGGCATGCGGCTTTGGTGTACAACTTCTGCTAGAAAAAATCTAATGCAGCTTCATGCTAACGATATGCAAGTCTGGAAGAGAGGATTTAAAGAATGTATACATATGTGCATATTTGTAATTATGTATTTTAGTTTTGTGTCTAATTTAAAACATCACTCTCCTTTTTTTAGTGAGATATCTGAAAACTGACATGATATTTTTCCTCACCGTGGTTGTCATATAAAAGAAAAGCAAGTGGGAGAGGGTTTGGAGGGAGAAAAATCGGAACAATATAATTAGTATTTCACTAATAAATTGTAGATTTACCAACAAATGCTGAATTTTAAAAATAGTGAATTATTACAGAGATTAAGCAAGTGAACTCTGCAATTTTCAGAGAGAGACAAAAAATCACACTGAGGAACCACTTTAGTCACAGAAAATTATTTTTCCCAGAATCTTTCCCTTGAAATTCTAATGTTCTAACTGAAACAAACAAAAAGCAGTGAGGTCTGTAATCAGCTAACCATGGCTAAGGAAATGAGCCAAAATGACGGGCCCCACAGGAGACATAGGGACAGAGGCTAGTAAAGCTTTTATTTTATTTACTTCTATGCTCACAAAAACTCAAAAGGGAAGAAACTATGGATGATTAGTTTTGAATATTAGCTAAAACTATTCTAACACAGCAGAAGGAGCTTGTGACAAGTGATAAGTGCATTTCAAATATTTAGAGAGTTTTTTTCTTCGAATAAAAATAGATTCATCTGAGTTTCTCTTATGGCAGAAATATCACATTAACAGATTTTCCCCTTTATATTACAGATAATTTTGCAATGCAACTCTGGCCTGTTGCAATTAAAATTGAACACAACAGGTGTCTTAAAATAAGCAAAGACATACATGTATGTACATACATATGCACACACATATGTGCATACATATATGCCAATTAGAAAATGTGAGCACATTAAATAAAAATAAAACTTTAAGATTTTTCAAAGTATAGGAGGCAACAACCACAAAAATACTTAGGCTATTTCTCACATACATTTATTTAAAAAATTGTTTAATTTGTGTAATATGCTGAGAAACAGGCACTCAGAATGTGTGAGAAGGAGGGGACCTTAAAGACCATGAAATCCAACCGCCTACTGTGTCTTTTCTCGTTGCACTATTACAGATGCTCTCCTTCCCCCACTTTGTCTTCCTCCATCCTCCACCCAGCCCCCGCCCATGGCTACCACAATATTGTCTGTGTCCTAAAGAACTTACACAACGCAACACCAGGAAGACAAACAACCTTGTTAAAACATGGGCAAAGGACCTGGATCAACATTTCTCCAAAGAGTACATACAAATGGCCCAAAAGGGGGAAGAAGAAGAAAACGCTCAATGTCACCAGCTATCAGGGAGCTGCAGATTAAAACTACAATAAGGTATCACCTCACACCTGCCAGAATGACTACCATCAATAAATCAACAAACAACCAGTGATAGCAAGGATGTGGAGAAAAGGGAACTCTTGTGCACTGCTGCTGGAAATACAGATTGGAGAAGCCACTGTGGAAAACAGTATGGAGTTACGTCAAAAAATTTAAAATGGAGCTGACATTTGACCCAGTGATCCCACTTTTTGGAATGTATACTAAGACTCTCAAAACACCAACCAGAAAAATACATGCATGCACCCCTATGTTCATCACAGCATTATTCACAACAGCCAAGATCCAACTGTGTTTACATTACAGTTGGAGGAAATGCACCTGGTCGTGTCTGACATCTGATGTCATACAGTAAATTGTAAGGAGAATCATTTTATGTTGGTTCTGAGAAAGTTCTGTCTGTTTCAAGTATAGAAGACAGAGAGAGATACTACCAACCTAAGAGGAAATTATACTTTTCTTCTTTTTTTATCCTTCTCCAAGGACACTCTTTCATTTCTCATAGAAAGAGAGGAAAAGAGAGGGAAAAATATCAATGTGAATAATAAACCATCAACTAGTTGCCTCCCGTTTCCTCTGCACTTGGACCAGGTACCAAACCCACAACCTTCTGGCCCACATGCAACCTCCAAACAACTGAGCCACACCTGCCAGGGTGGGGAAGAGTTTCATTAGGACAGCTCTAAAAGAACCTGCCTATCCCAGGGCCTTGGCCCACCTTTTGTGGGACTAGTTTAGGACATGACGTGTGCTACGTATCTGCAAGAAGACAGATTCATACAGAGTGGGGGTAAGATAAAATAAACCAATAATACCCTGTGCATCATTACTATTTCCTTTCATGCCACTGATGCTTATTGCTTTATTGAGTCTCTGCTCTGTGTCGGGCACCAGCCTAGTCTTGGGGTCTGGGGAAACATTGGATGTGGCATGCCACCTTCTGAGACAGTGGCAAATCTGATTGGGGATGGACGCAACCTAATATCATGAGCTTTGTTTTTCTCCATGGGATGGTTAAGGCACTGTGGGAAATCGTGGCAAAAATGTAAAGGGGGAAGTGGTAGAAGCATGCAGCATAAACAGGATCTACTCATATTCCAAGTCTTGATTGGATGAGTCCAGATGGGTGGTGGTCACACACTGCCTTGGTGTGCTATATTAACCAACTGCTAGTAAATGGTAACATGAGTAATTGGGGTTTACTTTTTTAGGTTTTTAAAATATATTTGATTGGTTATACTATTACAGTTGTCCCATTTCCCGCTTTTATTCCCCTCTGCCCTGCACAACCCCTCCCACCCACATTCCACCATGTCCATGGGTCATGCATGTAAGTTCTTTGGCTTCTCCATTTCCTATACTATCCTTAACCTCCTTCTGTCTATTTGGTACCTACCACTTATGCTACTTATTCTCTGTATCTTTTCCCCATTCCTCCCATCCCCCATGATAACCCCCCATGTGATTTCCATTTCTGGAAGTGGAAATATTCCTGTTTTAGTTCTTTGCTTGTGTTTGTTAGGTTGGTAAGTTGAGAGTTTGTTGTCATTTTACTGTTCGCATTTTTTATCTTCTTTTTCTTAGATAAATCCCTTTAACACTGCATATAATAAAGGCTTGGTGACGATGAACTCCGTTAACTTGACCTTATCTGGGAAGCACTTGATCTGCCCTTGCATTCTAAATGACAGCTTTGCTGGATAGAGTAATCTTGAACGTAGGTCTTGCTTTTCATCACTTTGAATACATCTTTCCAACCCCTTCTTGCCTTCTTGCCTATAAGCTTTCTTTTGAGAAATCAGCTGATAAACCAACGAGAACTCCTTTGTAGATAACTCTCTCCTTTTCTCTTGCTGCTTTTAAGATTCTTTTCTTATCTTTAATATTGGATACTATAATTATGACATGCCTTGGTGTGTGCTTCCTTGGGTCCAACTTTTGGGGGACTCTCTGGACTTCCTGGACTTCCTGTAAATCTATTTCCTTTGCCAGATTGGGGGATTATTATTGGGAGAATAATAATCCTTCATTATTCTTTCAAATAAGTTTTCAATTTCTTGCTCTGCCTCTTGTTCTTCTGGCACCCCATGTGATTTGAAACATTTGAAGTTGAAACATTTGAAACATTTGAAACATTTAAAGTTGTCCCAGAGGTTCCTAAGCCTCTCCTCATTTTCTTGAATTCTTGTTTCTTCATTCTGTCCTGGTTGAATGTTTATTTCTTCCTTCTAGTACAAAACATTGATTTGAGTCCTAGTTTCCTTCCCATCACTGTTGCTTCCCTGTACATTTTCCTTGATTTCACTTTTCATAGCCTTCACTTTTTCCTCTATTTCACTACCACACTCAACCTTTTCTGTGAGCATCCTGATTTCCAGTGCTTTGAACTGTGTGACTGATAGATTGGCTATCTCTTCGTCCCTTAGTTATATATTTTTTTCTGGAGCTTTGATCTATTCTTTCATTTGATCTTTTTTTTGTTTTTTTTTTTTTGTTTGTTTTTTGTCTCGCAGTGCCTGTTACAAAGTAAGGGGAGAACCTTAAGTATTCACCAGGGTGGGGCAACCCAGGCCACTGCATTGTTGAGCTGTATGTGGGGAAGGGGTCCAAGAGAGAACAACAATGTTCGTTTGGCTCTCCACCAGCTTTTAGTCACTTTCCCCACTATGCACAGGCAAATTGGGCCCTTCTGGTGCTGCATCCAGGTTGTGTGGGTTTGTGTACATTCTAGGGCCCTGTAGGTCTCTCCAAGGGGTTCTCCCATGAGACTGGGGGTTTTTCCCACAGCCTCAACCCTCACAGGTTTTTTCAGTCATAGGTTTTGAGGCTTTATTTCCCCACATTGGAACCCTGGGTTGTGTGGTCTGTCTCACTTCCCAGTTGTTCTTCCTGATTTATCTGCACGCAAACGTGGGATCACCCACTCTTCCAGCTGCCGTCTTGCCACGAGTCCTCCCCACCCCTGCTGCCCAGCTCTGCCTCCCCTGCAGGTCTCAGTAAGTGTTTCTTCTTTAACTCCTCGGTTTTTGAACTTCCATAGAGTTCGATTTTCTGGCAGTGTTTTTTTTTTTGTGTGTTTAAATTTGTTGTTTTCTCTTTTTGGTTGCATGAGGAAGAATAGTGTGTCTACCTACACCACCTTGGCTGGAAGTCAGGAATTGTGTTTTAGATTTTAGGTCACAATTGTACATTTATCTTCACACTTGCACAATAATCCATTAAAACTAGATGAAAAATGAATAAATCATGTCTCAAAAGTATTTGAGTAAAGTTCCATAACTACACAATCAGGAATTGACCCTGTAAGACTTGATTCCTGGTCTTCCTATACCAGAAGCCAAGCTCTTTAACCATAGAGCTCTCCAACCTACCTCTCAGAATTTCTTTTTCGTTTGTGAGCTTTAGGGAAACCTGGTTTGTTTTAAATACTTACAGGATGTATAATCTTATAAATAAGTAAATCTCTGGTTAGGGAAAGATGGTGTATGACTATAAAGGGGTAGCATGAGGGACATGTGTGTGGTAATATGTAGTTATACCATAATTGCACTGGTTGTTATAGGGCTCTACAGGTGAAATAAAAATGCTTAGAACTTTACACATATTATACCAATGTCAATTTCCTAGTTTTAATAGTACTCTAATTGGTTACAATGTAACCACTGGGAAAACTAAGTGAAAGGTGTACCAGAACTGATTGTACAATTTCCAAAACTTCTTATGAATCTTTGTTTCCCAAAACGTACCTTTAAATTATTCTCTACATCTTAGAGTCCTGGCGGTTGAGGTGACTGTTAACCTCCAAGCCTCAATCCAAACACAGCTCATTTTGACTTTATCTTACAGACATTTCCAGAGACAATGTCTACCTAAGATTTGAACCAAACTAGAAGCTTTCTACATTCGGATTTCAATTGCTATGCAACTATTAGCACTACCACTTGCCCTCCATATATTTCACATCACATATGTTGTTATAGCTTGAACTGTGTTCCCCAAAATATGTTGACACCTTAGCTCCTTGTACCTATAAATGTGACCGAAATTAGAAATAGGATCCTTGTAAATGTAACAAAGTTTAGCTGAGACCACACCTGATTAGGGGAGGCCCTAAATCTGGTGTGATTGTTGTCCTTATCAGGAGAGGAGAAGAGACAAAATGACATAGAAGGCTAACACCATGTGGTGACACAGGTGGACACTAGAAATTCATAGCTGCAATGCAAGGAACACCAAGGGCTAATGACTATCACCTGAAGCTAGGCAGCGATAAGGAAGGGTTATTACTTTCCTTACCTCTGCCTAGGGAAGCAAGAGCATGCCTACACATTAATTTTGAACTTCTAGTCCCTAGAACTATGAGCTGATAACTTTCTGTTGTTTTAAGGTACCCAGTTCGTGGTAGTACATCATGGCAGCCTTCAGAAGTCAATATATTCAAAAGGTCCGTAAGAGTTCCCCAAAGGACCTTATTAATGTATAAAGAAAGAATGTTCATTATAGAGAAAGAAAAAAAGGAATAAAGCTAGTGGAGTGTTAAGACTTTCAGTAAGGCAAATTCTTTTATTTATGGTGGTAAGGTGAATTTTAAGCATTATTAACATGTAATTTTTGTGTAGGGAAAATGCAGAATATAAGCTGTATCTTTCATAATATTATGTCTTTCACAATATCTTTTTAGCAGGGTTCACATTTTGTCTAATATAATGCAAATCATAGAACAAATACTTTTTTAAAAACCTGAAACAATACATTTCATTCGTGAGATGCTAGTTTTTCAAACAAGACCTCTAATTGAATATTTTTACTCCCCCCACACAGAAAAAATTGTAGCCATCTAAAACAACAAAATCACAGTAATTTTTATATTATGAAAATGTGTTTGTTAATCAAAGAAAACATCAACTTAATATATTGTGTTCTGTTAATGTTTCTATAATGGACACGCTCCTGCTCATGTGAGCATCTGCTGTGAGGCTTTGGGTAAAAACCTTTTTCAAAGAATTGCTGATTTGCTAGTTTTATGCCAATCTCTTAAAGGAAAAGCTACACTCACTAGAATCTAAATTTTTATTTGATTAGTTCAATAAAATGAGTGAACCTCTGACCAGGCTTTGTGTCATACACATTTTAATAGACATTTAAGTGCACCTAAAAAACTAAAGGTTTAAGAAGTAGTTACCATAAATCATTTGGTTCATTTTATAAATAATTCTTAAAGGTAATGATAGACTTTTAATAGTAAAAAGTACCTGTTGATATTTTTTTTACATTTTTATATCAAATGCTTTTGTGTGAGTTATCTCATCATGCTCTCTAATATGGGAGCAGCAGGGATTCTTTCCTGTGGCAGATGAAACAGCATTAGAGTAATGATGTGACTTTTTCAAGATAACTGAAACAGTGAGAGGCACAACATTGCATCCCATTGCCAGTCTCTTTATTTTTATATGGATGACTTTCAACCAGCCCATTCTAGTATGCTTCTATCTTAACCAAAGGCCCTCTGACACTCTCTGTCTCTCCAATTGCACTTGGCTTCTAGGGACATGTAAACAGCGCCCTTTGTTTGGTCATTGCGGCATTGTTTCAGTTATTCCCCAGGCGAACTCTTTGTCTAAACTGCCCACGAACTCTTTAAACTGCATAAACTGCTCTTTTTACTCTCTCTATTATTCTATTTTAATAGCTAATCTCCAAAACACAAAAAACTACACAACTTCAAATTTGAAATCACTACAAATTATAGATTTCTAATCTCAGTTGCATTTATTATACCACTTATTGGTTCCTTTTATTTGGGTTGGCCCTCTCTCACACTCCCTCCCAGAGTTTTCCCTGTTTAAAACTTATCTGTCCATGTCTGCTATGTCTGATTTTTTTGTGTGTTTATTTGTTTCATTTGTTTGATTTTTTTGGGCACATAATAGGAGTGGGGAACATGGCTAGTTTATGTTTTCTCTTTTTTGAGTTGTAATTCACATACAGTAAAAGCACGGATTTTGAACATGCAACTCACTGGGCTTGAACAATTGCATATATACCTGTAACACAAAACAAGATTTAGAGCTTCACTATTCCTCCAGAATTTTTCATTATATCCTTTTCTAGTACATAGAATTTGATGGAAATGAATTCAGGAAAGAATGGGAAAAATGTTATGTGAGACAGAAATTTTACACAACTATTTCATTAACAACATTGTGCTTTCAAATGGATAGCTGATAGAGAATATTCAGAGAATATTCAAATGGATATTCAGAGAATTCAGTTTAAGATGAAAAAAGCATGTATATTATATATATTATATAAGTATGTTATATACATATTATATATTATGTGTGTATTATGTATGTTATATATATATATATATATATAATCTGACAATGATCACTAAACACGGCAATGCTATGCAGAATACAGTGGAATCATTGAAAAAGGGGTACATCTGAGAAGGCAAGAGTCTGCAAATAGATGGTATAGGTTAGGTAGGAGTAGAAACATAAGCATCATGTGGTAAAATGTAAAACAATATACAGGTATAGATGGAATTAAGTTAGTAGATCTGTTAAAACAGTATTTTTTGTTTTTTACTTTTAATGAGTTTTAATAATAAAACTAGAAGCATTTCCATCCATGGACAATAGAGAGAGAATTATTTGGCATTTGAGAACAAAAGAAAAGAGTTTTCTTGCATATGGAAGTAAATATAATAGGAACACTTGTCAGGATTGTTGATGTTGCATCAAGGACTCGTTTCATGTGGTGGTTCATAAATGTAAAGGAAGCACATCAGTATGGTTGTGTTTTCCTCCAACAGCGTTTGTTCTGCTCATCAGATAAGGGTGCAACATATGTACAGAGCTTTCTGCAATTGGCACTGATGTTTTCAGGGGGGCATAATAAAGGGCAGAGGCCAGAGAGCTAAGAAACTGAGACAAAAGACTGATTACAGTGACAGACGATTGACCTAAACTGGATAAAAGAGTAGTGAGGATATTATGAGAGTGAGGGAAAGTGAGATGATGGTTGAAACAATTCATAGTTATGCTTCTAAATGCTTTTCAATGATCACATATTGTGTTTGCATGTGTGTATTTTTATCATAACTAAACATATCATTTTCCAAATATCAGAGGTTATTTGCTAAGTGACATAATCCAGGAATTTAGGAAACATTATTATTCTTCTTCTTCTTATTATTATTCTTATTCTTATTATTCTTCATACATTATTCTTTCTATTGCATATCTCCAAGTATTAGACTTCTTTGTTTTTTTTTTGGACTAAGATATTCTAATCTTAACCCACTATAAACTCTTGGCTATTTAGCTGTCTCTCTCTGAATGCTCCCTGTTTCTATATCTTTTCTTAGTGAAATAGCAGCTGCATTGTATTTCTTTATGTTAACTTTTAAGGAGTTTGTTGCTTTGTTTCTGTCAACAACATAGGCAAAAATAATTTAAAACGTAAAACTTCAAGTGAACCTATAAACAGGACGGTTTAATCCCTCTAATACCAAAATGTTAATCTTTCAATTGAAAATAAAATGAACTTTTTTCAAAGTCAGAAGTGACTTCCACTTTGCTAAATGCAGTGGCCGGTTCTCACCTGAATATATTGAATCACCCCAGGCTTTTAATACAGTTGGTCATTCATCATTTTTGAAACGTTTCCTTCCCATAGCTTTTGATTCTTTTTTTGAGACAGCAGGTCACGCTTTTCCCAAAGGGTACAGCCTTTTTGTCTGAGGGTTTACTCAGGTATTATCTCTTTTTTATACACAGTCTATAGGTGATCCATCCATTCTCCTGCTTTTAAGTACAATGTATATTATGACAATTCCCAATTTTATTTCTCTGGTTCAGACCTATTCCTGTAAACTCTAGATTCATAAATCTAAACTCTTATTTAACATCTCTATTTAAATATTCAATAAATTATTCAAAATTAACATGCCCCCCAAAACAAATTTCTGATTTTCCCTCTCAGAATTTTTACTCCAATCTTCCTTGTCTCTATTACTGACAACTCCATTTTTTCCAAAAATTTACTCCAAACACCTTGGTGTCCATAATGTCTAATCTCTCAGCATTTTATTCTACCATCAAACTATAATCATAATCCAGTTACTTCATACAAAGCCAGCATTACCAACTATTAGTCTCCCCCTAAATTTATCTGTTAAGATTCTAAACTCTAAACATCATGGATTAGTAGGTGGGGCCTTTTGGAGGTGATTATGTCATGAGGGTGGAGCCCTTATGAATGAGATTAATGATTTTATAAAAGAAATTCCACAGAGCTCCTTAGCCCCTTGTTCCACGTAAGGCTACAAGAAATCTGCAACCTGGAAGAGAGCCCTCACCCAACATTGCTGCAAGCTGATCTTGGACTTCCAGTCTCCAGAACTGTGAGAAATAAATGCCTGTTGTTTGCAAGTTACCCAGTCAGTAGCATTTTATTCTCATGGCCCAAATACACGAAGTACACGAAGACAGAAAGTGTTCCCAGGGCACATAATCCCTTATCTGAATTATGGCTGTCACCTCTGTGTTCTTCCTGCTTTTGCTCTTACTTCTTTAAAGTCTGTTGCCATGATAGTCAGTGTAATCTTTTTAAAAATATAAATCAGATCATACCACTCCTCTTTAAAAATGTTTCCATTAGCTTCCCTTCTCACTCAAAGTGAGAAGGAATATCCTTACCAGGTCTGTATAATTTGTCCATACATCTCTCTTATCTCACTATACCATCCCCCACTAATCTGTTCCCCACTCACTCAAGACCAATCATATTAGCCTTCTCCTCCTCAAACACTCAAGTATAATTCTACCTCAAGAACTCTGCTCTTGCTGGTCCTTTTGGCTAAGATGATTTACCCCGTGATAGTCATAGAGCTAATTTCAAGCTTCACTCAAGTCTCTGATCAAATGTCACCTTTCTGGAAAATCCCTACCAGGAAAACATTTGTCATAGTAACCTTTGGTCATACATCCCTATCTTCCTAAAACTTATTTAATATGCTTTACTGGAATCTTCTTCTCAAGGGTGGTATCCTTGCTTCATTTGTAAGAAATGAGGTAACTAGCTCTCTGGTCCAAGGTACTAACCTAAACTTGTCCTTGAATTAGACTCAGATTGTTATGCAAGGCAGGCCTCTGATTCAGGAACTTGAGTCTGACAACAGGTAATGGTCAAAGTCCAGTAGTCAGCAGGGTAGCCAGTAGTTCTGGGTGATCCCCAAAATGTAGAGGTTCAAATCGATGGTCAGAATCCAACACTGCTACCACCTTAGCTGAACATCCCAAAACATAACACTGCCCTAACCTAGCCAAGGAGCCTAGCCTAGTAGTTCAGTCACTCAATTCAATACCCCTGTCCTCATGGAGAAACTAAACTACTAATCACAGTATAATCAAGATACACAGATTATAAAAACATTGTAGAAATTATGTTAAGGCTGTGGATCTGAATAAATCCATGAGTTCAGGACTTAATCTATGCATATAAAATGTTGGACTAATAACAGTATGACTAATTTGGAAACCCAGGAATTTGAATCTAAGTATATACACTGCCAATATCAGTCAAGGTCATCTGAGACTGTCAAAGCAAATTCTGGGAAACAAAGGCCTCGAGTAGTTCCAGACTCACAAAATCCCTTATTTCTTTGGGCTGGTTTTATGTTTTGGGGAAAGGAAATACAACCTATAATGCCTAGTATGATGTGCTAAGTACCAGCAAGAATAATAAAATACATAAGGATTAAGGGCAAAGGCAGCATATTTAATTCTCTGAGAACCTATATTTTGATTATATTACCACTAGGCACTTAGAAGTCATACCACAAATATGTGTTAAACTGAAGATATTGTAACAGGGCGCAGCCAGAGGGGGGTGCCGAGAAAAGAATTTGGAATGGGGTCCAGAGCTCAGGGTGTCCAGGAAACATTAAGATGTCTTCACCTCCCCAGGGGGAAGGGACAAATGGAGCAGGGCCACTGAGAGCTGTTTTGCATAGCAAGAGTTTCACAGATAACCTCTGGAATGGTCATTTAACATATCTATAACCTTTAACTGGTTTCATAGATATGTTAAATAGCTATGGCCATGCTCTTGGGGCAGGTCCCCCAAGTTACAGCGCCTGTGTGAGAGTTTGAAGTTGATGGGCTCCACGCTATGGGGCCACACCTGCCCAGACTAAGGATGGCAGCCCAGTAAACTTGTAATGGTACAGAAATACTGGCAGATATAGGTGATTGTGAGAGGAATCGGAAATGGCACTGCAAAGGAAGATGGGTGTGGGGATTTAAACCCAGACATGGCAGCCCTTAGGGAAAGAAAGCCATGCAGTTTTGGGGCAGAGTGAGGAGCCCCTCTTGCCCAGGTGAAAGGGAAGACCACGCAGCTTTGCCAGAATGGAGATCCCTGCGGCCGGGTGAAGAAGAAAGACGCGCACTTTTGGTGGAGTGTGGCTTTGGTAGAAGAGGCCCACGCGGCTTTGGGGTGCTCCCTTTGGCCCAGTGGCCTGGAAAGCAGGAAAGACTTGGACTGGAACTTGGTACAAAGAACTCTTGCCAGTGGAAGGTGTCGCATGACTTTGTATTAATTGGAGATCCTGCCTAGACAGGCGACACAGCCCACAGTGCCAGCGACCTGAAAAAACGGACATGTGCTCTTTTCCTGATTTACGGTACCCACCGGAGTTAGGACAGTGGGAGAAGGGAGCACTGTTTGTGTGTTCGTGTGTGTGTGTGTGTGTGTGTATAGGTGTATACCCTTAAAGACTTTAATATTTTAATGAAGGCATTAGGCCTAAATAGCATTAAATAACCATTTTGTTTCCTTTTCACAAATCCCTGGCATTGAGAGATGTCTTTTCAATTGGCGGCGGACAGAAGAGCCTGATAGATATTAGTGTATCGTCCTTGGGAGGGGCCCCTGTTTTCTGTAGCAGTTTTTGGCATCCCTCGGTGAGCCAAGTATTGCCCCCCCTTGGACCCTTGTTCAGTAACAGTATGACATCTAAGTTAATATTCATCAGAAATATTTAAGCATATTAGCCAGAAATTATCTAAAATGTAAAAATATAAAGTTATATTTGACCTCTTTCACATGAAATTTTACCATGTCAAAAATAATCTCAAGTTACATTATACTGATAAACTGAAAATCAATTCAACGCATGTGTCAAACAAATAGCACTATCAATCTTTTATAAGAGTAGAAAAATCTTTAACATGAAAACATGTTCCTACAGAAAACTGTACAAAAAACTTTAGAAGAAAATTTAGAAAAGAATAAATATAAAGAATCCATGAATGTATGAAATGTTTCTAGTTTTATTAATATTAAACAATGCATGGTAGAATAATGTAAAAATATTTGGTTTTGTTCTACTACTATTAGTGTCCAAAGGTGACTAGTTAGAGATAACTTTCTCCTTCTGCCTAATGAAGTGAATAGATGCAACTTTCCAGAATTTCCTTTGACAGAATCATCAAGAGTTTCTGATAAATTTATAATATTTGAGTCAGAAATTGTGCTTATAATTACTTAACCTAGAAAATAGGAGAATTTTAAGTATTTATAGAGATAGCTTCATCATTTGCAGTAGAAATATAATAGAGAAATATAAAAATTTTAGAAGTTTTAAATACATTTTTTCTGATGATTACATTCTGTATGCTCAATAAATAGCATGAATAATAGCTAATAAAATATATAATACTAATAGTTAATAATTTTAAATTATATATATAGGATATGCTATAGAAAAAAGCAACATTATAAAACTATATACAACATATTAATTTTTTTGAAAAATAATTTATATACACAAAACATAATAAAATAAATGAAATGTGAATGCTGTTTAAACTTTTAGATGGTAAGAATATTTGGGGAGCTTTTTATACTTTATTGAATTTTCTATATTTTTATAATGAGCTTATTCTAGGACAGTAAGAAAATACTATCTATGATAAAGTGTTGGGAACTGCCCTGCCTGGTTTCAGGAGTTGTAACCACCCCCCACAGATAAGGCTAATTGAGCGACCTCCGGAACGCAAGCCACTAAGGAGACAAAACTTGTCTTTGGCAGCAAGTGCTGCTTCTGCTTCATCCCCTGCCCCCAACACTTGGTCGGTTAGTCAGAGACGGGTAAGACCCCTCAGAGGAGGGGCAACCTAAGCCAGACACTATCACTTGGGAGGCCCTCAAGGAAGAACTTGGGGGGCTGCAGCAAAGAAGGAATGATGGACCCTCACCTTCCCCACCACCCCAGCTATTCTGACGTAGCCTGAGTCCCCATTTCTGTCTGGGAGAAGCGCTTCCTGGCTCTAATCCACTTAAGCCTAAAAACCTATGATAGGGAAGGTGGTACAGCCCTGAGCTGAAAAGGGTGGATATCCAGATATCGTGGTAAATCAAACATAAGAAAAACTATGTAAAAATCCTGTGAAACCTGCTTTGTTTAGAATGCTCTCATTTAAATGATAAGGGTCCAAGCAAGAAGTTTGTTCCTCAAAGTTTTATGGCTCAGTTAGCTATCTNAATACTAATAGCTAATAATTTTAAATTATATATAGGATATGCTATAGAAAAGGCAAGATTATAAAACTATATACAACATATTAAATTTTTTGAAAAATAATTTATACACACAAAACATAATAAAATAAATGAAATGTGAATGCTGTTTAAACTTTTAGATGGTAAGAATATTTGGAGCTTTTTATACTTTACTGAATTTTCTATATAGCTTATTCTAGGACAGTAAGAAAATATCATCTATGATAAAGTGTTGGGAACTGCCCTGCCTGGTTTCAGGAGTTGTAACCACCCCCCACAGATAAGGTTGAGTGAGCAACCTCCGGAATGCAAGCCACTAAGGAGACAAAGCTTGTCTCTGGCAGCAAATGCTGCTTCTGCTTCATCCCCTGCCCCCAATGCTTGGTTGGTTAGTCAGAGATGGGTAAGACCCCTCAGAGGGTGGGCAACCTAAGCCAGACACTATCACTTGGGAGGCCCTCAAGGAAGGACTTGGGGGGCTGCAGCAAAGAAGGAATGATGGACCCTCACCTTCCTTGCCGCCCCAGCTATTCTGACGTAGCCTGAGTCCCCATTTATGTCTGGGAGAAGCGCTTCCTGCCTCTAATCCACTTAAGCCTAAAAACCTATGATGGGGAAGGTGGTACAGCCCTGAGCTGAAAAGGGTATCGGGGTAAATCAGTCATAAGAAAAAATATGTAAAAATCCTGTGAAACCTGCTTTGTTTAGCATGCTCTCATTTAAATGATAAGGGTCCAAGCAAGAAGTTTGTTCCTCAAAGTTTTATGGCTCAGTTAGCTATCTGACCCTGACTGAGAATAAGCCCTCACAGTTCTTTGAATGTTATCTATAGTTTGATCCTTACCTATATTCTTATGCAAATGAACCCAATAAAAGCCCCTTGAGCAGGGGGCTCTGGCCCTTCCCGGTTGAGGGATCAGCCACCTTCCCTCCCCAAGCAGATCACGTATTGGTAGTGCCTACTTTCATCCATGGAGGACTGGGGAACTTTGTGGGCAAAGTTGCCCTCACAATAAAGGTTTAAAAATTAGGCCTAAATGTGCAGAGGAGAAAACAAACACCATGTTTTCCTACTAAGCAATTTTCATTGTCACCAACAGAAAAACTCAGATGGGATCAGCTGTTGATATATACCATTAAACTGACACAGTGTCTACCTTAATTTTTTAAAATAAAAAGGTGACTCTAAAAAATCTCAAGACTCTTATAACACTAGCCAGGATTGAGTAATACTGTTTTGTATTCTACATGGGAAACCTGAGGAATGGTATAGAATTTGTTTAAAATCTAATTTATAACTCTCTATATTTGCAATTGCCAATTCTGCTTTTTCACAAACATAAGGTTTCAGATTGAATTAAGGGTATGAATTAGATTTGGGTCAGTAAATAAACGTTTTTTCCTATAAACCATTGTTCTCTGTATCACTGCTATTGTTCTAGATCAACCACATGGTCACTGAGTTATGAAGCAAATACAAGGTCAATATGCTTAGAATAAGTTTAAAAGACTCTTAATGCACAGTCACCTAAACAGAAAGGTAAAGTTTGCATTGCTCTACTTCTAAACACCATGAAGTTCGTTGCCTTCCACTGAAAAAGAATGAGGCAGCTATTGCTTTAGCCCCTTATACTTTACTTGAATTTACCCATAGCCTCCCTTGTAAAATTTAAGTACAGTTTTTTTCTTAGTATCTAGGGGGTTGGTTTCAGGACACTTTCCCCTGCAATACCAAAATTTCAGATGCTCAAGTCCCATATAATCCATGTGCATTTTTCTGTATACTTGAAATCATCTCTAGATTATGTTTAATAACTAATGTAAATGCTATGTAAATGGTTGTTATACTATGTTGTTTAGGGATCAACTTTCAACTATGTTGTATAGGAAATTTTAAAAATATTTTTGACACATGGTTGATTGAATCTACAGGTTTGGAACCCTTTGGATATAGAAAGCTGACTGTAAATATTTAAAGAGGTAAAACAGTGATTTTTAGGTTTTATATTACCTGATGTCATTATCACAGAGATTTTATTGAGCTTACCTTGATAAGCCTAGATCTTTGGATTAAAAAATATATATTTTTTTAATTTACAAAGAAAGTACATGCGGTCTATGAATTTAAGACCTAAAACATACCATACTAACAAGGAAATGGGGACAGACTCGTAGATGGACACCAGGATGACAGATAGGGTGGGGGTGGTTAGGGGGTAGAAGTATTGAGCAAAAAGGAAAAAGGACTCATGGACATGGACAACAATGTAGTGAGTGCTGGGGGGGGGAGGATATAAGGGGACTCAATGGTAATGGAAACAAATTGTAATAAGGATTAAATTTAAATTAAATAAATAAATTCTAAACAATACCGAGCTGATCTGAACAAGGGAATAATGTCATCATATTAGCATCTCTCAAAATGTTGCAAAAACTTAAGGTATTAAACATTTGTGGATTTTATTGTATTTTGTATATTTAATCTGCTTTAAATTTGTATATAAAAATCCATACTATAAAAGAAATGATAAATTTCCTTAAGACTTTTTTGACCAAAGAAATCTAAATAACATTGCGTTAAATATCAATTACATTAGCACAATTACAAATACAAAAATTTTCTGTTGTATGTCAAATTGAGACTATATAGTACAGTATTCAAGTGTTTCTGTCACAAACTCATCCTTTATTAAATATTACAAATTAATCTTTTCAAAGCATAGCTCTTAAATAATAACTTTATATCTTAAGCTTTTTTTTAGTGGTTTTCTATTACTTCTACATTTTATAACAAGAACATTTCTGGGGAATTTATCATGTTCTACCCAAAATCTACTTAACACATCCATTCTTGTTTCCCAAGGCTTCTTTATTTTTATTTTTTCCTTCCACCAAAGCAGGCTATGCATTTTACCTAACGGTGTCTGAAATGCCCTGGTCTTTGTTGGTACGCCTGTCCTATTCCTTCCGTTCTTATATCATAATTTCCCCATATCTGTTGCTGACATATTATTTATCCTTCAAAAGTCTTTCTACATACTTTTACAGTTGATTTTTATTTTCCTCACTATGAATTTGCCTGATTACTCTCTCTGTCATTTGTACATTCTATGATTTACTTGGTCAAATAGAGGTTTGTATGAAGTCTCTCATTTTTCCACAATCTGCTCAACTAGCAGGTACTTTTTTCAATAAATATTTTTTGAATCGAGGAACAAGGAAATGGATAAGGGAAGGGAAGGAACCACAGAAATATCTCTGAACGATATGGTGAGAAACGTGCAACTGGGCTACAGAGAATGGAGCCATGGTGTCAGCTAGGAAACTCGATCCAACTTTGAATGTGTTCTTAGCTTTTTACTTCACCAATATCAGTTCTATTGGACACCATCATGTTTTGTCTATGTCTGATTCATTCTCCAGGTACATTTATTTCTGACCATTTTATGCATATATCATTTTATTTTTCTCAAAAAATCAACAACTTAAATGACACCATATTTTCCCTAAAATTTGCATTGGAAATATCAATACAAACAAATTTACATCTATGTATGTTACTTGATGCAAAAAAGATAATCAACAAGAAGCCTCTGCAAATTATGCCATCAGCCAACTTCCTTAGGGAGCTGGCAGCCACTGCTTAAGTAATTGGCAACGTGGTCCTTCTTTTCTACCAGAATTTGGACTTGGCTGATAAAGATAAGCTCCTCGGGATTTAAAAAAACAGTATTGTGTTAGTTTGCAAGTACCAACAAATTATCAGAGACTGGCTGTCTAAAGAACAGAACTTTATTTCCTCACAGTTCTGGGAAGTCCAAGATGAAGGTGTCAGCAGGGTTGGTTTCTTCTGAGAGTCTCTCGCTTCCACTTGCACATGGCTTTTTTTCCCCCTGTGTCTTTACATGTCCTTCTTTGTCTATTTCCAAAGGTCCTTTTCTTATAAGGTCACCAGTCATATTAGATTAGGGTTCACCCTAATAACCTCATTTACCCTAATTGCCTTTCTAAAGACTGTCTCTAAATCTGTGACATCTGAAGTAGTGAAGGCTGAAATGTCAGCATACGAATTGTGAGGAAATACTTTTACTTTTTTAAATATTTTCTTTTCTGGGAAGGCAATAGCAATCCTTTTCTTTTTCTAAGGTACGAAGGGAAAGGATTTAATATGGACCATTTTATCAATCAGTAACCAGATTCTTTTTGCTCACTTCATCACTAAGATTCAGGAGAGTAGGTACTAGGTCTATCTTGTTCATCCTCAGTCTCTTTGAAGAGCATACTATCTCAAATAGAACAGGTACACAGTAAAGATTTGTAAATTAGTTGAACTAATGAAAAAATCCATTTAATTAAAAACAACTGTGATAATTGGTGCCAGGAAAAAATCAAGGAAGTATATATGGCTTTCAAAGATTGTGGGATATCAGGAAAGGATTAGACATTTGAAGTCTGGAAATAAAGCCATATTGCAAACTGAAATGCTTTCAGAGGTTAGGCAAGTAATTTAAATGTGTGAAGGAGCAATGAGTATGAAAATAAACAATGCTAGGATCTTCCATAAACTAGAAAAACTCAATGCTAAACCTAATCAAATCATACTTTCTGAAAACAATTATGATACTCTGCTACCAAACAAAATATACCTGAGGGTCTATTTAAGATCATATGGTATTAGTTCTCAATTCCTATTTAGAATATGCAATTGCATTATTTTATAACTTATTAAAAGATAATTAAAATTCAACAGTCAACAAATGGCACAGATTTTGCAATATACGTGGTAGGCACTCACAGATCTGAGAAAGCACTGTAGACCTCATAGTGCAATTACATATTCCACTGTGCAACAGCAATATCATCTAGGAAATCTCTAAATTTCTTCACTGGTTTAAAACATATAAGTAATTCCAAGTAGAAATGTTTTACCCATTTATAGATTATATTAACTAATAAGAGTAAACCTAATTTTCCCAATTATAATAATCTATGTGTCCTTGAATCCATATTATAGACTATTTTTGTTTTTACCCAATTTTTTCAATGTGTTTCTGTTGTTATTCAGATACTTGTAGATAATTTACAAATTTCTACTTGTTTTTTAAAAAATTACTTTAGATCAATTCCCATAAACAAATGTTATGTCTTTGTTTTGTTATAGCCACTATTGATTCCCTCCAGGTTAGCTTCCTTTTATTTTTAGATTTTATTTATTCTATTTTTAGAGAGAGGGAAAGGGAAGGAGAAAGACAGGGCGAGAAACATCAATGTGTGGTTGCCTCTTGCACACCCCTGGCTGGGGACTTGTGCCCTGCCCGGGAATCAAACCAGCAACCCTTTGCTCGCCATCCCATGCTCAGTCCACTGAGCTATACCAGCCAGGTCAAAGGTTAGCTATTATTATATCTCAATTAAGAGAGTATATTTATCAACTGTTGAATGAATTCATTTACCATATTCTCTCAAAAAGAAAGAGTAAATGATGAGTATTTTACATTATATATTAGGCTCAGAGTTTGATTTAATTTGGGGCTATATATACATATAAATTTTCATAGACAAAGTTAATACATTTTCATTTTTATGACCCTCTCAGACTTTACAGATAAAGGGGAAGGGCTGTTTAATCCCTTCTCTTTGATAGATTTATGAATGGAATGTACAATATGAGTACAAAGCCTGACTTGCTAGCTCTGCATTTGGCTTCTTTTTGAATCGGATATTTATTTAAGGAGACACTGTAAGATTTTCAATAAGTATGCATGTTGCTGCTTCACACAAGAGCAAGTCTCCTCTCCGAATGAATTTAGTATTCCTGAAAGTCCTCAGGTAGTAGAACATTTATTCAGATGCAAAATTCCAAGCCACAGCCAGAAGCCATGGAAACTTCTCTAAAATGCTCAGCTGAGGACCCTGCTGAGCTAAAACATCTCCACACATTTTCCTTCTCATATTTAGAAGAACTGTAAATTGCCGGAAACAGCTCCTCTATTTCTGTTCTCTGACCAGTGCTCGAATCCCAGGAGATACTCCAGGGGATGCAAGCTTGGTGGCTTCAGCACATCCTTCGAAGGACTTGCCATACAAACCACAGCTGAACTGGTGGCCTTTGGTAAGGAGATTTTCCAGCCAGCAACACTTCTGCATTATCTCTTCTACCTAAAGAGAAAAATCCCTCTTGATGGAGTCTGCAGCCATCTCAGGGTCGGAAGGGAGGACCTTGCATTAGTCTCGCTGGCTCTTCCCCAGCTGGGAGTGGAGTCCGTCGGCTTCCCTGCTGGCGCTTGTTTAAACTTGAGCAGCAGCGTTCCGAAGGGAGGGATCAGGGAGGGAAGCAAGGGAAAGAAATCCAGGTATGAATTGGCGACCAGATGTTTCAGTTGGAGGGGTAATCCCCCAATCAATTGTTGGAAAGTCCTCTGTTTGTGTTGCCGAACTAAATCAGTTTTCAGCACCTCAGTTTTTCATGCTTGCTCAAATTTAGGGTCCGTTAATGTCCAGGCTTTAGAAGCACATTTCTAGAACAGGTGAATTAAGGTTTCCTGCTTGACCTGAGTAGTTTACTTCCACAAAATCCATCTATATACTAATACATTTAAAAGTAAAAAATTTAATCTAAGTCTCATTAAAAGGAAAAAAGACAGGATTTTGTCTTATAGTTAATTTCCGGGTAGATAGTATGAAACTAGGTTCTGTGAACACCTATTTTACCTGTGGATGTTTGTTGTATGTACATTTCCCAAGGTTTAATAAATCACCACATGCGCACAGTATTAGTAACAAAAATCCAAAATGTTATCCAAGATGGATTTCATAACCTTTGCATTTTTTCAATGTTTTATGGTTATTCTATTACAGTTGTCCCATTTTTCCCCCTTTGCCCTCCTCCGCCCAGCCCAGCCCCTGCTCCCCCACAGTGGATCCCCACACTGCTGTCCGTGTCCATGCGTCACTCGTACATGATCTTTGACTAGCTTCTTCTCCTTCGTTCCACCATTATCCCTCACCTCCTTCCCCTCAGGTTCACAACCTTCTTTGGGAAGATTTTCCTTCAGTGAGTAACAGAAGGTTACTCTAGATTCCAAAATGAGGACTAAATGTGACTGACATTTTACAATCTACTTGACGCAAATGCTGCTGATTGAGGTACAAAGCACAGAGGATTGAGAGTCAGGAAAATTATTTTTTCTAACCTAGATGCTGCTGCTAATTTAATATACAAGCAACACCAAACAGATTACACTAAATAATGTCTGTGACTTCTCTTCTTCGACTGTGCCTGAGGTAATTGCCCAGAGTAGAAGTGTCCTTCTCAGCACACGGGTTGTGGACCTGCAGCCTCTGAACTGCTCCAGGGCTTGTTTAGGAATCGAGGCTCAGAGCCCTGTCCTCGGAACCACTGATTCAGAATCTGCAGTTTAACAGGACTCCCTGTGATTTGCACACATATTAGAGCTTGATAAACACTGTGTAGATTAACTTCAAGGACTCCTTCTTCTTCTTCAATAACCCATGAGTTCATGGAATAAAAAAAATCCTATAAAATGTTGTTACTTCAGCAAGATGTTCCAATTTTAGTTCAAAAGAAGATCTGTGTACTTGGCTATTTGCAAACTGGAAAGTAGGTGGCCACTGTGGACATTTGTTCTTTGACAAGAACATATGTGCATGATGTTTTTATGTTTTAACCCAGGAAGAAAGAAAGTCCAAGTGACCAGGGGAAGAGATGAATATGGCAAGAACAATGGAGTAAGTGAGATGACCTTTGTTCTCAGTCTGTCTTTATGAACTCATTGGAAAATCTGAGGAAGAGGGCATTCTCAAGTAGGCTCCTTTCTCCTTCATATTTCACACTTTCCAAATGTGCAGAAGTGAAAGTTTGAACGCCCAGCACTAAGTCTGCCCAGGTCTATGCTGTCACCTCCGCAAGTTTCATGTGACCGGTGCTCTCTGTTACTTAGCACATGATTTTGCACATAAACTTTTTTCAAGATCCAAAATAATATCAAAATCAAATAAGTTAACCTCTGATACCTGAAATTCTCAGAACTCCCCACCCAAGGAAAAATTGTTACTGTTGTTATTTTCAGGAATTATACTATGCAGTACACAGTTAATTTAAAAGAAAAAAAAAGAACTCTCAGTCCTGCAAATACTCTGTCTCTCTCAGTGGACCCACAATTTAAGAGAGACAGAAAAACAAAAAAAACGCATTGCAAACTTTCAGAGTACTGCATCTGTGTCTTTCTCGGTGTGGGAGGGGGAAGAGGAAGGAGGTCTGTAGTGAATCCCAGGTGTGTTTTTACCATAAATGGGTATTATTTCTAACCCCACTAACATTCACACAGTTTTCAATATACAGAGAAATCTAAAGCCAAGTGAGCTTTCCTTAGTCTCTTTTTCCTGGTGAACATTTTACATAGATTTGTGAGATGGTGTCTTCACAATTTCCTCTGTTTGGGATTCCTTTTATTGGACACAATATCCCTCCCAACTTGGAAATGAGAGCAGGCCTATATATTTCCCATTTTTGACTGTTCTGGCAATTTTCCCTGAAAGGGAGGAAAAACCCTATAAAATTCCTGTTGGCCCCCCAAAGCAGAAACATCTGCTGGAGTCATGAACGGCTTGCTGGCACTGCTGCGCGGCCGGCCTGGAGTTGATTATCTCCCAGCCTCGCCAGTGTCCGTGCGCTCAGTGAGGAAAGCACTGAACGCTTTCTGGGAAGACTCATTATAAATAATGAGAACATTGAGGAAAAGAAAAGGGAAAAGGTTCAAACTACTTTGGCCCATTCATTTTATGAGTTTCGCAATCTACGATCATTAGACCACCAAACTGCTCAATTAGAAAATCAAGATAAAACAACAACAACAACAACAAAAAAAGCCCACACCAGACCATTGCTTTCTGTAAATACAGCTGCTTGGCAGACACAAATAAAAAGACTGACAAATTGCTGGGGTTCTTTTTTCAAAATCAGGAAAAAAAGGTAGTTACTTTAAGTGACATTTTGGAGAAAGGGATGGTTGCTGACTTGCCTTCTTTGGAGAAAGGGACGGTTGCCAGTTGCTACCACCTGACAGCGGAGCTGGCAGTGAGAAGCTTTCTCTGGCTGGAGAGCACAGGCATTTCTTTTTCTTCACAGTAGTTTAACAGGTGCAAGTCAAATCCTGCTAGGAACGCTTCTGTATGAGTACGTGCCAAAGTCTTCCCTAAATTAATTCACTCCACCCAATGTACAATGACTTTTTTGCAATATTTTTGGTGTGCTGTCAATTCAACCAGTTACTTAACAGATGAAAATAACCCTAGTTCTTCACATTGCCCAGCAGCCCTGACAATTGTATTATTTTTCTACCTTTAGTTTTTCTAATGTTAACAACTGACAGGGTCAAAATGCTCACTGTTATTCTGATAGGATTTATAGGAAACATATATGAGTGGGTTAGATTTTAAAAGGCCTGATATAAAGATTTAGATTAGAAATTTCATGTACATATATTAGGTATACAAGGAAAGATTAAAAACTAGTGGTCTGTGAGAAAGTAACTTTGGAACAAAGTCTACTGGTGTAAGTGGAGGTGACTTATTCTTTCAGATATGAATTCTCAGACTTGGCTGCATCAGGAACCCCTGGAGAGATTGTTAAACACATATTGCTGGGCTCCACACCAGAGTTTTTGACCCAGTAAGTCTGGGATGATACATTTCTTCACATCTTCCCTATCCCAGGATGTGGAGCCTGCTTGGGGACCATAATTTGCCAACCAATGCTCTAAGAAATAGTGGGAGGAGCCAGTATTCCCAGCCAATTCTGGGATTGCCAGCCAATCCCAGAATGGCTATCTCTAAGAAGGAGGCTCTTCAGATTTCCAAGCCAATGGACCAATTTTCAGTGAGGTCACAAGCTCTCTTTTACCCCTGGGCACCAAGGATATCTTCACCAGTAGACCACCAAGCTAAGGTCATATTTTCATTCTAGGATTGTCTAAGTGACTATTTGACTACATGCTCTCTTTTTCACATTTATATGTCTGTATTACTTGCATATGCATATCACTTTCTTCAAATGTCTTTCTAACAAATAATTGCTGTGATGACTTTCATGAATTTTAATTCTTTTCATATTAAAGTCTATTCTACCCCAGTACAACATCGATAAACATAGAGATATAAATACAAATCAGTGTCCTTACAAATTAGTTTCCTCTCCCATCATACACTGGTATCAATTTCCCACTTGTCTACTCCTATGGGAAATCTCATTTTCCCTCATATCTTTTGGATGAGAGTCACACCCTAGAGGAGTATTCTTTGCCCTATTCTCTGCCAATATTCACCTACTTCTGAAACTTTCCTTTACTAACTCCTGGTGTTTCTGCTTCTTCAGAAAAAAGTCCACCAAAAACTCTGCTCAACAGAGGCATACAAAAACATTTGATTTGCCTGTAGTCATTGTTGGTGTTGCTTTACTGAGTTTTCCACTGAGGCTTTTATGACTTTGTGCCAGTAGAGAAGTTTGGCTAAAAGCTTTTCTTGATAACTCACTCAGTTTTATTTTAATAAACTTACACTTTAGCAGTTTATTATATTCTTATAGTTTATTATAAGAATTATATACATCGTTGAAAATTTTAAGATGCTGTATTATATAGCTCCAGACCAAGACTGATTTCTGACTACTTACATCTTTCAATTTTTAACATTTAATTTCAGACCTACAGAAAATTACAAAATAGTACAAAGTCTTCTATATTTCTTGCCCTGCTTCCCTGAATGTTAATGTCTTACATAATTGACTAATTAAATATAGAGATTATATATAATAAAAAGCAAGGGAAGAACTTTTATACTGTACACGGATCTCTTGATACTGCAGAAGTGACTTTGGAAACTGAATAATAAATTCAGAGATCTGATATTTCCATATGTACCAGGAGTAAATTTTACTCCACACTGTTTATCTTTGTATAACTCCCAATTTCCACTTTTCAAGGTGTGAGAATTATTATCTCAGGCATGTTTTAAGCCTATTCCTCTCTGCCTTCCTATCACAGTGACCTAAAAATATAAATAAACATTTGGTTACTAAAGAAATGAGGTAGTATGGCCATTTTAAATATGTTGATTCTGCCAAGGCATAAAGCAATATATAGATTTAATAAAATCTCCATCAAGTACTACTGAAATTTCTCAAAGAAACAGAACAAAAATTGTCAGATTTGTGTAGAACCGCCAAAGACCCTAAACAGTCAAAGCTATCCTGAAAAAAATGTACACAGCAGGAGGTATCACACTCCCTGACTTCAAATTACACTTGAAAACTAAAACAATCAAAACAACATGGTATTTTCAGAAAAGACAAAGGGAACAGAACTGAGAGCCCAGGAATGATCTCCTATGGATATAGACAACTGATTTTTGACAAAGGAGATGAAAACATTCAATGGATAGAAAAGAAAGTTTCTTCAATAAGTGGTGTTGAGAAAACAGGAAGGTGATATGCCAAAGAGTAAACCTAGACTGCTATCTGACACTGTACGCAAAAATGAATTCAAATGGCTTAAATAGCTAAATATAAGATCTGAAACTATAAATGCGTAGGAGGAAGCATAGGTACTAAACTTATGAACTTTGGTCTCAGAAAGGTTTTTGTGAACTTGATTCTAAAGGTAAGGTGAATAAAAGTAAAAATAAATGAATACACTACATCAAACAACAAAGCTTTTGCACGGCAAAAAATTCAACAAAACAAAAAGGCAATCCACTGTATGAAAAAATATATTTGTAACTGATACCTCTGATAAGGGTCTAATATCTAAAATATATACAGAATTCATACAACACAACATCAAAAAATCCAATTGAAAAATGGGAAGAAGACACTTTTTCCAAGAAGATACACGAATGGCCAACAGATATATGAAAAGATGCTCAACTTCACTAGCTATAAGAGATATGCATGTCAAAACTACAGTGATACCACCTTATACCTGTTAGAATGGCTATTATCAACAAGACAGATAATAATAAGTGTTGGAGAGGTTGTGGAGAAAAAGGAACCTTTGTACACTGCTTATGAGCATGTAACTGATACACCCACTAAGGGACACATTCTGGCAATTCCTCAAAATATTAAGAATAGAGCTATCATATAACCCAGCAATCCCTCCTCTGGGTATTTATCAGAAAAAAATTGAAAACACTTATTTGTGAAGATATATGTACCCTTTTGTCCATTGCTGTGCTATTTGTAATAGCCAAAACTATTGGCTATGGAAATAACTCAAGTGCCCTTCAGTGGATGACTGGATAAAGATGTGGTACATATATATATGGTGGAATATTACTCAGCCATAAAGAAGAATAAAATACTGCTTTGTGACAACATGGAGTATCATGCTAAATGAAGTAAGTGAGATGGAAATAGACAAGAACCATATGATTTCACTCAAATGTGGGATATAAATCAGAAAACCACAAACAAACTTAGACACAGACAAAAGTATGGTGGTTACCAGAGAGGGAGGGGAGGAGGGGAGCTAAAGGGGGTAAAGGGGGCCAAACATAAGGCAACAGAAGCAGACTAGACTTTGAGAGATGAGGACACATTGCAAATAGAGATAACATATTATAAACTTGTACACTTGAAACATATAATGTTAGTTAATGTAATGCCAACAAATTAATTTTTCAAAAATGAGGGAGAGAAATTTCTTATTCATCTAAGCATGAGGGTCCGGACAAGTGCCCATTGCTTGCACCTGGGGGTCTGCTGAGGACAGGCAGGGTCTATTCTGAAAGTGCACAGCTTAGGCACAGCAGTCTTTGCAGAATCTGGGGGCATCAGCACCTTACATCCAGACATCTCACATACATCTTTTAGCTACTGCTCTCCAAAGTCTATCACCTCTCACCCGAGTGCTACAGGAGCTGCAGTGCTGATCCTGACATGTGCTTACTGAACTGTGTCCTTACCACATGAAGGGATCTCCCCTTTCCTCAGGGACAGCTCTCACCTCTACGTCTCCTATTGTTTTCTTTCATCCTCTCATATTCACAAGATCCACTGAGAGCTTTTCTCTAAATAAACTAAAACATAAAAAGCTGTTCTCTCATTTGCAGGTTCTGACTGGAGAATGATGTGCTACACACAATCTATTTTTTTCTTTCTCTTTTCTATTTATTTATTTATTTGTTTGTTTGTTTATTTTTAGGCAGAGGGGAAGGGTGGAGGAAAGAGAGAAAGAGAAGCATCAATGTGTGGTTGCATCTCACATGGCCCCCACTGGAAACATGGCTCATAACCCAGGCTTGTGCCCTGACTGGGAATCAAACTGGCGACCCTTTGGTTTGCAGCATGCACTCAATTCACTAAGCTACACCAGCCAGGGCCATTTTTTCTTCATAATATACTCTATAATGCATGTATCTTCAAGCCTATATTACATTATTAGTAATATTAAGTGGGTTAAATTATACTAGTCCTTGATAGATTACCTAGATAATTTGGTTTTACTTAAACTTCTGTGTTTTAAACTTCTAAAACTATAAAAAAAAGAGAGGACTCACTAAATTTTTAAACTCGGTTTGTAGGAGAGGAACTAAGACAGCAAGAAAGTGTGAAATCATCCTAAGGTATATGAATAGGCATATCATTATTGTACAGAACATTAAATATTTTTTGAAAAAACACAAAGACAAAGATGTCCCATATTGCACATAGTTGCATGTTAATATTTAATGTTTTAATTTTATAGACAAGACAATCACTTATTTATTGACTTCAGATCTGGCAAATATGTGAAACACTTGGACCATTCTATATTCACTTGCTGTGACAAGCCTGCTGTTGATCACAGCAGTCCACAGTTCTGCATCCTGAGGAATTCTCAAAAGCTTCTCAGCACAGTGCTCCAAACCCAAACACTCACCATTTGTGAGCTGGAGTTAATAATGTTCGCCTTGAGGAAGGCTTCATCATTATCAGTCTGTTTCATGCATTGGCACCACATCACTTAGGGAAAATTAAAATGACGTAATGGATACAATATACAGCCATACCTCAGTACTTGTCAGCTTCAGAAATCGTCAAACCCTCTACTTGTCACATTTCAATGAGAAAAAATGTTTTGGTGCTTGGCACTTGCTCGGAATTCATCACATTTGCTAGAACTTGTAAGAGTCACGAAAATGCTTCATGGCGGTACTTGTCGGTTTCCTCACTGCTCACCAGTTCTGAGACAAATTAATGACTAGTACCAAAGTACTACTGTAGAACATTGTATATTATATAACATAATAAATACACTCAGGAACATATATTGCTGGAATGTAATAGATGTTTCTTTCCTTTTTTAGGTAATGATCCAAGGTGTTTGTTTCTGGTTGACAAGAGGTACATTAATATTAATATTCAGGGACCCGGGATTTTTATACCTTGTGGCTCCTCTCTAATTGCTATTGGTACATTGTCATCTTTATCCAGTCAGTGAAAGAGGGGAGAGGACATGGAGAAAGCAAATACCTACCTTTAACACTTTGTCTCAGAGATGACTCACTCACCCTCATTGCATGGATGGATCCGGTCCTGTGGGCTCAGTCACAAGCGAGTATGGGACATGTATTTTTGCTGTGATCCCAGCAACAATCAATCCCACTGCTATAGGAGGAAAGGGTGAATCTGGGTGGCAGGCTAGTAATCTCTCCCACGGAGTTACAATTCTAATTTCAGAAGGGAACTATATTCCATTTGCTTCCACATCTTTTTGAAGTAGAGTTGTGATTTAAGGGTTTGAACAGTTGGAAAGCAAGCACAGGGACATATTTGGAAATATGCAAAAAGATAAAAATTAATTGAACTTCTTTCAACAAGCAAATATATCAATGTTTACTGTGCTATAGAGTCTAACTTTCACATTTGAATACATGGTAGCAACAATATTTCCTAAAAATTATACCAAAATTAAACTTCTAATTTTGCATTGACTATTTGGACATTGGAAAATACTTAAAAAGTGATTTTTTTCTATAACTTGTTATGGGCTTTCTGTTTTTATACATTTTAACAAATTTGTTAAATGGCATTCCATCACTTCAAAAACGGTAGTAAATCCTAAGGGGAAAATTGCTTTCTGTTTATATTAAACTCCAAACACATAGAATGTTGATGATTTTCCATTTCAATTACATATGTTCTAATATTTGCATCTCGGTATGTTACAATGTGACAGATGCAGAGACATTTTCACAACTTAGAAAGCCACTGTCTGAGAAGAAAACAACCACATGGAAGTCCATAAATAATTATGAATACATGGACCACCTGTCCTCTGTTAGTGCAAAAGGGCTGGAAAAGAACAGAGAAGCAGTATGTTATCCATTCGGATTCATCAGAATCTCTGGAATATTAGATCGTGAGTATGTGGACAACATCACACACAATACAAAAAACATCTCACAGTGTCTTCCAACCTGTTTTTCCCTGCCAGGCTTTTCATAGTTTTATAAAATACACAAACACATGCAGAAGCACATACAGTCAAATGCAGTCCAAGTTTTATAGCAGAATCAGAATGTACACTGGAAAATTCATCTACTAACACAGGGTCCGGTACAGATAACACCCCTTTGTTATTACAAAGTCATAAGCATGCAATTCTGTAGCATATACAATATCACGCTTAAGCATACCACATGACATTTTAGGTGTTCCAATTAAAAGCATAAATTATCATACCCATATTATTACCTTACAAGCCACACTCAAACAGGCCTTACTTCTGCTGGACCCTGTAGAGCATTGCACACCAAACTAGAAAACTAAAAAAATTCTGTTATTGAGCCCTGTGCTCTGTATTATGTATTTGCCTACAGTTATGAAAAGCTTTCTTCTTCCAAGAGGACACTCTAACCTAACTTTTTCTCTCAAGATGAAAAAGCCAAACAATTTTAGACTGTTACTATTCTTCAGTATTTGATTGTAATTATGGACAATAATATCATAATTATAAAATGATCTACACAGAAAGATTGTTCTGAAAACCGTAAGTTTATAAAAACCTAGATCAGTATCTGGCTGCATACAGAAGGCGACTATTAAATATTGGAAAATATTATAAAAATAAGATGAAAGTATTAGACTTATTTCAAAATATCTTAAAAATATAAAGGCAAATGCTAAATTTGTCCACAGAATAAGAGTAACATGAATGATAATTCATTAATTATCCCCTGTATCTATTTGCTGTACTAGTGCCTCATTAGGAAATGAAACACACAAACCCTACACTTGCCCGTGAGAACTCTGCCAGCATGGAACACATTAAGCTTCATCAAAATGCTTTTGGAGTCCACGAAATGCTCTGCTACGGGGAAGCCACACCAGAAGCAATTATTAAGTGACTGGGGAGATAAATGCAGCTATTAATACAGCACACCTGCCGTTCTTCCCTCTGCACTTTGATCTAACAGATGATAATTTGTAATGGCACAACCTCAACACCCACCCACCTGTAGTTTATTAGGAAACCAGCCAAGTAACAGTATTGCTTAACTACCAGCAGCAGGGAGGTAGACGTGCAGAGTCCATTTTTATTATTTCACGGGTGACACCTTCCTCCAGAAATCACCTTTAGCACCTGTGTTTCCCTTGACCAGTGATATGCAAATTAAGCATCCCAGTGGCATAATCCTCTAAGTATTCAAAGACTCTGGGCTTATGAAGTATTGGTATTATTTTTAAAAGATATACATGTATGGGTTTTGCAGTTTATGCCTCAGGAGGGTAAACCACGTAAGTTATTTTCCCTTCATTAGTGTTTTATACACACTATTTAAATGTTATTTAAAGGTGGAGATTTCCAAGGTATTTTAGCACATTACAATAAGCACATAGGTGCTTATTCGGCATCAGGAGCAAGGCCGTTGGGTTGTTTCTGAATTGAACGATGCAAAAAAAAATCATAGCTGGACAACATTTTCAGTTGTCATGGAGTCTTTGCATTGACTTGGCAGTTTCACTTATTGAATTTTAATAAAGTTTTACTTGCCATAAAATACCCTCACCATAAATTAACACTGTAGAAGCAGTCTTTTCCCTGGTTATATCATTAATAATTTCTATCATCGGGTGAGTACAGGAATCCAGGAACAGCAGGCACGGAAACACCAGGAGCAGCACAAAAGTCAGCCATATCAAATCAAAGCTAGACTTCAAAGTCCCCTGTGCCTGTTAGTATTTTGCAAAAATTTAACATATAGTACACAGTGAGTGTCTCAATGACAAACAAAGATAAAACCAAGTATTTTTTGAGCATCTAAAACAATGTATGGTAAATTATATTTTGAAACCTGTTTCCATTCATGGACATACTCTCATCATTATCATTAAAATTCCAAAATCATGATTTAAGATAATTTGTGTCTGTGTGTGTGTGTGTGTGTGTTTGAAAGACATATTATCCAGATTTATTGCCAGTGTGACTTAGAAACTTAATACTTCTACATTTTTCTCCTCCAGCTATTTCACCCTTCTTATGAGAAAAAAATGGAATTATTCTTTAATTCATTTTATGATAATTTATCTGGTCATTTCCCTTTCAACTCTGAAATTAGTGAAATGGCAAGTTCTTCATAACTTGGCATCTATGTGCTTCCATGGACATTTCAGTATATCCATGAAAAAAAATACAGAGATTCAAATCTGATAAATTTCACATATGAAACAAGCCTTTGTAGTCTAAAGAAAGTTTGTGAGAGCAATCTTTGATGAATATCCACTTATATGAGTCAGTGAAGGCTGAGTTCTGCTGTGGAAACAGAAACTACAGTATTACAGTGGCCAACATAACATTAAGGTTGATTTCTACCTGTCTATCAGAGGAGAGCTGAGACTACTGAATGTTCCAGTTAGTGGCTGAACCGTAAGTGTAGGAAGTTCTAACTGTCCCTTAGGAGACATCTGTGAATGCTGACACTGTTTATTAGCTTTACTCTGTATATAAGTAGGAGACAATAAATTCTTCTTATTTGGGAAACTCACTAGTTGATCATTTAAAGACTTATCTATAATTATCTATAGAAAACAAGTGCTGGCGAGGATGTGGAGAAAAGGGAACCCCAGTGCACTGTTGGTGGGAATGTAGATTGGTGCAGCCACTGTGGAAAGCAGTATGGAGATACCTCAAACAATTACAAATGGATCTGCCATTTGACCCAGCTATTCCATTTCTGGGAATATATGTGAAGGAACCCAAAACACTAATTTGAAGAACATAATCACCCCTGTGTTCATTGCAGCATTATCTATAATCGCCAAGATATAGAAGCAGCCCAAGTGTCTGTCAGTAGATGAGTAGATAAAACAACTATGGGACATTTACACAATGGAATACTACTCAGTCATAAAAAAATTTCCTTTGAGACACTATGGATGGACCTGGAGAACACTATGCTAAGTGAAATAATCTAGTCAGAGAAAGACAAATATCACATGATTTTCCTCATATGTGGAATCTAATGAACAAATTGAACTAACAAGGGAAATGGCGAAAGACTCATAGATGGAGAGCAGGATTATAGCCGGAGGGTGCGGGGAGGTGAGGAGGTGGAGGGATTGAGCAAAAAGGAAAAAGGACTCACGGACATGGACAACAGTATGGTGATTGCTGAGGGGAATGGGGTATAATGGGACTAAATGGTAATGGAAAAAATACAATAAAGATTAAATTTAAAAAAATGAACTTTCCTAGAACTAGCTTCATTAATAAATGATGATGATTAAAAAATAAAACAGGTGTACTTTTTAAAAAGAAAGAAAATGTACTAAAAATACAGAGCTGACTTACATGTACCATATAGACAGAGTACATGAAAGGCAGAGAAGTATGCATCAGAAAGTTCTGAGAACAGAAAAGTTTATAAGGCTATATAAATCAGTGAGAATAAATGTGTGAAGTGATAGATTTATATTAAAACAGCAATACAAGAACTAAATTTCAATTTCCAATTGCTTTAAATTGCAAGATACTCTTCATTTTATATCTAAACATTTTTTTAAATACAAAAATTAACAGTTTCCAATTCAGTATGTAAGAAGCTTGGAAATTGTTACTCCATCCTCACAACAAATAAAAAGCTGGGGAAAAAACCCTAAAATCAACCATTCTTCTTAGATCTGTCTGAGAGGTGAGATCACAGAGCACTGTCCCCAAAATTAAAGAGACCAAAACAAGGACACAGGGAACCAGAATCTGAGCAGAAACTTCTGAACAGAAACCTCCACTGAACTGCAACTGAGGTAGCAGAACCTGACCTACAACAGACAAACTGTTGGAAATTTAGTGTAGATGAATTTGAAGGACTAAAAACTCCCAGGGCACCCAATCACAGGAGGACCCTCACATTGTTGTCAGTTTTTTCTTCCAAGGATTGGCACAGGTACTCACAGTGAATATCAGAGGAAAACCCCCTTATGCTGCCACTAAGAGAAGGAGAAAAAGAACCATTTTGCAGAATACTCCAGAGCACTCTGTTCTTAGCAAAGTCTGCTCTCAAGGAAACTAGTTTTCCATAGACTGACTTATTAGGGTTCTATCATAGCCTACCTGATGTGGGAAGGAAAATAATCAAATGGAACTCATTCTCATCATCTTTTCCCACCTGTGAAGCACTTGTGAAGTTCACAGTTTAGATATATGCATTTACTAACAGACTAATCATAAGATTTATCATAGGACTAAAGAATGTTTCTCCTCCCTCCACACCTCACCACCACATTATTAAAGAACTATTGACCTTGATATTTTCAACCCAGTTCATCATGACTGGCTATCACAAAAAAATTACAAGGCATACTAAAACAAAAACAACAGTTTAAAAAGAAAAAGTAAGCACCAAAACCAGACATAATAGGGATGGTGGAATATTCAGGTTGGAAATTTAAGACAACCATGATGAATATGGTAAGAGTTCGGTGGACTGAGCACAGCTGAAAAAAGAATCTCTCATCTGACAGTGAGGATATGTCAATAGAAACTTCGAAGCTGAAAGTGCAAAAGAACAAATACTGAAGGGAACAGAAGAAAATATCAAAAAACTATGGGATAACTTCAAAAGGTATAACATACTGGTACATGAAAATACCAAAAGGGGATGAGAAGGAGAAAAGAACAGAAAAACCATTTAAGAACATAATAATACTTATGTATTTCAGAAAATCAGGGGGCTGTGACAAAGAGGGAGCAATGGACCCTTGCCACCCGGCTATGTGACATAGCCCAAGTCTCCATGCCCTCTGGGAGAAGCACTTGCTGGCTCTAATCCACTTAGGCCTGAAAATCTAATTGGGAGGAGTGCAGCTCCTTGCCTTGCTAGAGTGTTATCAGACGGGAAATCTGGCATAAGAAAGAATTCCAAAAAATCCTGTGAAACCTGCTTTGCTAAAAGTGCTTTCATTCATATGTTAAGGGTCAGAGCAGGAAATGAGTATGTCTCCCAAAGTTTCTGCAACCCTCTTCCTGACAGACTCTGACTCAGACTAACCCCTTAGATTTCTTTGAAATGTTATCTACTGTTTGATCCTTGCCACCCACCCTGTATTCCTGTGTATTACAACCCAATAAAAGCCCCTGGAGGAAGGGGCTCCTGGCCTTTTTCCTCTGAGAAACTGGCCACCTCTCCTCCCCAAGCAGATCATGTCTTGGTAGTGTTCACTTTCATCTGTGGTGGACTTGGTAGTGTTCACTTTCATCTGGGAGACTTGAGGGCAAAGTCTCCCCCACAGAAAAGTATTTTTAATTTTATATAAACTTAGCTGTGGAATGGAGATGGAGGGATTGAGAAAAACAGAAAAAAAGAAAAAGAAAGAACTCATGCATGTGGACAACAGTATGGTGATTGTGAGGGCAATGGGGGTGGGTGAAGGTGAAGACAGTATGGGGAATAAATGGTGATGAAAAAAATAAAATAAAATTCATGTGAACTTAGAAACTAGAAAAAGATAAATGTGAAAATAAGAGTAATTATAAAATATAAAAAATAAATGTGTATAAAATACAAAAACCTTTTTCCTGATATTTGATTACTAGTTACTTAAAAAAAATATTACCTAACTGGAAGTAACAGTTATAAATTAACTATTTACTAAAGTAATATTTTCAATTTCACTGAAGTCTCACAACTGTTTATAACTTTTTATTCTGTGAGTAATTTTAAAATACTGGCATTTACCTTTAGAAATGATTTTTAGTAAATTTTAAAACAACTTTATGATGCTTCCTTTTGACGACATTTTACTAATATGTAACAATATAAACATTTTAAATAAAAACATAATAAAATATATTCTCATAGTATCAAGAAAGGAAAACTAAATTTAAAACTATACTTGCTATATGATGATAGGGCTTTATTAATCCTGTGCATCTGAAAATGAAAGGCTACACCAAAAATTTAATAACCATTTTCTGCTGAAATTGTCTGAAGAGATTTTAAATATCTTCCTACTTCTTTGAAATCTTTTATTTTTTCCTTGCATATGTATTATATTCATTTAAGTTAAATATGTAATCTCTAAAATTAGCAATATGACATAATAGATTTTTTATGAATATAGTGTAGAAATATTTAAGTGACTTGCTCTAAAACATAAAGAAAAAATTAATGAAAAAGCCAAGTTGAAAGATCAGGGAAAAAAGGGTATTTTTCTAATTAAGAGAATAGAATTCCTTTGTATTTTTTTCTCACGTAAAACATAAAAATGGTGTAAGCTTCCTGGTAAATAAAAAACTACAAATGTTTTAGAAGTGCATGTGGTGATTCTCTTTCCATTCTCCACGTCATATGCCAAAAAAAGGAAAAGAATAATGAAGTAAATACTGATGACTGAAAAAGGAATAATCCATATTGGCAATATTCCAATATCCTTATAGAAAATAAGACTCAGGAGATTGTATGAGTAAGGATGCACCTGAAAATACTTTTCAGGACAAATGTGTAGTGGGAATAAGTTAATAAGAAAATATATCAGTTAATAAGATAATCATTTATAACTTGTCAAATACTCAAGCTGAAGAATCTATATGTATACAAATGAAGCAATATGAACAAGCTACCTTCACTTCTAAAAGATTATGTATTTTGATTATGTGCTCACTTATAGAGTAAATTTAATGAACAAAATAAACTAAGGAGCAAAGAACCACAGGCATGGAACATGGAACAGGCTGCCCACAACTAGGGCGGAGGGGTAGGAGAATAAAGGTGGAAAGAAGGGGAAGAGACTACAAAGAACATGTCTGAATGAACCATGGACATGAACAGAGGTGTGGGGATTGACTTTGGGAGCAGGGATTTCTTTTGAGAAAAGAGCTTATGATAGTCATCTTAAGAACCACAAGAGTACCTCCGTTAAATCATGTAATAAGTTATAAATACATAACATTTTTCCTCTGAGTAAAATATAGCCAGGAGGAATGTACAGATTCAGAAGCAGAATTTTTTTTCTAGAGAAGTTGTGTGTTGTTATAACTTTGCTTTAAAGCACCAACAGTTTGTTTTAAATTGTGGTGTATATAATAATGCTAATGCAATAAGTCTTTTAGAAATTTTATTTAGAAAGGGCAAAAAATACAATTAGAGTCAAAGTAATAATAATTTGATGTTGTTCTAATAAGAATACATGAATTCAGATGTGTACACCTGACTTTAATTATTTCACTAACACCTGAGGAAATGAAAGTTGATTAATGAGAAACACATGGTAATTTTAAAGCTTGTAAATGCAAATATGTTAAAAAAATGTAAAGATGTGGTATGCAAAAAAATAGGATGCATCATATACCATAAATTATGAAAAAAGAACAAAATGTTTTACAGAACTGTGTAAAATATAACATGAATAAAAAAATGGAAAACTAACATCAATTAAAATATGGGAAGATTTTTTTGTTATCTTATTACAATCTCATAAAAATAATCAAAACTATCAATTTTACAACTATAAGAACTATTAACGTGGCTATTTTGTTATACTAATTTTATCAATTTTAATTTATTCCAAAAATAATCTCTCAATCTTATCTTACAAGCAGAAGGATATGAAATATTTATTTCAAATATGAAATAAACATTTTAAAGAAAGTTTATATTCTACATGTGACTGAAGTACCAATAAATCATATCAACATTGACTTTAAAAATGTGTAGCAGCAATTAAACATCAGTAGAATGAGAAATATCATTTAAATTGAGGATGACATTATAAACTCTGATTTTCCTTATTTATTAAACACTCAACAAAGTTGCTTTTTCTTGGAGATATTAAGGTAGATGACACTCTCTTAATTTTTAAACTCAAGTAACACCTGCAATTAAAATGTTACTCTACATCATTTACATCATTAAATTATGTAAATAAGCTTTCAAAATGCTAACTAGGATATTTTATTCCTTGAGTACCTGCACAACAATCATATTCTTTGTTTTAGTAATTGGTGTACCTACACTACAGTGGGCCAAATATTAGAAAGAAGCAAACCATCAAATTATAATAATCCTGAAAAATCTTTGAAACTGTGTCATTGGGAAAATTTGACTCACTAGAAACAGGAAATATTACATCTTAGTTGAGGCGAAAAAAGGTATTGAAAAATTGTTCATTTCCTCCAGTGCCCTGAATGGTCAACATATATTAAAGAGTGAGAGAATGTCCTTCAAATCAAGGTCCCTGCTTTCCTGAGGCAATGAAATGCTTGACACACAAAGAGTGATGAGTTTCTGAAGTTCCCAGAGAACACCAAGTCCTTGTAGTCTTTTCACAATTGTCCTTTAAAATACTAGTTCTGTATTTATACCAATTTCCTTAAGGGTTTAGTGAGGCACTAAAGAAAAAAACTTATGTGTTTTAATATAAAACTAAAATCAAGAAATATATCTCCTAGGGAGATGATTTTGGTGACAATGGTAAGACTTATTTAGTAAGAATCTTTCGTTCCAATGATATTATTAGAAAAAACTTATGCTATTCATTTGGAAGAAATATTTTTAAGAAAATAAGAATAATTCCTTTATCAGTTTCTTTGGCCATTTGATGTTTTATAAACCTTTTCCTACAGCAGCAATATATACCAAGAAGTTTTTTTTAAGTGAATCATATTACAACACATCAACCCAGTTTACTTTTCCCAAAGGCAGTAAATAAAGAAAACACAAATTCTCATTTTTATAATCATAATAAAAATAATGCCATACTTACTTGAACTAGTTTTTAAAACAGATGGAATAATTCTAAGTAAATTCCCATTTTCAAAACAAAAAGAAAATTTTTAAATTAAATGTATTATAAACAATTAGAGTAGAAGAAAATTTTTGCAATTACAATGACTTAATTTATATACTAAATATAAGACATAAAAATTTTAAGTGCTATGAAATACTATCAGAATTATAATTAGAGGTATGTAAAGGTCAAAGGATTTTGTAGTTCATCTAAGAAAATGTAAAATCTATTTGGTCTGAATGTCAAAGGCACAACAGATTTTAGGTGTCTATAATTCTATTTTGCCAGAAACATACATACAGACAATTGAAGTAAATGCAATTTATTAAGAGCTTGACCATTGTGTACCTGATCAATTCTTCTTTTGTAAAACATGTAGAAAGTGCTTGTTTTAAGTAGTTTCCTAACAAAGGTAAAAACATTTACCTCTAAGGATTGGAGTTAGTGTTCCCAGTAAATGCTAAAATGAAATACACCTAGTGCACAGGGGAGAGGTGACAATCTCAAAACAAAAATGCACTCACCCACCAATCATACCAACATGAACTTGTAGATCTCAGTTTTACTTTAACCAAGTAACACCATCCTATGTGGTGGCTGAGGCACAATAAAACACAGAATTCTACAGGGATTAATTAAAATTAACTGCCTACACATAAAGACTGGATTCTAGGAAATAAAGTTGCTAAAAAGAAGGCAATGAGAAATTCCATTTATACATGCAAAGAAAGTAAAAAATTGGCAAACAGCTCAGGATCCCTCGGGTGTACATCAGCAGAACCCAAAATTGGAGGACTTGATGAGAACTCGGAGTTAATTTCACCTTTCCAAAAGAAATCTGAGCTTTTGAAATATTGTCTAGAACGTTTTCTGCTTTATGTTCCAACTAATATGTATATAATAAATGTTTTTTTATTCTCAGCACCACTTAGTTTTCTATTTTAAATGCAATTCATTGATTGTCGAACCACCTTGAATTCAGGTCTTCATTTTTAGCTGCATCATAATTAATATTAATTGTGTGCATAATTTTATTTAGTACAAATGACGGGATGCCTTAATGTTCCCCTTAGGCTTACTAAACTTTAGACAGATTTCTTCCTGACCTCCCTGTTGTTAGAGCATTTACCTTATTTTTTTTTTACCTGCAAAATGGTCTATTTAGGAATTGTAAATCAGACAAGTTTTGGTGAACCATAAACAAGTCTGAAGAGATAAAGCAGAAGTTGGCTTTTATCAGGTTTTAGGTTGAAAGTGTGGTGCTGTTGACAGTTTCTTTAGAAAACCTGCAACTGTAAATTATCTCTCTATCCCTTTGAAATGTAAATTGCTTCCCAGATTCCTGCTAGTTTTACAACCCCAGAATATCCCTCTCAAGAATATCAAGTAAAATGAAAAGAAAAGGACCTGGAAATATACGGCCTCATCTCACTGTGGGAGGGTAGGTACCTACCTTCAATAAACTCCAATTAGAAAACATTGATATTGTAATCACATTGACCACCTCACCCAAATGTTCCCCAGTATTTTTCACAATCTTATTCCCATTTTTAAAACTGTCCAATGCTTAAAACTCCCTTCCTGTCATTTCTATGAAGTTGAGTTCAATCTCCCCTTCTAAAATACTCTTGAAGGAAGCCTTCCATGCCATTTAACTCTACTGGGTGCAATTTTTCTTTGTCACAATGCAGGATTGTCCACCAAATGAAATAAACTATTTCAATATTTGAACCTACGGGTAAAATCAGTGCTTCTAGCTTTTCCTGATTAGAAATAAGAGTGATCTGGTCTGATGTTAGATGACACAAGGGAAGAATCAATATTTACCTACACATTTAATAGAGTAGAGCATGTAGAAGGTAAAAATATGTATTTCTGAATTGCAGAGTGAATAACTAAAGATATCATTGGGTCAAAATATATAAATTTCCCCCTCGTTAAAATAATTCACATAGCCAATATTTTTCTGCATAACTCTTTTTTAATCTTCTACATTTGCTCTGCCCTTAGTCTTATCAGATTCCAAACCAAAGTTGATTCTCATGAATGTTCTTTTGGTTTTTACAAATAAATGAATCTAGAGAATATTTGAAGCCAGTAGCAATGGCAAGTTTGAAATGCAAAGGTATATATCCTTTTAGAATAATCTCATCCCACAAAGTGAAGGGTCACCACTGGCTGGATTTCATAAAATTTTCTTCTTTCTGGCTGATTTTATATTGTATAGTATTGTAATACATATAATAAATCAATAAGGTAGAAACAGGTAAGGGAACTATAATGCCTTAGAAGTTCCAGAGCTGGTAAACTTGAATATTCATATTCAGAGTACAAAAAAAGCTCAACTAGAATAAATAAAAATAAACCTATATTAAATACGTATGAATGAAATAGCTTATTAACAAAAGTGAAAATAGTATCTTTAAAGTATCAAGATAGAAAACAAATGATTTGCAAACAACCAACGCTGATTTGTCAAGTACAACAATAAAGGTCAGAAGATGATAAAACTGTATCTCGAATATGCTGAGTAAAAGAATAACTGTCCACCTAAAATATATTCTCAATGAAACTGCATTATTGTAAAAACAATGATGAAATAGTTATATTTTTAGAAGAGATAGAAATACCAGCAATACTTAAAGCAAAATTCTAAAGGTTGACTTTAAAACAGAAGGAAAATGACCAGGGGGGAAAAGTCTTATCACAAGAAGTGATAAGCAAAGAAAATGATAATGTATGGACAAACACAAGCAAATATGATATATATTTCACAATAGCTAAATAATAGAATAATATACACATTAGGAAGAAAGTCATCAAGTTATATTGTTCCAAAGAAGAGAAAGGAAATTGATTACTTTAAAGATTCATTTAACTTTTAAAATTAGTTTGAACATTAAGATGTATATTTCCTAAAGTAATATAAATACTATATACAATATCCAAATCAGTAGAGGAAATAATATTAAAATGAGAAAAAGTAAAATAATACAATTAGTGGCTCAGTAGATTGAACGCGGGCCTGTGAGCCAGATGATCGTGGTTCGATTCCCAGTCAGGGCACATGCCTGGGTTGCAGGCCAGTTCCTGGCAGGGGACACACCAGAGGCAACCATACATTGATATTTCTTGCCCTCTCTCCTTCCCTTCCCCTCTAAAGGTAAATAATAAATAAAATCTTTAAAAAAAACATTTAAAAAATTTTAAAAAATAATAATACAATTAAACCAAAATAAGGCAAATAAAAATATATAAAATGCATAGCATAGAATTAACTGATAGGCATGGAAAAATACTTCAGTAATTATGATAATTATCCATCAGTTATTTCTTCTATTAAAATATGGGATTTAAGACTATAATTCATAAAATCAGAATATGTTCTAAAACATGCCTACAATATAAAGATACAGAAACTTTCCAAGATATGGGAAAATATATATATTAAGTTCTAACCAAAAGAATTCTGGAGTAGTTACCTTAATATCATACCAAAGTATCTTTAATACAAGTGAAGTTGCTACATAATGACATTATCAGAAAGTAAATAACAAATAAAATGAAATCTTACCCCTCATCATACAAACTGTTCATGGATTAAGGATGTACGTATAAAAATCACTTAACTTTCTAACTAATATGGTAATATACCATAGCTATAAATTTTGGGTTAGAGAAAGGTTTCCTACACAAAAAGTACAAACTATAGAGGAAGACATGAATTTGAATACAATAAATCTAAGTTTGTTAATCAAAATAATTCCATGAAGAACATAAAAAGATAGTCCACACGTTAGAAATATTTACGATACATAAAACTTACAAAAAATAAATATCCAGAAGAATTATAAGTTCTCTCTCTCTCTCTCTCTCTCTATATATATATATATATATATATATATATAAACATATTTTAAAAAATTAAAAAGGAGAATTTTACAGGCAATTTTTTAAAAGAATAATATACCAAATGATACATACCAAATGGTACTCAATTCAATAGAAACAAACAGGGAAAAAGCGAAATGACCGAGATACAATTTTACTTCTGCCAGACCAACAAAAATGAAAAAAATTTCTCATATCACCTGTTTGTAAGGGTAAAACAATCAGAATTTTTGTTCACTGTTGATGATGAGAGGTCATTGGTATAACTGTTTTGAAAAAAATTACAGAATAGTAAATAAAATCAAAGCTTCATATATCCTATGACATCACAATATCACTAATAGGTATAAACCCTAAAGATAATTTTCCCCACACACCAAAAGAAATGTACCTAAAACTAAAAATATAATAATAACTCTAATATCAATTAATCATAGAACAAATAAATGGTTATATATTATTTTCCCAAAAGACTGAAGAGCAGCTCCCAGGGGAAACCCAGGGATCCCTCCCTCTCAATTGCAGTAGAAGTCCCCTCTAGAGGCAACTGTGGTGCTGCCGGAAGTTGATTGACCCACCCCTGAACCTTGAGCTGATAAAAAGCCAGAGGTGGATCCGGAAGGAGGAGACAGAAGGCAAAAAACAAACTCTGCTAAGACAAATTCCAACTCATTCTTCTTCAGTATTTGTGTTATTTTTTTTGCTCACATAGCCTTTTATCAGTTTTTCTTTTTCTTCAATTGCATTCTAAAATAATTCGCTATTTTTTGTCATTTTTTAAATTCTTTTTATTTATATTTTTATATTTTATTTTATTTTTACTTCAAATCACAGTGTACCCTTCCCTTGTCTTACTCTGTTTTGCCTTCTTCCTTCACTTTCTTATCTCCATCTTAAATTTTATTTTCCTCCTTTCTACATTTTATTCCTAGTCAATACACTTATTATTTCTTCCCCCTCTTCCTTCTCAAAATCATTTTTCTTTCCTTTAGTCACCTCATAGTCTTTTCTCCTACCTTATAACAGTCTTAATCTCTTTCCAACTTTATTAATCTTTGCTCATGTGCTGTTGTTATTGCCGATATGGTAGGAGGGTATTTTCTGGCATGGGTCTGGTTTTCTGGGTAGTTTTGCTCTGATCTGCAAACAGCTGTATATCAGTATACAAAATGTGGTGGGAGTTGTGGCTCTCAGTCAGGCAGCCAGAGGGGAGAACCCACCAATGAATAAGACATCCACAATCAAAGCCCAAGTACACCAAAAGAGCCCACATAATTTGAATAAAGTGTAGCCCTAGATCATCCAGCTCAGGAGATCAAAGAAATTGCACCACTAGTCCCACAGAACTCCTACCACAGAAGGCCACCCCACAAAGACAAGGAGTCAAAATGGAGCAATCTTATATGTACAATGAACAAGAAGAGTAACCTAAAATTGAGAGACAAACAACCCACAATTGAAAAGAAAGAAGGAATCCCCCCCAAAAAAGCTAAATGAAATTGGGGCAAGCAATCTATTATACATAGAGTTCAAAATAATGGTTATAAGGATACTCAAAGAAATCATTGAGAACTACTGGGAACTTTATGGAGCTACAGAGAACTTAGTGGGAACTACATCAGCATGGAAAAAAACATAAAAACTGTGAATAAGAACCAAAAAAATGAATAATACACTAGAAGGAATTAAAAACAGGCTACACAAGGCAGAGGACTAAATCAGCAAGCTGGAAGACAAGATAGAAAAATCACCCAGTCAGAACAACAAAATAAAAAAAATAAAACTCAAAAAGAAAGAGGATAGTTTAATGGAGCTTCATGACAGCATTAAGTGTAACAACATTCACGTCATAGGAAAGCCAGAAGTAGAAGAAAAGGATCGAGGTATAGAAAACCTGCTTAAAAAATATTGACAGAAAACTTTTCTAACTTGGTAAGGGAAAATGTCATGCAAGTTCAGGAAGCACAAAGGATCCCAATCAAGATGAACCCAAGGATGCTCACTCCAAGAAACATCATAATTAAAACGGCAAAATGTAAAGACAAAGAGAGAATCTTAAAGGCAACAAGAGACAAATAAGAAGTAACATACAAGGGAGCCCAGATAAGCCTAGCAGGTGATGTCTCAACAGAATCACTATAAGCCAGAAGAGAATGGCATGAAATATTCCAAGTAATGCAAAACAGAGTCCTGCAACCAAGACTATTTATCCAGTACGGCTCACATTTAAAATGTAAGAAAAAAATCAAGAACTTCTGAGACAAAAAAAAAAATCTAAAAGTGTACATCTTCACCAAACAGCATTGCAAGAGATGCTAAAAGGACTGCTTTAAGAAGAAATTGAGAGAAAGAAAGAGAGGAACAGAGGTACAAAGGAAAAAATGGCAAAAACAAGAACTTATCAATACAACCTTAAATGAAAATAGATTAAATGATCTAATAAAAAGGCATAGGGTAACTGAGTGGATAAGCAAATACTGCATATATGCTGTCTACAGAAGACTCACCTCAGAACAAAAGGTCTACTCAGGCTGAAAATGAAAGGATGGAAGAAAATATTCCAAGCAAATGGACATGAAAAAAAAGCTGGGGTAGCTATTTTATACCAGACACAATAGATTTCAAAACAAAGGTCACATGAAGAGTCAGAGAAGGTCACTACATAATACTCAAAGAAGTTGTCCAACGAGAGGATATAACCCTTTTAAACATATATGCACCCCAAATAGGAGCACCTATATACATAAGAAAAATCTTGGAGGATTTTACAAAGGAGATTGACAACAATACAGTCATTGTGGGGGACTTTAACACCCTACTGTCAATAATGGATAAATAGTCCAAACAAAACATCAACAAGAATATTGTGGCATTGAACTATACTCTAGATCAAATAGACTTAATTGATATTTACAGAATATTTCACCCCAGAGAAGCAAAGTATACATTCTTTTCAGATGCATGTGGATCATTTTCAAAGATAGACCACACAGTAATACACAAAACAAGCCTTAACAAATTCAAGAAAATTGAAATCATATCAAGCATTTTCTCAGATCACAATATCTTGAAACTAGAAATCAACCTTAAGGAAAAACATTAACCAACAACTTTAAGGAAAAGACATTCAAAACATTCAAACACATGGAAACTGAATAACATGTTATTAAATAATTAATGGGTTAACAAAATCAAGAAAGAAGTCAAAAAGTATCCAGAAACAAATGAAAATGAACACACAACAGCCCAAAACCTGTGGGGCATAGTGAACGCAGGCCTGAGAAGGAAGGTTATAGCAATACCTGCCTACCTAAAGAACATTGGAAAAATCTCAAATTAAGAAGCTAACCCTGCATCTAAAAGAACTAGGGGAACAACAACAAAGCCCAGAGTGAGTAGAAGGAAATAATCAAGATCAGAGCAGAAGTAAATGGCATAGAAACAAACAAAAAAAAATTCAAAGGATCAATGGATCCAGGAACTGGTTCTTTGAACAGATAAAAAAATTGACAAACTATTAAAAAGATTCATCAAGAAAAAGAGAGAGAGTACACAAATAAATAAAATCAGAAGTAAAAGAGAAGTAACAATCAATACCACAGAAATACAAAGGATTATAAGAAAATAAATCTATATGCCAAGAAAATTAATGACCTGGGGGAAATGGATAAATTTCTGGAAACATGCCATCTCTAGAAACTGAATCATGAAGTAACAGAAAGCCTCACAAGTAACAGACCAATAACAACTAGCAAAATTGAAGCAGTAATCAAAAACTCTAAGCACACAAAAGCCAGGATGGGATGGCTTCACAGGAGAATCTTACCAAACATTCAAAGAAGAGCTAACACCTATCCTCCTCAAACTATTACAAAAATGTCAAGAAAAGGGAAGACTTCCATACTCTTTTTATAAGGCCAGTATTATCCTAATTCCAAAACCAGATAAAGATACAATAAAGAAACTACAGGTCAGTATCTCTGATAAAGGTAGATGCTAAAACCCTCAACAAAATATTGGCAAACACAATCCAGCAACACATTAAACAGGTCATACACCTTGATCAAGTGGTATTTATCCCAAAGAAGCAAGGATGTTATAACATTTGCAAATCAATAAACAAAATGAAAGACAAAAATCACATGATTATATCAATAGATGCTGAAAATGCACTTGATAAAATCCAGCTTCCTTTTATGATAAAAACACTTAACACAGTAGGAAAAGAGGGAGCATACCTTAACCTAATATAGGCCATATACAAGAAACACTGGCAACATCATATTCAATGAGCAAAAATTTAAAGTGTTTCCCTTAACATCAGGAATGAGACAGGTGTGCCCAATTTCACCACTCTTATTCAATACAGTACTGGAAGTTCTAGCCACAGAAATCAGACAAGAAAAATAAATAAAAGACATCCAAATTGAAGAGGAAGAAGTAAAACTGGCATTTGCAGATGACATGATAGTGTACATAGAAAACTATATTCTCCACCAAAAAACTACTCAACCTAATAAATGAATTTGACAAAGTAGTGGGACATTAACAATGAATTGTCAGAGAGAGAAACTAGGGGAAAATATCACATTTACTACAGCAACAAGAAAAGTAAACTACCTAGGAATAAATTTAACCAAGAAGGTAAGAGACCTATAACTTGGAAAATTATGGACTAGTGTAGAAATAAATTGAGGAAGATACAAATAAATGGAAGCATATACTATGCTCATGGATTAGAAGAATTAACATCATCAAAATGTCCATACTACCCAGAGCAATTTATAGATTCAATGCAACCCTTATCAAAATACCAATGACATATTTCATAGATATAGAAAAATATTTCAAAAATTTATATGGAACCATAAATGACCCCAAATAGCCTCAGTGATCCTGAGGGGGGGGGGGAAGTTGGAAGGATCACGATACCTGATACCAAACTTCACTACAGAGCCACTGTAATCAAAACAGTCTGATATAGGGATAAGAAGAGACACATAGACCAATGGAACATGATAGAAAGCACAGAAATAAACCCATGTCAATACGACCAGGTAATATTTGACAAAGTGGGCAGGAACATTATATGGAGTAAAAATAGCCTCTCCAATACATGGTGTTGGGAGATCTGGACAAATACATGCAAAAAAAAGATGAAACTAGACCACCAACTTACTCCTTTACACCAGGACAACTGTAACTGAACAACAATAAATAAAATTTTTTTAAAAAGGCTACTTCTGCACACCTAATTTGTATTATGTGGTAGCTTAGACACCATGATGGAAAATATGCTTTAAAATACTTTGGGTAAAAGAATATTTACCAATGACATCTTCTAGCATGGGACACAGTGTTACTGAAATTCTAAAAGGAGACCAAATATGGTTTTCCTGTTTGGACCTGTGTGGAAAAAGGGCCGGGGACCATGCTTTTCCCATGTTTGTAATACACTTCAGACAGGGAAATTCTTAAAAAATTAGTTGTACTCAGACCTACGTAGCAGGAGAAGTTTTCTATTTCCACTCAGCTAATTAATAACAGGTTGTATGCAATGGCATATGGTTCTTAAATATTATAAATAAGTGTATCTCTGCAAAACACATCCAAACGCTCTACATATTTCCACCACAGCCAAAATCACAGTGATCTCAACAGTCCTAGTTACTTGCCAATTTCTTCACTTCCCTAATTTCTAGAAAAAGTGGTCTTTTCCTAATGTTTTTACTTTCTCAACCTCTCTTGTCTGATTGTCTTTAATCAAAATTCTACCTTATTCAACTCACAAAATATTTTGAAAAATGATCAGATAGATTTTCCAAATTCTACAAATGATAGTCCACATCATTTTTTTCATTAGTTTACTGATTTTATACAATGGTACATTAGCCTGGTCCTTGTAGTACCTTTACCAAAAGTTTTGCTTACTCAAATTCCTCCTATGCTCTATAGTTTCTTTATCCTCCTAATTGTCTGCCTTTATGCTCTTATATTTTTGCGTCCTACAATACCATGGCACCAGAAATGTGCACTCTATACCTAGTGTTTCAAAATATGTAAAGAACTCCCAGGAGTTCTTTATATAATTTTACCTAATTAAATATATTTATCCTTGAGTCCCAGCGAGGAGAGTAAATTAGAACGTATTCAATCATGTGACTGTACACAAAGAAAATGTTGAATTTATTCTTTATAGATTCAACACAAGGAAATAATTTTTGCTAGATCTTAATAACGAATCCAAAATAAAATGATGAAAAATATAATAACATTTTTGAAGGATTTCTTCTGTCTTGAATTATTTATTATTAGTCTCCTAATAATAAAATGGAATCAAGAAGAATCTTTCACTGTCTTATTAAACAAAAATAATATACTTTTCTACCAAAACGCTATTTTATAATCAGTGCCGAGCAAGAGAAATCAAGGGTATACAAGGAAATGATTAATTGCCAGCTAGCATTCTTTTTACAAAGGAAAAGTCACTTGTGGAATTGGTTAATGTTCAAAAGTGCCTGATAAATAAAGAATAGGAATGAAGGGATGAAATGCACCTTCTTACAAAGTTTCGCCATTGCACTCTGGTAACCGTATGCACGTTTCCCTACGATAGTGCGTATCTGTCAAGGGACTTGAAGTATCAGCTTCAGCTGGTCCAGTTGCCTTCTGATAGTTTTATAGTTGAAGAAGGATAGCAAAACTGCATGACAGAACACATGGAACATAATTTCATTTTGGTGGAAAAAGAAAGAACAAAACGTATTAATTGTATGTTTATTTTTAGTTAGAACATATCCTGTAGCTAATGCCATCTTTTTATTGGTCTAGAGAATAAGCATACAAAAAGGATAAGAATAAGAATCTTTAATAATTGCATAGTAATAATAGTTGAAAAGATGTATTCATTTGCTAAGAGAAGCATATTATCTCCTTTACACATAAGGACAAGGAGGTCTAAATTATTTGTTCAAAACTGTAATAGCCATTAAAAGCTTTTCTAATGCTATGCCTTTTCATATGACAAGAATAGAACCTTCATACATCTTACCTAATGCTGTTTCAAAAGCCACATAATTAAAATATTAATATGGTACTTAAAATAAGAAGGGAAATGTCTCAGATAAACAAAGAAATCAGGGACCACAAATAAAAAAGAAAATATTACACAAAAGGGTTTGTTGACAATAAGAGAAATCTGGAGAAATGTGTGTCTGAGAAAACAGATTCATTCAGTTTGAAAAATATGAAAAGAAAATTGGGTTTAAAAAGGATTTAGTAGGATAGAGAAATTTTGTAGTGGAATAATCTGGATAAGAAACAGGGAACAGCACAAGGAAGCCAAAGTCTAGCTTGATTTTGTCAAATTATGTTTTACTTAAAATTAAAAATGCATGTATGCTATCTCATCCTGAATGTGGGCTGACTTTTATTTGGTATACCTAGAAGGGACTTTCTGACTTTTCGCATTCAGCACTAGAAGAGCAGTTTAAAAATTAATAACTAGGGCTTTCCATTTTTGACTTGTTATTTCATATTTTTAATGGATTGATCTGTAATAAAGCTAAATAATTTCCAATGACAAGTTATTTCCTTAGAAGAAAAATAATTTACTCAGAGGATAGGGTACAGCAACTATGAATCTTAACAGTAAAACCAGTTTTTTCTTCCTTTCTTTCTTTTTTGACTTTCATAACAAGTTCTAGGGTTAAGATTAATTTTCAGATATTTAAAAAGTGACACAGTGAAAAACATTTTATATTGCATATATTAAAACATAGGTAGATAGTTATATACCCTAGTTTACTTCAATTTGAACAAAAAATAAAGCATGCATAGAAAGTTTGTTATAAACAATTTTTGTGCCTATCTTGATATTAAAGGAATTTATATTTTAAAAGATTTACATTTACATCTGAACAGCATCAGACTTTAGACTAAATTATTGACAATAAATTTTTTATCTCTCTTGGATTATGTAAGAAGTGATGTGTGCAAACTAATAGTAAATAAGATTGCGGCAATGTTGTAGAGGATCTTTTGTAAAGTATAAATTATTATTCAGGTAAATGCTGTTATTATTACTACAATCAACTTTAAGATAACACAGAAAGACCATGATTCCTTTCTATTTATTTCCAATCCTTAATATTTGACAGTATACTAATATTCCTGGTTTATATTCCTTACACAGCAAGGGCATGTCAAATTGGTCTAGTCTGTGAAGAATTTTTGTTTTACCATTTATGATTTATGATAGAAAAAGAAGAGTTTTATACAACTCAATGCCTTACTGTCCATGTAAACTCTTCAACAAAGGTCTACTGGAATGATTTTTATTTTTGTTATTGTAAATCTGAAAAAATAATAAAATATAATATTCCATATTGAACAGATTCAAATAGCTCAGAATTTTAATTTGTTCTTTCCTCTAAACAAATGGCCTATAATGGATAATAACAATATATTACTTAATGCCAACATGTAGTTGATTACAAACTTTAAATTAATTTAAACATAAACTACCACATTCAAAGTTCAAAGTGTTGTTTTTTATTTGCTTCTATGACCTAATGAGGATCCACTACTTTAATTTGTATTGTACTCTCCAAAATCCAGATAGGCTTTTGATCACTGTTTAGGAAGCAGACAGAAAACTGTTTAACATTATCTTCATGTAGTATCAGTTTCATTTCTTCCAACACAGGAGATAGCCAGGAAGTGTATGTACACATACATTTTCAAACGCTGTTTCACAAGGTGCGACACCATTGCTTTGCATGGAAAATCATTTGCTGAATTATTTGCTCTTATCTGAAAGCCAGTTTTAATTTTTTCCTGCACAGTTTAGACCCAAATACCTACAAAATTCCCCTTTGAAGTTGGTCAGAGTTCTGAACTAAAGTAAATTCCTCTGCGAAAAGAAAGGAAAGCTCTTGGATGATTTCTATAATTTCTCTGCTTGACTGCATATCATCCAAATTCCAAATTCTATTAAACTCCTAATGATATTGTTGAGAGAGAGAAAATGTTCAAGTTTACCAATTTATATCCCTACTCTGACTAAGCACTCATTAGTTGACCTTGGCAGCCCAAATTTTGAAGGTTATTAATATTGAGTATTCCTATTGTTATTTACACAGTGAACTACAATCTCTGATCATTTATATCATATTAGCTATTATGTACTCTGTATATTAATTCAATGTGTTCACTTAAAAATATTCATTTGACTGGGAATGTCTTAATGTAGACAATAGTTAGTACCACACAAGGTGAAAATAGCTTTTTTCTTTACTGTTTACACATACATACGTTAACTCACATTATTAGTTGAATCATATCTGTTGACAAAACATATATTTATTTGTATTTCTCTCCATTGTGACTCTTGAGCTATCATATTAATTGTTTGTTTACATGGAAGTAACCATTGGTTTCCCATTTTATTGTGATGCCTTATAACATTTTAATCAGGCTAATAAATACAAGAAATAATATAAATGGAAAGATTAATTTAATGTTAATGTCTTCTGGGTATTAGATATTTATGCTCTGTTGGATAGAAAGTAGACATTAAAGAAAAATGAAGACTTAAATATACAGTTTCATTACCTATTTGAACCCTCAAGGTACTAAAGGTATTAAGCAAAAGGGAAAAGAGTTGGAATTAAAATGTACAGGTGACTGTGTTACATTTGAAGTCATTTTGTTCTTTGAACATTCTGCTTATTGTCAGAGAACACTAATTCTTCCAAAGCGTGAAAATTGAGTTTTGATATTTTGTTAATATTGTTTTAATGGGAATCCCTTTAATTAAATACTCAAGCCTTTCCAAGTATTGAAATTGTTTTTAAAAACAATGGGGTTTATCCTAGGGCCAACAGGTAAAAATCTATAAAGTCAGGCTAAAAAACGATTGAGTGCTCCCTTGGGAAGAACATAGTTAAGAAAGATTTCAATGAAATACACAGAGCTGAACATGATAGAAATCATGTCAGGCAGACTATTTTCCACTTAAAGAAGATAACAAGATGAGAGCTCAGGACTGAGACGAAGGAAGAAGGAAATGCAACGCAGATGTCAGGAAGTACTTTTTCGTACAATGAATCACAAATACTTGGGAAAGAAGTCTAAATAAGAAAACTAAACTAAGTCTAAAGGTGAAGTTAGATTATTGGCTACAGGTAGTGAAGAAACTTTAATACACATTTTAATGTGATTATAGCATAAGCAAATACATAATTCTTTTACAGTTTGATATGCTTATTTTAACTTCAATGAAACAAGACCAAAGTTATAAACTAAGTCATACAAATCAAACTAATTACAAATTATGAAAAAAGCAGAATAAAAGGAAAGGCAGTAGTAGTACTAGCTTTATGAAATAAACTCTGACTTACTGCATATAAATCATTAGTTCAACAAATTGACTCTGAACTTGACACTGTTCTTTTTGATTCTGAGCAACTCAGCCAATTCCTCCAGCCAGACACAAATGTTCTGTTTCTGAGTTTGCTTAAATGTAGTCACATTATGTAGAGTCACAAAATCATATATTTGGGGGAATTTCTAGTATCTTAAAAATCATTAGATTAAGTTCTTTAAATTTTATAGAAATTAAATGTATACATATTAAATCGCTGAGCCAAAGCCCTAAATCAGAACTCCTATCACCTTCTCAGAATTTCATGCTCAGGAGGAACTCGGAACCAACAGGTCCAAGCCATCTTTCTTTCCTATTCTCCCAAACGGCCCTGACCTCCTATCTTGTCCATGTCTGACTCTGAACCCAGAGTCATATACTCACATTCTAGGAAGCCCTTGTTACCTTCAGTGAGAAATGGTTTTTACAGAACATAATCTGGGCTTTTTCAGGAGATAAAATTTAAAATTCACTTAAAAGAACAAAAACAAAAAAAATTATAGGAGCATGCTGGTATTTTCATTTCATATTATATGTCATAGCCAATCATTTGGGTTTTTAAATTATTTCTTTTATACACTGAAAATCTTATTTCCCAGCAGTCTTTTAGGGGTCTAAATATTTATTTGCTGCATTCTCAAAACACATAAACATTTTCACACTAAAAATATTCATAGTGCAACTAACAATATATATTATGGATATATTTGCAAGGTTGTTTTTTGTTTTCAGGATATAGTACATTAAGTAGCAAGTCCAAGTTTATGTTGAAAAACATTTGTAGTAGTTATTTTCTCTATGCAGTATGTTGGTAATTTGAAAAATGTACATTTTTTTCCATTTTGCTTTCTACTTTAAAAAACTTTTTTCCATTGGATTTCATTTTTGTTTCCATTTTATTTTCTGAATATTTAAATATTACAATATTTCAAATTCAATATTGAATAACAAATAATGTTCAGACAAACACGATTCCTATTCTATCATCTCCCCTATGTTGTCCCTCCAAAGAGATGATTTATTTGGAGTTTTTCTCTATACTTAGATGTTGCAATTTGCAAATTTGTGGAAATACATATAGTATTTTGGTAATTCTATTTAGCCAGTTGTCAAAACCAGAAACTGGAAAATCATATTGTCTGCTATTTTGTCTCTTCTCTTAGATTTCTTAAATCTTCTCCCTCTACAACTTATGCAAGGTTTATTTCCTTTTTGTTCACATCTAATATTTATCAAACTATACCCTGTCAACAATCATTTATCCCTCCAAGACATCATCCAGAACTATAACAGAACTGTAAAGTTATTTTTTATTTAAATGTTATATCTTTTGTTGATTCCACATTGCCTCCAGAGCCAAGGCTCATACTCAGATCATAAAACTAAAAATTAAATACCTTTTCTTTTTCAAATATTTGCCTCCCCGAGTTATGTATGTCTTAGTGCCAAGTGCATTTCTGAATCATTTTTCTTTGCTACTGATTTTCATATGTTCAAAGAAAGTGAAACATTGTGGATGTTACATTAAAATGATATAATATATGTCACATAAGAAGAAAATATTGCCATGAGCAACAAAAGTAAGATTTTATCAGCCTTAATAAAGTAATATGTTTTGGTTTTAGTTGTATAATCCATGTGTAGTGATAAAATTAGCAAGAATGGCCCTGAGAGAGGAAGTACCACTTTCCAGTCACTGGACTACTACAGAGTTGCCTAAATCCATCATATAACATGTTTGGGTATAGCACACAAATTCCAATAATTTGGGTTCTAGATCTCAGACCTTACTTAACATTCAGAAAAACTGAGATCTCACATAAATGTGGAGATATATAATATAATGCATGGAATCCACCAAGAAAACACTTTTTCCTACAAAATTTTTTCTATACCTCTTTGATATGTTTCATACTTTGTCAGTGAAACCTTGAACAAAGAGCTTTCTAATGAGCAGAACTATCATTAATTTCACAAAATTCTTCTGCTTCATGAAACACAAATATTTGTGGGTCTTTTATTATAGGCTTTTGCTTAAAGACATGTTTTTATCTTATTTTATTTTATTTTATTTTTTAAAGTAGAGTTGACATTCAAAAATTCACATTGGAAGTTAAAAATAGTAATGAGGATACAAAGTACAGTATAAGGAAAATAGTCAATAATATGTAGTAACTGTATGTATGATGTCAGGTAGGTATGAGATTTATGGAGGTATTCACTTTGTAAATTACATAAATGTCTAAACACTATGCTGTACACCTGAAACTAAAGCCACGTATTTAAAAGGGCATAATTTAGTTTGGATATTTGAGGTTTGTTTGCATCACCAACATTCATTTTACCATAAATGGGACTTCCAAATAAAAAAAAACTTAGTATATACACTTAGCCTAATATTAAAAATCCATTGTTATTATATTCAAACTATTATAATCAAGCAATTAAAACCTTTGGACAGCAATCTAGTTATGTACCAATTCCCCTTTACAAGTACAGCCGTGTTTATCTAATGTATTTGAGACTTATAAAAAGTAATAAAGTGCTTATATTGAAATCATATAATACACTTCATCAATGTTATATGTTAATTCCATACTTAAAATTCATTCATTCAGAAAGGGCTTTACTAACCATTAAATTCAAATAATCCTGCGAGGCTATAGGGGATAGAGGACACCAAAATGAATAAAACTGCTTGACTATTCTTAAGGAGTTTACAGTACGGAAAGGGAGAAAGCCTAACAGTAGCTGTTCTGCAAAGTAGTGTAAAACAAATGCTACAAAAGCTCCTAGTTTTTCCCTCCCACAAAAACCAAAACACGTGAGAAGAAAACAAAATTACTTCAGAGTTTCATGGCTTCAATTTAGTTCTTAGAAGGAAGAGCCTGAGAGAAGCAGCACAGCAAGTGTCCAAGGGAAAGGTGAAGGATTTGGGAGTTCAACAACAACAATGTTATGGAAGAGGATGACAGGTCCCAGAGGCTTATTCCAAAGACAGTTTTTGAATGATACAGTGAATAGGATGGGAGATGTTGAGAAAAAATATTAACTTAAAAAGTGAACTAATTATGGATCCATCAGCCTTTAAATTCCAAGTAAAATATCGATATATTTTTATGAGCCTTGTGAAAATTCTAATCAGGTGTGAGTGTCTATTGCTTGTTGATGAACTGCTTTCAGAAAAAAATAAGTATCAATCACTGTGAAAGAATCTGTGATTTAATCTGCTAGCAGGCTAACTCAGCCTGCCAGTTTCATGGGTGCAGGCACCAAACATAGGACTCCTGAGCCAGACACAAAGAATGTGATTTACAGTGGTAATAGGAGCAAGAGTGTCAGGGTATTCTCAAGCTGGTTCTTTAAGCCTGAATTCCTGAAGGAAAATTCAAGTTTTTATTCATTGAGTTTTTGGATCCAAGGTGATAACTACCAAAGAAAATCCTAGTGCTAACTCCAACTATGTGCAGTGTGGAAAAGGTTCCACAGATAACTTTGATTTACATTCTTGGCTAGAAATAATTCTATAAAGGGTAAACTGGAAAAAAATTAGTAAGCTTACATAGTTAAAATATATCAATTACTGGTCAAGTATGTATTGTAAGAGAAATTTGTATGTCCAGCACTGTGCCAGAAGTAGAAAAGACAGAAGAAGCCTTAAATGAAATGGCTTCATAAGAATTTACATTTTAATCAGAAATACACAAATGTAAGCTAAATTAAAAAGTTAAGTACTTGAAGTACACATTTAAAGTATAGTAATTATATAAATAGAAAGTGTTCTTATAATAATATATCAGGTTATGCTTTTTAGTTAGGAATTAGTTATCATGTGTTGGAAAGGAGCGGCTTCAACATTTCAACATTCATATGTTTCTACCCAACATGTAATGGGAGGCCCTATATACAGCCACTAAAATTATACAACCTGGAAGCACAGCAACTCAGTTGAAATCCGGCTGTTCGTCTTTGGACATGTTATTTTAACCTCACTTGGCTTCTAAGTAGGCTTCTTAGTAGCCTAAGTAGACTTAGGCTTCTAAGTCCTCATTTCTACAATGAGCATATTAGTTACATCAGATATATGTTTGGTATAAAGATTAAAACATCAATACAGGTAAAATTATTATAGAACTGTCTAGGATAAAAATAACTACTAAGCATATTTTAGCTTTCACTTATTATTTCTAGGTACCAAGTGCTTTTCCCCTGTTAAGACACAGGTATATAATTATTTTTCACAGGACTCTTTTCCGTATGATATGGTAGATACCCTGATTTATCATATCTGTGATACCCACACAATGCCTGATCTATTACAGCTATCTTATACTTAATTAGAAAAAGTCGGGCAAGGGGCAAGGAGGAAGAGAAGGGAAGCAGGGAGGAAAGCAAGACAACTACAAAAACAGTGAATGGAAATAGTCACTTCCCTTGAAATGTAAATTATATCAGGGAGACAGATATGCATGCATTTGATTAAAATATAGTTACAACATTTTGTGGAGGAGTAAGAGGTAAGGGATGGAGATAGACAGTGATCTGAAGAAGGGAAGATTTTCAGAGGCTTGGTAAGGTAGTGGGTGGGAGGGTATTCTGTGCAAAATAAACAAACAAACATGGATATGGAAATATAAAAATGCATAAAATCTATAAGGAAAAATGAGTTTACTATGGTCTTGGCGTTTTGTTCATGGGAAAAACTGGTCACCACCACACGAAGCTGTCCTGGTAAATTAGATCCAGACTTAGTAGGACCTGGTGTGTCATTACATTTTTTATATCAAAGAAGATGATCCCAAGTTTTGTTCTTGTTCTTTTTAATTTGTTTTTTCTTTTTTTATTTATTTATGCATGAATTTTAAAATTTTGTGTCTTTTTATAGTTGCTTTGAAGAAAAAGAAAGATAAAAGGCCTTGCTTTAATGTTGCTAGCTTTGGGTAATTTTGTATGGTGGCTATTTATGTTCAAAATAAGTATGTGTAACATGTTTTATTACTCTGCCATTGGAAATTTGAGCCAATCCCCATGCTACAAGGCCCTCTGAATAATTAAGACATAGGGCTGTGATTCAGTAAATCACTGTGCAAGCCATGGGTGGAAAAGGGCCTCCAGTTTTCTACCAACCCCCCACCCCTCCCTATTGAATCCCCTCTACAACATCGCCACCAAGTGGTCACGGAACCCTTGTGGGAGGAGCTGGCCTGAATTTACAAATAAAATTATAGTGATGTAAACTTTAGACATAATCAATAAAGGGTGGTATGTTCAGTTAAAATATGTACAATGCTGATCATCAATGCCTCCAATTCTTAAATGAGGCTCATCTGTTTAATCAAATAGGTTGCAAAGATTACATTTCAAACTACTATTTTCTAACTTTAAACATATTTATTTTTAAATACTTCTTTCCACACACAATATTCTGGACTGAAGACAGGGAAAGGAAAAGCGGCCATGAATTAATATAAACAGCACTACAGCGGAAGGAAAGCAGAAAGGAAGAGAAAGACAACACACTGGAAAACAGCCAGTGGGACTCTGCGATCTGCCCCTGCATTTTATTTTTATTTAAAGGATGAGCACAAATTTATTATAAAAGATTTATATGTCACAAGTAATGTTACATCAGCTGGTGTTTTTAGCAACACAAGCAATAAACACTTAGATGTTCAAAACACTTGGCAAAAAAATAGGCAGAATCCAAAGTGAGTGAAAAAGAATGATCATAAAAAATGAAGTATGTGCTGCTAGTTCCTAAATATACACAGAGTTCTGGCTTCTTATGCCAACTCAATATTCAGGAAGTAATTCTATTAAACAGATGCTACAAATACTTATTGGTCTTATAAAACATCTACAATAACAAAAGCAAAGCTAAATAAAATATTTGATCCAACTTTGAACCAAAACAAAACTTTCTGGGAAGAAAAGTACAAATTATTTACTCTATGAGAACATCAGGTAATAGCACTCATTCCTTAGCTTTAAAAAGACAGAATTGTTTATAGACACAAAAAAATAACATTCCCCTGGGAGTTTGCAATTCTGGGAACATCTTTTCTAAGTCCATGTTCCTGTTAGACAGGAAACTATCAAACCATAGGTAGCATAAAACATGGCAACGAGATACATCATGTCCAGATAATGTTGCCAAAATATTAGTCTATGCACCTCAACGTTATTTTTATTCATTTATATTCTGTACCATTCTTTGTTCCAGTCACACACATGAGTACTACGTGCACATGCTTGTGCACACACACACAACACAGACACCAAAATGATTCTGTGTATAGTTGAATGACATACAGTGAAGAGAAAATATGAGAGGGAAAATTATAAAACCAAGCCCAGTAAACCCAGGTGGTACAATGACGTTGCTAAAAGCAAGAGATGATCCTTACATAAACCTGAAAACAGTCTCTGAAACCTTCCTTCTCAGATTTAGTGCACCATAATTATTATCATCTCTAAACTGTTCCTTACAATGACTATCTACACTCTCTATGGCCACCATCCCCTGCCATTAATCTTTTACTGCAGTTGTCAAAATGAGTGGATGGATGTTGCTATTGGGCACTCCTCCTGACGAGCAAATTCAGCATTGCTTTGGACTGGGTGCAGGGAGTGCCCTGAAATGACTGACTTGATTTTCCCTTTGAAACTGGAAAGAATGTATGAGAGGCATCCCTCCTAGAACCCACTCCTTACATATCTGAAGCAAGTCAGCTCAGCATCAAAGCTTTCACAAGGCCAGAAAGCTTTCCATGTGCCTTTGGTAGAGTGAGGTTTGTTTCAATATTTCCAGTAGGATTTATTCTTGAACATTACTACATTACAACAAAACAAGTTAGCTCTTTCTCTTTTTTTTTCTTTTGTTAGAGATACTTAACCAAATAGAACCAAAGCCTTAATATTTTAAGTAAGAAATCCCCATTATGTAATTTTCAACTCATTTAGTTAACTGGAAGGATATTGTCAATGTAGCCTATGATTAAAAACAACCGATGATTAGGTAAATTTTTCCAAAAATAAAAATGCAATCTTCTCCATGTGACTTAAATCACAGTACCCATCCAGATATAGTCCCTACAAATAAATGCTTATTACAATTTGTCGAATAGCAAAGTCTAACTGTACACAGCATTTACGTTACATCAGTCCTAGGAGTTTTCACATAATTATCTATTTAACCTTGCAAAAACCCTGTGAGATAGGAATTATCCCTTTGTAACAAATAAGAAAACTGGAACACAGAGAGACTGTGTAACTAGCTTAGAGTCACGCAGCTGATTGGTGCAAAGCCAGGACTCACACCCATGCTACGATTTGGCTCCCCAACCCATGACCTCATCCACTGGACTAGTCCGCCTCTCCAGAGAGGTGTGAAGTTTCCATGCTGAGACATCTTCTGTGCTGTCTTCAGCATCTTCCATGCTGTCATCTTCAGTGACAGCAGGTCACTCATTTTGACCCCAAAGCCAGGCCTGTATTTGGATAGTACTCTCAGATAATCTGAGATCGTTTAGGTGGACTCACAAAATAATAAACCAGAATTAAAAGGATGTATGGAACATTTCTTGTGATAGAAGTAGAGAAGCCATTTTAACATTCTGTGGATTGATTTCTTCATGTATAAATTTGGGACTTTTTATATAATTTGTTTCACATTCACAAAAGGAAACTGAGCATGAATGTAATTATATAAACTGACCTATTAAGCTTTACGAAAGATCAGTGTTGTATAAAGTAGTCATCAGGTTGGTAGGACATCTTCCTAAGGATTCCACTTTATTTTCCTCAACCAGTAAAGCACATGGGCCTTGGGTACAGGATCCCCTGGGATGTTGCAAAAATATGATGATGGGACCTTTCCTTAGATCTACTCCATCAAAATCTTTGGAGTTTTGGCACCAGAATATGCATTTTATCAAGCTTCCATGTGCTTTTTTATTTAAATTTATTGGGGTGACATTGCTTAATAAGATTACATAGGTTTCAAGTATATGTTTCTGTAACGTGCATTCTGTATATTGCACTGTGTGGCTACCACACAAAGTCAAATCATCTTCTATCAGCATATATTTGGCTCACTTTCCCCTTCACTATCTTCCAACCACTTTGCACCTTGTACCCACCATACTGCCGTCTGCATCTGTGAGTTTCATTTTTATATCCCACATATGAATGAAATCTTATATGGTTCTTAACTTTTTCTAACTGACTTATTTCACTTAGCATAATACCCTCAAGGTCCATCCATGTTGCTAATACAGTATTTCATCTTTTCTCATGCCTGAGTAGTATTCCAATGTACATATGTGATTCTTTTTTTTTAAGATTTTACATATATATTTTTAGAAAGAAGGGAAGGGGGATGGAAAGAGAGGAAGAGAAACATCTATGTGAAAGAAACATCAATTAGTTGCCACCTTGTATGCAACCTGACAGCAGGAATTAAACCTGCATTTGCCTGGGCATTTGCCCTAACTGGGAATGGAACCAATGATATTTTGCTTTGTACAATGACACTCAACCAATTTAGCCACTCAGGTCAGGGCAATATACATAATTTTTATGTGCTGGAATTTGATAATCAGTGCTCTTGGAAAAACCTTGGTTCTCCAACCTATTGACATATTTAATTCACCTGGGAGCTTTGAAAAATTAAACCCAATGAATCAGAAGCTTGAGTAGGCACGGGGCTGAGCACCTGATATTGTTAAATCTCACTAGCTTCTTCACATCACCTATGCCCTCAGGCCTGAGAACTACTGCCTGAGTTCAAGTCCATAGAACCCCAGGGAAAGGGGAGTACACTCTTTCTAATTTCTATAATCTAAGAATGATTATTTCATCAGTAACTATAGAAATGGTCATCTTTGCCAGGATATTCTTTCAACCTGTGTGAAAATATTATTGTTGAAATATATATTCTACCCTTAACTTTCACAAGAATAAATGCCCCGAAGATACTATATTAATTTTCTTTTTACTATTACAATGGGAGTGTCGATGGTTCAACTGGATCACCCAACAGTGGGCTCAATTACATGGCTTCTGGGGGTGTTTATATTTGTGTTCATGGTGTTTCCTGCCCTGACAGTATATATACGAGCATACTAGGGAATGAAATGTCTTTATACACCTTAATCTTCAAGCCCCAGTTATGCTCTTGAGACTTAAATACTACTCATGAGTGATGTTATACATCCCTTTAAATCTCCTCACTTTTTCCATATGGAAATGCTTTGCTTAAAACTGTTCCATAGGGACAGAGAAAATTATTTTTAAAATATGTCAGGATTGTTACAGAGACATGCTATATACTGTATAACCAAGTGACAATTCTCAGTGGACTTTGATGACCCAAAACTTTAACTTTGTGATTCAGTGACATTTACATCTTAACTTTCCAGTTCAACAAATTCAAGTTCAATACCATAATAAAGCTGGATGCCATACTTAATACTGTTCCCAGAATGTACTTCAGGGAAATTGACTTAGGCCCTTTTTATCCATAGGAAATATAATTTTATGCTCTTAGCTTCAAAAATGACAACAGTGTGTAATAAGACGAACACAGAAATGCACAATAAAAGTGAATGGGGCTTAAGAACCAATTGGCTAGAAATTTGTCCTTGAGTCACTCTGGTTAGCGGAAACAATAGCTATTTGGAGAGAAAAGCTGATAATCAATAGACAAAAGCAAATATGGTATTGCCAGAGAAATATTACTTCAGTTTCTATAAATTAGCTCAAAAGCTCTAGGGAACACCAAGATAATCCAGGAGGAAGCTGTGTTGCCTTGCACACAACTGAGGGCAAATCAAATTTTCTTAGTCTACAGAGACTCCCATGGCTTTGAAAAGGCCTGCTGGTGTGTTCTGAAATGGTACACAGGAGATGATGACATCAGTGTTATAGACAAGATAAAAATCCAGGGGCTGGGATTTTGATAACATGTGGTCCATTTAATGACAGTAACAAATAACTTAATAAACTGTGTTGCACATTGTACTTACTATTCTGCAAGGAAAATGCAATATAGTAAACAAAGGCAAAACAGATTCATGTAAGTTTAAACAATGGCATGCTTTCAAACATGGTGATGTTCCTTTTTCTCTACTTTAGTTAGGTCATGTTGCTCCATGCTGCCAAGTACCTGGTGCCTGCCTATTTAGTACATATGACGACTGGGTATCATATATACTAGGTTGACCAAGAAGTCCATATGTTTTTTTCTGCAAAATAAAAGACTCATGTTTCATTTTCACCAATAACTTTATGGATTTGGATATTTTGAGTATGTCACCTATCTCCCATGTGGCATAATGTTTATTGTTCTCAATAAAGTCTTGATTTGATTGCTAGCAACTTCAACTGGTCTACCCAACCATGGAGCATTGTCCATTAACAAATCTCAAGCACAAAACTTCACAAAACACTTTTGACACTTTTAATCAGTCACAGCACCTTCTCCATACACTGCACAAATCTCTTTTTTGTGCTTCACTTGTGTTTTTACCTTTCTTTAAATAATGAAGCATAATGTGCCAAAATGTTGCTTATTTTCTTTCATTTTGAATATTAAAATAGCTACACAAAAATTCACCAATCTTGGTGAGTTTTTTAAATGAATGCCAATATGACAGTTGTCACAATACAATCTAACAAAATTATTTCCAATGAAATTAAAGACAACTAAATGCTACAAGAGCCCTCTTACAGAAAAAAAAAACTTTTTGGCCAACCCAATAACTACCCCATTTCCAATTGGCAAAATCTTTCTATAGTAATCATACTAGACTCACAGTCCATGTGAAGGTAGATTGAATTTGACCATTACGTTTTTAAAATATGCAACTCAAATAGTGCTGGTTCATGATAAGATAAAGAGCTTGCTCTGGAAAATAAATCAATGTAACATTTCCTTCACCAAGGAAATCTTTCTTCTAAAAAAGTCAGGTGAATCTAAATGTACTGTGTAATGAAATTGATTTACATTCTAATGCAAATTTCTTAACTTGTTGCAGACAAGTAGCCAAACTTGGCAGCTTGGTAGCAAAACATGAGGACTAGATTTTGCTTAGCATGGATTATAAATATTCATTTACATCTATAATACCTATTGTGAGTTGAATGGTAGACCCCAAAAGTTCTGCTGCTACCCTAACCTCAAAACCTGTAACTGTGACCTTATTTGGAAAAGGATCTTTGCAGATGTAACTAAGTGAAGTATCTTGAAATTAGATCATTCTGGATTATACAGGTTGACTCTAAATTTGATGTCAAGTATTCTTACAAAAGACACAAGGAGAAGACACAGGGAGAGGTTAGAGAAGAACCTGCGAAGATATAGCAGAGACTGAGTTATTCAGCCATAAACCAAGAACCATGTAGAGCTACCAGAAGCTGGAAGAAATAGAAAGTGATTCTCTCCTAGATTTCTTGGAGGAAGTGTGGCCCAGAACTGTGAGAAAATAACTCATGTTGTTTTAAGAAATTGAGTTTGCAGCAATTTTTATGGTAGCCCTAAAAACCAAATACAATGCTGTAGTTTTGAGTTGTTATGTTACCTTCCAAAAGTATCATAACTATTCTTCAGAAATATATAATTGGGACTATATAATTTATAACATATAATATGTTATATATAACATAATGTTTTGATACATAAATATAGTGGAGAATAGTGACTTAACAAGAAAATAAAATTCAATGGTTGCAATTTATATATATTTTTAAATTCTACTAATTAATCAAGCAAGGGACTTGCTCCCATTTATCCTGAGTACATTTCATTGTCTTCTAAAAAGTAGGAATTAAATTAGCCACCTGTCATAAATATCTCAACTATATTTCTATAAATACAAGGGATTCTCCCCACTTCCATATGAATGTCATTCCATGAATTATAATAATAAATAACTGGACAATGAATTTATGGTATATGTCCAATATTTCTGAGTTTTTATGGTTTATTCTTATTTCTGCATAACACATAAATATTCCTAAACATACAGAAATACAAATACATACACCAATACCACTAAGGGAAAAATTTGATAATATGTTAATATTATAATTCATAATTTATAGGGGAGATCATGTGGCATTTGCCTTTTACCACTTGACTTATTTCACTTAGCATAATATTGTCCAGTTTCATCCATGAGATCACAAAAGGCAGGAGCTCCTTCTTTCTTTTTGCTGTATAGTATTTCACTGTGTAAATGTACCATAGTTTTTTGATCCACTCATTTACCAATGGGAACTTAGGCTGCTTCCAGCACTTGGCTATTATAAATTGTGCTGCTGTGAACATTAAGGTGTATAGGATCTGTTGAATTGGTGTTGCAGTATTCTTAGGGTATATTCCCAGCAGCAGAATTGCTGGGTCAAAAGGCAGTTCCATTTTTAGCTTTCTGAGGAAATCCCATATCGTTTTCATGGTGGCTGTACCAGTCTGCACTCCCACCAACAGTGCACAGTTCCCTTTTCTCCACATCCTCCCCAGAACTTGTTGTTTGTTGTAATGTTGGCCATTCTGACCGATGTAAGGTGATATCTCATTGTGGTTTTAATTTGCATGTCTCTAATGGCTAATGATGTTGAGCATCCTTTCATATGTCTATGGGTCATCTGTATGTCCTCCTTGGAGAAGAGTCTATTCAGATCCTTTGCCCATTTTTTAATTAGATTGATTGTCTTCCTGGTTTTGAGTCATATGAGTTCTGTATATATTTTGGAGATGGATACCATATGATCTCACTTATAAGAGAAATCTAATGAACAAGGTAAACTAATGAACAAAATAGGACCACAAACACAGAAACATAGAACAGACTGAAAGTGACCAGAGGGGCAGGAGGAAGGGAATAATGGATAAGGAAGGGGAAGGGACTAGACAAAGAACAGATATGAATGACTCGTGGACATGGACAACAGTGTGGGAATTGACTGTGGGAGGGGAGGTGGGATGGATGGAGGAGGGTGAAGCAGGAAAATTGGGACAACTGTAATAAAATAACAATAAAAATGATTTAATAAAGATATATTAATTCATAATTTAAGTGGAAGAAATTCCCTCAGTATTCTTCTCTCGAGTGCAAATCAATTTTGAAAATGATTGTGAGAACACATTATAATTAGCCCAATCAGTTCATTTTGTTCTCTTCATTCAAAAGGGTAGAAATAGTTTGAATCTCATCACAGCAACCCACAGTGAACAACCTCTAGATTTCTAATCCATGAAGAATAAAACCCTTTCAGGAATCTCTCACCAATATCACTGTGCCTGTTCTCCATGCATTTATCTTACAATTCACTATGTACAGTTGCACCTGCATGGTGTAGTCACCTTCACTGTGGAACTGCCAAAAAGCGCCTTGCAGTTACCACGTTTCAGTTAAAATTAGCTGGGTTCATTCTGTCTGTGAAACATCTGCTTTGAGTGATACTGTAGCAGCTGTGATGATCTAATAGAAACCTAAGCACTTCAGTTTTAAATTGTACAAAAGGGGCTTTGAGGAGAATGATAAATGACCTAAATTAGATGACGACTTTTAAGTACCTAATTTTAACCTTACTTATAATGAATGCTTTTTCCTCAATGTTTCTTTGCACCTGTCGCTCTTGGAAAGTGAGTAAAATGTGCCTGCATGTTGTTTAGTTCATGTTGCATTCTCAATAGACTGTTAAGCAACACTTGAAATGCTGGAGCAAAATATTGTGCCTTCAAAGAAATTTCTCTCTTTTTTTCAAGTTTCCTCTAATTCCCTGTGCCTTTAAAGGGCACAACTTTCTCCAGAGATGCACATGTGCCATAGAAATAAACACTACATAAGCCTATCCATAGCACCCTTAAGAAATCACTTCACTTATATATGGAATCTAGTAACAAAATAAACTGACAAACGAAATAGCAACAGAGACATGGACACATGGAACAGACTGACAGCTTTAAGAGGAGAGTGAGGAACTGAACGAAAGACGGTGAAGGGATTCGCCACAGAGCATGTATGCATAACCCATAGACACAGACAACAGTGTGGGGATGGCCGGAGGGAAGAGAGGGGCAAAGGCAGGAGGAGGTGGGCAAAGTGGGAGAAAAATAGGGACGGCTGTAATAAACAATGAAAATAAAGTAAAAAGAAGTAAATTAACAAGAGAAATTATTGGTTTATGGAGAAAACAAAGACAAAATTTATTCTCTTAAACAATTAACATGAGTATCCTTTCACATAAAAATTAATTAATTAAATTTACTTAATATTTCCCAAAAATAAAAATTCAAAAAGTATTTCATATTTTAACATTGGTTTCACTTTTAGGCTCATCAATACCTTTTCTCTAAAGGTTTTTACCTACAGAAAGAACAGTATTTTGATTTGGTGTTATATTTACGTGTCTACATTGCTAGGTAAAAACGTTCACTAGGTAATACATGGTTATTAAGACAGTACTTACCGTCTCATTAAAATTGTAAAGGTAATTGGGTTCTAGTCTTCAAAAGCTATCCCTTCTATCTCACCCATCCCTCTCTTTTCATGCACACGTTGGAAACATAATAGTGAAATCGTTCTCGCCATCTTGGAAACAGTGGCATAGTAACATCCAGTTTACAAAGTACTTGGACAGCAACATAGTGTCTCTCTTGATCCTCCCAATGAGAACACTGCGGTAATCTCCCCAGGGACAAGTAAATGATACAAAATTCAGATAGTTTAATTACACGTACACGTAAAATCTAAACTGAAGCAAAAATTTGCTTTGATTTTGTTTTTAATAGTTTTATCACATGCTCTTTCTGCTACATAAAATTGATAAGAGTTCTTTCAGAATAGATTCAACCATTGGTCAAAATGTTGCACCTTCTATGTGTGAAAAGGCATAAAATATGCCAACTTTTATTGCTTTCTTTATTAAATTACTTTTCCAAAATTATGAAAGCAATAACTGCACACATTAAAAAAAACCTACTAGAATAATACTAGTGGTAATAGTGTATGAAGAAAGCTAATGTATGTTCCTCTCAGATCTTTACATTGAAATCCCTGTCTCCAATACTTAATACTATTTTTGCCTACTCTAAAAATACATGTACATCTACACACATGTACATGATTTTATTATTAAACTGTCTTTTTAAGAATATGTATTAATACTATAGACATTAGCTTTCAGTTTACTTTTCTCTCTTAATCATATACCACTGGCATATGTTAATATGCCTCATGTTAATAAATAAAGAATTTAACCTAAGTTATGCTCTCAGTTGAGGCCGCAGTTGGCATTTACAGCAGCCTACGGTGAAGGTGACCCTCTGGCCTGCTGCCCGACCCCTCAATCCTTTCCCTCTGCATGTGTCTTTGTGCTTCATTTTTTGTTACCAATCCAGGCCAAGACACCTAGAGGTCCCTGGTCAATGCCAGGGAGAGAAACTTGTATGTACTATTTTACTTTGTCCTACCGTCTTGCTTTTCAAAATAATGAATATGGGTGAAGGTGGTGAAAAAGTACGAATTCTCAGTTATAAAATAATAAGTCATGGGGATGTCATATGAGGCCTGATAAAAAAAGATAATTTCTATTTATTACAATCATGTGGGTAAATTTTTATTTTATTACTTTTATTTTTAAGTTAATTATATCCTAATGGGATTACTACTTTTACCAATCTTTATTGTTCTTTAGATTTTTTTTTGCTTTTCTTACATCCTAATTTTATGACTTAATTAAATGTATTTTTATTACTATCTTTCCTTTGATAATTTGGAAATTTCTGCTATGCTTTTCATTTATGTCAATGATATATTAGTCTGCTCAGGCTGCCATAACAAAATATGATAGACTGGATGGTTTAAACAACAAAAATTTATTTTCTTACAGTTTTGAGGGCTACAAATCCCAGAGAAACATGCTGATGAATTCAGTTCCTGGTGGAAGCTCTCTTCCTGGCTGGTAGACAGCAGCCTTCTGGCCGAACCCTCAGGTGGTAGAGAGAGAAAGAAAGATTGCTGGTGTCTCTTTACATAAGGGCACTGATCCCATCATAAGGCTCCCGCCAGCATCATCTCATCTAACCCAGACTGCCTCCCAAAGCGCCTGTCTCCTAACAACATTGCAGTGGGTGTTAAGGCTTCAGTATATGAATATGGGGTGGGCACAAATATTCATAGTAGGACATAATGGCTGTTCCTTTTCCATTTCTTGCAATCATATCTAATTTTTTTTTAGTAATTCTATGAAAAATTACAATACAATTTCAGTTAAGATGCTACTTCTTTTCAATCCCACTAATACGAAAACTTTAGGATATATTTATTTCCCCTCTTTCCTCCTTTAGCCCAACACAAATATTAAATATTATTACTTTTGCTGTGATAATTCTTAATTCTAAGCTCTTGAGATTTATATTTACAATGTGTCTCTTTTTTTCAAAAAGTTGAACTACCCTAAAAAAGCATAAAATCTTAGCCATGTTATTATCATTGCTTATTTTTGACTATTAAATTCACATTTGTTTAGAATAGCCTAGAGGTATTCTCTGTAGATAGCATGGTGTTTTCTATTAAACTGTACTCTTCTTTCTTTGCATTATTCTATAAATGATTTTCAAACAAAGAAGCCAATATGTTTTAATGGTGGGTTTAGAACCCGATTCTGCTGCTTCCTGAGAGACACTTTGGAGTACGCCTTAGTTTCATCACATGTAAGCCAAGGACCATTAACTAATCTATCTCCAAAAATGAATATATAGCACATAAAAGCACATAAGACATGTGAAATGATTCTCAGCATCCTGAGCATAGTAAAATTGTTAGCTTATCTTGACTGGATATAGAATTTTTATGATAAACATTTTCTAACAGTAGTCTGCAGATATTAATTATGCTGCCACATAACTTCCAGGGTCATGAAGGAAAGGTATGGTGATAAAATGATTATTGTTTTGAATTGAAAATATTATCTTTGCACTTAGTTTTTAGAACCTTAAGAATGACTATAGCTTTCTTCATTATCTTACCTTGGGTTAGGAAAGTCCTTAAAGACTGTAGACCCATCTATCCAAGAGAGAAAAGTTATCTTCCGTTATTTAACCACATGTTAAATAAAAATTCACCTTTTATTTTCCAAATATACTTGGCGTAAATTCGTCACCATCATTCTAATATTGATTTCTAATCTAATTGCATATATTTATTAAATTATACTTCTCAATGTGCTGTTTTATGTCATTGAGAATTATTTCTTTTTAAAATTTTTATTAATAATTTTAGAAGAAAGTATATTAACTCTCCAATATGACATTAGATTTGGCTAGATTTTTCTCTGTAATATCTCCTGTTTTCCATATTTAAACAAATATATTATTTTTTGTCAGGAACATTATGTTTTGCATTATTATTTTTTCATTATATAGTTATCTCTATTACTGAAATAATTTTTATTTAAGTTCTATTTTTTTATATTGACATTGCAGCACTAATTTTAAATTTTAGCAATCTCTCTATTTCTACATTTTGAGCTCATGTATCTATGTCAATACCTCAGTATCATGTTTCTATTAAATATATTCCTATTAAGTCTGGTAAAGCAATTATTCTATTAAAGTTCTTTTTTTTACTTCTTATTGTTATTGCTTGTTTTACTTCTTTATTAGTTACTTCATTTTTTTTCTTACAAGATTTCAAACATGCTTGAATATACACTCTCAGAATATTATGATAACATTCGAGTTTTCTTTGGACACATTTTCTTCCACTTATTATCTCTCTTTCATGAAATCAATATTCTTCCACCTGCTCTGGAGCTTAGTCTGAAAGGTTATGTTTTCCAGTAGTGTGCTTCTATTTAAACGCATTTAAATGTGTGCAGGTGTGCATGCATACATGTTCTCTTTCCTCTCCCTATGCACATCCTTTCTAGGTTGATTGTTGGACAGCTCTTCAGCGGGCCTATCATGGCCCCCAGTCGAAACACAGATCTAATATGTGTACCTCGAGCCTGTTCACTAACAAACACAAACCAGATCCATTGAGGAGCTGGTATGTGCTGTTGCCCACAACCTGCTCTGTGGCCAGGTATCTCTCTATTCCTTCGTGCCATTCCTAGAAGCCGATCCACGAGGGTCCCTGCACTCACTAGTGGCTGCAGTTTATTTTAGCCGCCCAACCTGAGCAGGAGAGCACTCATATCTTGATTTCAGGTGCTAAATCTGGCTTCTCTTTCTCAGCATATCAGGAGAGCTGTCATCCTGTCGCCACAGAGGAAGAGAACCTTGACAACCACTGGCTCTCGGTGTCCGGAGCCAGGCACTCTTTGATTCCCGTCACAGGTTTTCTTTTGTTCCCTGTCTACAAGGGTGCTTAGATTTTTAGTAAATATGACCACGTCTCCTCTTTAACGTTGAAAAAAATCAGTGGGAGTGGTTTTTAGAACTCAATGTTATTTTAATTGGAAGTCCTTAATTAATTCCTATTCTTCTTTTAGTGCTTGTATTTATAAATGTCCTCCACCCTTTCTCCCTCAGCAGCACCCTTTCTTTGAGCATGCTGAAATCAAAAGCAGTTTTAAACGGCTGCAAGATGTTCGGTGTCACTTGTACTCATACCTTGTTGGTCCCGAAACATACCTTCATTCAAAATGAAAATACGTACCTGTGTGTTTTCACTGGGCCACGTACTCTTTTCTTTGTTGCTTCAAAAATACATGTTTTAATATCACAGCTTCTAGCATAAGTAGTAATTTTAAAACTAACATTGGAGGATTAAAGCCACATCTTCATTTGTTTCTCATCAGACAAAATAAGTAGTTAAGCAGTTATCTAAAAGATTTGTTAGTATAGGCATATTTGACCATGCAAATTAACTTTTTATCAAAAAAACCCCACCTATTTGGCCAAGTGTTTACACATCCCAATCTTCCGTACAGATGATATTAATGCTGAGTATGGCAACTAAAAAGATAAATCTGAACGAGACTGCCATAATCACTTCATCTGCTTCCCACGGTCACTTCGTCCCTTTTCTGTGAAAGCAGATTTTTTTTCTCATTAAGATACAAAAAATAGGAACATCTATAAAGATAACATAAAAGTGAATCAAAATTTCTTGCCACTAAGAAAGCAAAATAAATTTATAAAACACAAAATTAAAATCTTAAAATAATATCTTAACTTCAGCTGAAAAAAATTCCTGTATCCACTGAAGCATTCTTACTTTTCCTTCTTTTTTTTCATTTTTACCAAAGAACATTTTTTCATTGCTTTTACAGAGAGAAAGGAAGGGAAAGAAAGAAACACCATGTGAGAGAGAAACATTAGGCAGTTGCCTCCCATCCACACCCAGATTTGGGATCACCGGCACCCAGACCATGTCTGATCAGAGATGGTACACAATCAGACTGGGGATGAAACCCCACAAGCTAGGTACGTGCCCTGAGCAAACCTAGGTACACGCTCTGAGGAACCGAACCTGTGATCCTCCAGTTGTGGGGCAAGGCTCCAACCAACGGAGCCATACCAGCCAGAGCAAAGGTTCTTATGTTTTAAAATGTATTTTCTGAGTCACTGAATGAATGAATGTTTTAAAGAAAATATCATATTATTCTACAGTGAGATAAAAAAATACACTGGTTTTTGGTGAACACTAATTTATTAATTTATAATGTGTAGAGCTTTCAGTGAAATATGGAGGAGGCCAGCTTTTGGGCCAGACTGCCGGCTTGAATCCTGCCTCTTCCACTCAATTGCAGTATGGCCTTGGGCAAGTCATATAATCTCTTCTCTGCTTTGGTTTTCCTATGTGTAAATGGAAAAACATCATAGTACTTAAAAGGTTGTTGTCAGAAATAAAAAATTAAATGTATTTTAAAAACTCAGAACAATATCTTGCATATAGTAGGTATTATATAATCATTAATTGTTTATTATAATTCTACTAATAATGAAAGAAAAATTCTTTACATTTCCAAAATGATGTGTTCGATTATAAATTTTCTTATAAAACATTAAATCTTTAGTCAGTGATATTCAATTTCAACCTGAAATATCCATTTCTTACGGGTGCATCTATTTTGACTTCTTTCTCATCTTGTTTGATATAATTTGAGACCTTCATCCTTATAAAGATAAAAATAGAAAATAGCATCATAAACTCAATCACCTCCTTTCTAAGGTGATGACATATTTTCCTATATCCAAAACTTGAAATAATAAAGATAAGAATGTATTATTTGAATTAGCAGCCACCATTTTGTTTATACAAAATATTAATACTCAGTCTTGAAATAATGACTCATTTCTTCTATATTTACTTTTTTTTCAAATAACTAATAAAAATTTATGTCATCTTGTGATGCAGTTTTGAATAGGGATAATTTTATTTCCCATCCCGACGTGGACACTCAATGATCTCATATCTGGTTAAGCATTATGTCTGAGTGTGTCTGGGAGTGTGTTTCCAGATGAGATGAATAGTTGAATTAGTGGACTAAATAAAACAGTTCTCACCAATGCGAAAGGGCACCGTCCAATCTATTGAGGGCCTAACTAGAACAAAAAGGAAGAGGAAGGTTGAATGTGCTCTATGCCTGATTGCTTTAACTGGAACATTCATCTTCTTCTCCTGCTCTTTGTGCTCCTGGTTCTCAAGTTTTCAAACTTGGACTAGATTCTATGCCATAGGCTTTCTGGATCTCAGGCCTTCAAATGCAACACTGTCTTTCTTGTGTCTCAGTTTTCCAGATAGTACATCATGGGACTTCTCAGCATCCATAATAGGTGAGCCAATACTTTATAAAAATCTCAAAGAAACACTCAAAGGGTAATGGAACATGTCAAAGCAATAGAGAACCCAGCCTGAAGGGGCTCCCCAGCCAAGTCTGGAAATGTTGTGCATCAAAATGCATAACAAACAAATTTACAAAACTTCAGTAATTGTACAGTGTCTATCTAGTGGGTAGATAGATAATAAGTAGACAGATAATGGATAGAAAGTATATGAATAGATAACAGTGTATTATAACTTAATGAATACAATACGATTTCATACATTCACACAGACAAATTATCTAGTAAACAAGAGAGAAAAAAAAAGAAGAAAAATCTTATTTAGGTAGCATAATACCAAAAATGTATGCAGAAGGGATGGTAAAATTAGATAATCACAATTTGGTAATCACCACAGTAATAGTTATTTCAGAATCTTCAGTAAAATTAATAAATAAAAATTCAATAAAGTTCATCCAATACAATTCAAAAAGCAACAAATGAAATCTTTACATAATTTCAAGCTATCTCCAAGTTATTTGTTAGTAACAATGAAGAAAATAACAAAGTGGTTTTATCATGCAAAAACTTGGCAGTCACTTTTTAATCAAATCCAGTGTTCCATTCTACACGACTTGCTAGAATGCAATGAGAAGAACACAGCATCAAACTTTTTGCGCTGTCCCCGTCTAAGACAGACAACCTAAAGTAACACATGAGGAAACATCAGAAAAATATAAGTTGAGGGATACTGCAAAAAATTACTCTCTCATATATTCAAATATTTCAAGGTCAGGAAAGTCAAGAAAAGATAGGAAACTAGGAGACTAGAGAGACATAACAACTGGGTGCACTACATGACCCCAAACTGATTTTTAGGGCAACTGATAAAACACGAGTGGAGCTCTGGGGGAGTGGCATGCTGTTCCCTGTGCTCTTCCCACAGACAGTTTGTAAACTGAAATCATTCCCAACTATATTTTTGAGAGGTGGGTGGAAAATGTAAAAATAAAAAGAGTTACCTACTATTGTAGGGAGAAGGGGGGTGCATGTAGAAAAACTGAAAGCTAGAATTATAAAAACAGAAGCTAAAATTCTCTGCATATAATGCAAATGTAGATTTGGTTTGGAACCTTAAACATACACAAAGCAAAATTAGCTTCTTATAAGTTATCCATAAACATTAAAAGCAAATTGAAAACAACGAATCAAATTGTATATCTAGTAGCATAATCACAAAACAACTTTAAAACACAGAAATTTTATTATAGGTATATCCTAGAAAAGAAAAGAACTCCAAAAAATATTAAACTCTTTTCTGTAGTTTGTTTTTTATGATGGTGATTTTAATTTTATTCTGAATTTGTGTGCATGTGTGTGTAAACCATGGAATAGATTAAACAAGTCATTGTGTCAATGTCATTGAGAACAGGACAAGGGGAGACACATGAGCTTAATAACATCTCTCTGGTCCTTAATTTGAATAGAAAATAATAGTAAGAATTCATGATGTATTTTGTTAAAATATGCCTATTTTGTAGCTCAGTCTACAGTAAATGCCATCCAGATACCATTTCCCACTAACAAGAATGGGGATCCTTAGAAAACTGGAATGCCAGACCTGAGTCAAGAAACACCCAAGAACAGCCTGCAGTGTACTGGCATCAGAGTGGAAAACAAAGGCACTACCAAAACTGCATCTCAGGTGGATTCAAGGACCAAAGCATGAATGATTTTCTCTTGTGATTTTTGAAAAAAATTATTGCCTACTATACAGAAAACTATATTTTTCAATGAGTGAAATTGTCTTTATAACTTTTAGTATAAATCCAGTATTTTGTATTAATCTTCTTATATATATTTTTAAAGTCACATGACGTTTTCTCCTACAATGTTCACATTATGGTTTAAAGTTATTTATATAAATGAGAAATAGATTATGTGTGTGTATATGTGCATTTACAAGTGTATTGTGCAGGGTAAGACCCAGCCCTGCCCAGTGTTCAAATAAAGGATAGTGTGGGCAGCCTAACTGCAATATCCAGGTGAACAAAGATCTACTTTCGGCCTCCTACATAACAGTGAGTGTAAAGAGGTGGGTGCGCCTCAAAAAAAGCAGTGAGGAGGAAGATGTGCATGTAAATAAAAACAAGCAGTAAAGCTTCTATAGAAACCCTGCAGCTTTGAAATCTGTGTTTGGGCCTTGCTAAGAATGAGAACTATTTAAAACTCTAGAGCCTAGTTGGACCAAAAAATAGTTTGCCTGAAAAGAGTGAAGCAGTATCTGAGATGATATGCAGACATTATATGTGACAAAACACACATAATGTGTTTCTGCTCTAAAACAAAAACATGTCTTTATTTTTTCTTTTTTAAATGTATTTTATTGATTATCCTATTACAGTTGTCCCATTCTCCCCCTTTATTCCTCTCCCTCCTGCACACCCCCTCCCACCCACATTCTCCACGTTTAGTCGTGTCCATGGGTCATATGTACAAGTTCTTTGGCTTCTATATTTCTTATACTGTCCCTAACTAACATTCATGCTACTTATAATCTGTACCTTTTCCTCCTTCCTTCCCATCCCACTCCTCCACTGATAACTCTCCATGTGATCTCCATGTCTGTGATTCCGTTCCTGTTCTAGATGTTTGCTTAGTTCAGTTTATTTTTTGTTTTAGGTTGGGTTGTTAATAATTGTGAGTTTGTTATCATTTTACTGTTCATATCTTTATTGTCTTTTTATTAGATAGTTCCTTTAACATTTGATATAATAAGGGCTTGGTGATGATGAACTCCTTTAACTTGACCTTATCTGGGAAGCACTTTACCTGCCCTTTCATTCTAAATGATAGCTTTGCTGGATAGAGTCATCTTGGATGTAAGTTCTTATCTTTTATGACTTGGAACACTTATTTTCAGCCCCTTCTTGCCTGCAATATTTCTTTTGAGAAATCAACTGACAGTCTTATGGGCACTTCTTTGTAGGTGACTGTCTCCTTTCCTCTTGCTACTACAAAAGCATGTCTTTAAATAACACCTGTTTTAATCTCATACTGTGAAGCACTGGTATAATAAACCTAAACAACAATGCAAAAAAAGAGGAAAAGAAAGGACATTTCTTCTCTTATTTGTGGCTGATTTGATCATCTTCAAAAGTTTCAATACATAATTTACTGTGAGGGAGAAAGGGGATTTTTAATCTTATGTTTTAAATTTAGGCCAAATTAATGTTCAGTTGCTCAGCCTCTTACATAGACTCCTTAGCATCCTCTTCATCTCCACTAAATGGTAGCTAGAAGTAGAAAGTAAAAAAGGTTTATTCATCTTCATTGCAATGGGAAAGAAGAGACCTCTACCTCCCCATTTCTTTCTGCTTTCCATGGTCCACTTGAGTTGCTTCTTGCAGCAGAATCTGTAGCTGCTGTAACTCTCATCTGGTTATGTTCTTTACCAATCCAAAGCCAGATGGCCTTCTCAGACTCCAGCTTTTGCTAATACTGTAGACCTGGGATTTTGTTCTGACTTTCAGCTGCCACAGCTCACATACTCAGGTCTGCAGTTGCCAGCACAGAACCACCTCACCCTCATCTTCTTGTCCTTACTTGAACTCTTCTTAGTCAAAATGTCTACTTCTTGTCTAAGACCTAAGAATTAAAAGGAAGCAATCTATTTCTCAATCTCAAGATCCTCTCTGCCATCAACAAGGCACCATTAAGTTGGAACTTCACACCCCAGGTTGATGCAGGCGCTAGCTTTGAGATCACACTTTTCAGAGATCATAAAATTGAACAGGAGCACAAGCCTTTAACTCTATCTTCTGTATCACCAGGATTTATCTGATACTATTCTTCTATCTTGGATGGAGCAAAATTGGGACACACGTCTGATCACTTTGCTCTTAGGCTATTCATCTTCCCCACTTTTCCTTTCCACAGTCCCATAGGTCAGCCTACTGCATTGCCACAAACCCTCTTTCAATCATATAAGCTAACCATGGAGAGAAGTTTCTTTAAACTCAAATAGAGAGATACAAAAATTGAGGAGAAATTTTTTAGATGGTACTCTAGACTGAAATTCTATTGTCCAGTCTCATAGTCCAAATTTGGATATGAAAGTTACATTTTCCTACTTATTTTGTGTTTATTTTATCAAGTCCTTGTTTCTACTCCAACAGATGGTTACCTCAAGTGTACTAGAATAAAAGTGTTAGGTATAAAAAAGAAAAATTAGAAACACGTAGCAAAATATGAAACTATTACTCCTTTACCCTTGTTTATTATAAACATTTTGAGACTTCCAGCCAAGATAGAGGCATAGGTAGACACACTTTGCCTCCTTGCACAACCAAAATAAGGACAACAAAAATTTAGAAACAAAATAAACAACAGAATTGACAGAAAATTGAACTGTATGGAAGTCGGACAGCCAAGGAGCTGAAATAGACACATTCATCCACACCGGTAAGTGGGGTGGAGTTGGGCAGCTGAGTGAAAAGGGGTCGCGGCACAGAAAGTGGTGACACTGGGCACACAAGATGGCAATGGCAGACCCTGGGCTTATAAGCAGCAGTTGGAAAAACCCAGGCACCAGGTGGAAATGGGAAGGCACAGCAAGGGGGTGAGTGTGAAGCAAGGCACTGCTGACATTGGCGGGGGTCCCACATTCACAGATAGATAACTGGGGAGCAAGACAGACTGGGCAACCCAGGGTCCTAGTGCCATGGAAATAAAGCCTCAAAACACCGATTGAAAAGACCTGTGGGGATTGACACACAGGGACAGACTCCCAGCACACAGGAAAGTTTGTTAGAGAGACCCACAGGGTCCTAGAACGTACACAAGCCCACACACCTGAGAACCAGCACCAGAAGGGACCAGTTTGCTTAGGGGAAGCCGCAGAAGGGACTGAGGTCCAACAGAGAGTGGAACAAATGCCATTGTTCCCTCTCAGACCCTGTTCCCACATACAGTGTCACAACCCAGAGACTGGGTTGCCCCACACTGGTGAACACCTAAGGCTCCTCCCTTCAGTATGTAACAGGTGCAGTGAGACAAAAAAATGGCCAAAACAGAAGAACAGATCAAAGCTCCAGAAATAATACAACTAAGTGACCAAGAGATAGCCAACCTATCAGATGCACAGTTCAAAGCACTGGTGATCAGGATGCTCAACGAATTGGTTGAATTTGTTAGCAAATTAGATGAAAAAATGAAGTCTATGCTAAGAGAAATGAAGAAAAATGCACAGGGAACCAATAGTGATGGGAAGAAAACTGGGACTCAAATCAGTGGAGTGGACGAGAAGGAAGAAAGAAACAACCAAGCAGAAAAGAAGGAAGAAACAAAAATTCAAACAAAAAAAAAAATGAGGAGAGGCTTAGGAACCTCCAGAACATCTTTAAACATTCCAACATCTGAATCATAGGGATACAAGATGGGGAAAAGGAAGAGCAACAAGTGGAAAACTTATTTGACCAAATAATAAAGGAGAACTTCCCCAGTCTGGCAAAGGAAATAGACTTCCAGGAAGTCCAGGAAACTCAGAGAGTCCCATAGAAATTGGACCCAAAGAGGAACATACCAAGACACATCATCATTAAGTTACCCAAGATTAAAGATAAAGAGAGAATCTTCAAAGCAGCTAGAGAAAAGAAGATAATTACCTACAAAGGAGTTCCCATCAGACTGTCAGCTGATTTCTCAAAAGAGACGTTAGAGGCAAGAAGGGGCTAGAAAGAAGTATTCCAAGTCATGAAAGACAAGGACCTATACCCAAGATGATTCTATCCAGCAAAGCTTTCATTTAGAATGGAAGGGCAGATAAAGTGCTTCTCAGATAAAGTCAAGTTCAAGAAGTTCATCTTCACTAAGCCCTTATTATATGAAATGTTCAAGGGACTTACCTAAGAAAAAGAAGATAAAAAATATGAACAGTGAGAGGACAGCAAATTCACAGTTATTAACAACCACACCTAAAACAAAAACAAACTAAGCAAACTAGAACAGAAACAGAGCCACAGAAATGGAGTTCACATGGAGGTTAGCAACAGGGGAGTGGGAGGAGGAGAGAGGGGGGAAAGGTACAGAAAATAAGTAGCATAGATGGTAGGGAGAAAATAGATGGGGGAGAGCAAGAATAGTATGGGAAATGTAAACACTAAAGAATTTAAGACACATGGACATGAACTAAAGGGGGGGAATGTGGGTGGGAGAGGGTGTGCAGGGTGGAGGGGAATGAAGGAGGGGAATGGAACAACTGTAATAGGATAATCAATAAAATATATTAAAAACGTTTTGGGCACTATTTGTTAGATATAACAAAGAAAGCACTGGTTCAATATTATATCGTGATAATTTGAATACCTTGTCATTTTTGTTATAGTGATTTATGAGTAGATATGCAAATAATAAACAGTTGCTGTTTTGCCTCTTGTCTTCTATTACCATATAGCATAAGGATACTTTAATCAATAAAATACTTTTCCTCTAACTAAATAACTTAAAAGATAATTTTCCTAAAATTTTGTATTTCATACATTGAACAGAATTTACATAAAAAAACAGAGAACTATGGAAATTTCTGAGCTGACAAAAACCCAAGGCAAACTCACATTTATTTATTTTTATTTAACTCTTGTTCAAGTACAGTTTTCTTTCTTGTATTCCCAGCCCTGCCCCACCAGGGCTCCCCACCTCCCTCCCATCTCTGCCCCCCACCATAGTTATTGTCCATGTGTCCTTTATTCTTGTTCATGTGAGTTCTTCCCCTTTTCCCCTGTGCTTCTCTCCCCTCTCCCCTCTGGACCCTGTCAGCACATTTTGTATTTCAGTGTCTTTGGTTACATTTTGCTTGCTTGTTTGTTTTGTTGTTTAGATTCCTGTTAAAGGTGATATCATATGGTATTTGTCTTTCACCGCCTGGCTTATTTCGCTCAGCATAATGCTTTCCAGTTCCCTCCATGATGTTACAAAGGGTAGGAGCTCCTTCTAATCAGCTCCCCAAATATTTATTTGTTGTCATGTGAACAGCATAGTGAAGTTCAAGTTTCTGAGTTGTTAGCCAGAATTTTACTCTTAATGTAAACTTAGAGAATGTTAACAAACTTAACTAATTGGCTAGCTACCCTGAATTTGAGATTTCCTTTAATATTTTGCTATAAAGACAAACTGCATATAATATTTGAGGTATGCAGTAAGATTAATGGAAGAATAAAGGGAAGTTAATACAAACTAGCAGTGAAAGAAATATACTTGTCTGATAAATTTTAAGAGTACCTCTATATTTTCTAACGGCAGTGAAAAAAATTTCAGTTGTACTAGTTGAGAATATTAAAAAAGCCCATTTCACAATGTATGTGATGACTTATAATTGTGGATGAGAAAAGAACAAAATTATGAAAAGAATTCTGCTGATTAGAAGATCTAAGTTAACAAATAATGATAATCATATGTTAATTGTACATTTACAATAAAAAATAACAAGGAAATTATTTTCTACTTTCTGTAAGAGATAAAAGAAATATTATAATCAAACTTTTTATAGCCTTTGCCTAAAATATAATTACAAATCACAAATATAAAATGAAATTTGCTGACGCACTTATGTGGATTTTTTTTAAATTCTGTAATATTGTTTTTAATGGCAAACAGTTAAAATGCTAGAAAATATTACAGCTGCAGCCTCAGACATATATCTAGGTTACATAATATGTACTTAAACATGTTTTGAATATAGATTATGTTATAACAACAGAATGTGGAGATCTCATTGATCAATAAATCCATTTAACCAATGTGTAATCCCACAGCAATTGTTGTAAATGGTACCAAGTGCTGAGTCTAGGTCTACACCCAGGAGTTTACAAAATGATCATAGTGCTATGTAACAAGTACCCTGAGCAGTTGATCAGTTAAACTAGAGATATACATAAAGTGTTGTATTTGAAATCTCAGAGTTCTATAGGTAAGAAAATAATATAGATTAGCCTAAAAGTTGGTCAAACCAAATTGACTATCAAAGCAATTTAAAAAGTATAAAAGCCAGGGATGGGTGGGGCACAAATGCAGACAAATGAACTTGAACAACAATAAATAATACATATGTAAAAGCAAATATAATAAGTCATCATATTGTACAGTTTAAATATATGCAATTTTATTTGTCAAATATGCCCCATAAACTTGGGGAAAAATAGAAATATTGTGTTCCTTGAAGCTAAGGTACTTGATACAAGGAACTATAAGGCTTTCAGGAATATGCCCTGCGTGAATTTCAACAAAATGCCACATTATATTATTTTTCTCCATGAAGATATCAAATATTACATAAGAATATGAAAAACAGCACCTTCTTTCTACTGGAATCCTACTTGCAATAAATCTGAATCTGACAGATGAAGACTAAGGGCAAGTGTAGCGTCTCCAGGAAATATGAATCCCCAGATATGCTATTTGCCGTGAGCATATGTTCTGACTGCTGTAGTCATCAGACTTTGAAAATCAGCTGTAGAACACCCTTCTATGCCGTGAACCTATGTTCTGACTGCTGAAGTCATCAGACTTTGAAAATAAAGGCTCACTAACTATCTGCTTAGAAATTAAAATTATGATCATATAAACATTACTTATTCAAGTCCTTTAAATTTTTAGAAGTTAATGGGCATTTCAAACTGCTCAAATATAACTGTGGTTTGTCACCATAACAGAGTGGATGTAAGGTGAAAAAAGTTTAATTTCCACTACTGCAGACATCACCTTGAAAGATTTAATTCTTGAATATTCCTTTATTTAAATATCATTGATTACATTTAAAACCCTACATTTGTTGTTATATTCCTAGTGTTCCATTTGCAAATTTATTTTCTGGGTAGAATCAAAAATTCTGATAGTGTAGAAGTGCAACCTGAAGGCAGCACTGTTTAGAATTTCTCAAGAAAATAAATGTTAAAGATTTGTTGATACTGCTACTCAGTCTTTTCTATTTTCCTACTGATGATTCAAATAAATGTAGAACCGAAGAAAGGTCTATACTTTAGGTCCTGTATTAAGAATGTCTAAAGTGGTGAGATATTCTGTACTGGCTGCAGAAACACTGCAATCCATTTGAATCTCTAAAATCATATTGAAAAAAATTCTCTCTTAATGGAGTGTTGAACATGAATTTCTCTTAGAGAGACATAACTGTTTCCATATGTGACACACATCTGGCTAGGAAATGGAATCTTTCTATGCACATTTATCAAAACTAAGGCCTTCTAGCAACTGGCTACTGTATTTTTCCAAGTTCATCTCTCATTACCACCCAACATGTCCATTGTCTTCTATTTACCATCCAACTGGAGGGAACATTGGTTACTAAATGTAGTTGACTGGGGTTTGGCCTATGGCTGTTGGGCATGTTGTGTTTGTAATACTATGCCTGCCCTCTTTACTACTGAGAATAAATGCAAGAGAATCAAATTAATCTAAAGGCATTGTGACTTTATGTTCCATACTAGAGTTTTGGTTTTCATAAAATGTTTTGAAGTCCAATTTCCTAAAATTATGCCTTCTGATTTTAGTATTTTCTACTGTTTTGCAGCATATGACACTGAAAAATGATATTAACCATTGCTAGACTCATGCAGGAAAGACCACATTAGTTTAGTATGAAAAACAAAGAATAACAACAATAATACTACCATTAAATGATTCTGTGTGGTTATAACATGTCATATAGTATGCTAAGATCTTTAGATACATATTTATTTTTATAGTGTATCTGAACAATAGGTATTATTACTATTTTTATTGGACATAGAAGAAAGCAGTTATAACTGATTCAACAATTGTATAAATACTTTAATTAAGGGCGCAATGTTCAAAAGTAGATATACCTAGATGCAACCTCATTCATATCTTTCTTACATCAAACCCCCAGGCTTTTTTTAGTCTTTACTACCAATAAGGCATTTAATATCTATCTTTATAGCATTTCTCTTCTTACATTAAAACTTTCTTCCCTGATGAGTACTTTAGTAAAATAAGAGTTTTAGGTTTTATTAGTTGACTTAAAGTGAATGTGTGCTTTCCCCAAATGGATAACTAGAACTTGAAGAAGTAATGTCATTTAGCTTCATTATTGTTGCTGAATTTTTTAAATTACCTTGATTGGATTGACAATGATTAATAAAAATATGTAAGTTTAAATTGTATAATGCTATAATGCATCACCTATATATTGCACTGTGTGCTCATCACCCAAAACTAAATCACCTTTTATCAACATATATTTAACTCCTTTTACCGTTTATTACCATTACCCCCTTCCCCCTTTTTTCTTTGTTTTTCTTCTTTGTTCATTTGTTGCTTGCAATTTTATATGCCACATACAAGTAGGATCCAATGGTTCTTAACATTTTCTGTCTCATTTATAGAAGAAAACATAGGTACTGTACTTATAGACCTTGCTCTTAAAGAAGATTTTATGAATTTGACCCCAAAGTCAAGGCAAGTAAAGGCAAAAATAAATAAATGGAACTATGTCAAACTAAAAAGCTTCTACACAGCAAAAGAAAGCAACAACAAAACAAAAAGGCAACCAACCAACTGGAGAAGATATTTTCAAACAACAGCTCCTACAAGAGGTTAATATCCAAAATATATAAAGAATTCATACAATTCAACACCAAACAAGCAATCCATTTAAAAGTGGGCAGAGGACCTGAACAAACACTACTCCCAATAGGACATAAAAATGACCAACATATATATAAAAAGATACTTAATTTCACTAGCTATTAAGGAAATGCAACTCAAAACTACAATGCAATGCCACCTCACAAACAAAAGAATGACTATTATCAACAAGAATAATAACAAGCATTGGAGAGGTTTTGGAGAAAAAAAGAACCCTTATTCACTGCTGGTGGAGATGTAAACTGGTACAGACACTATGGAAAATAGTATGGATGCCCCTCAAAAAATTAAGAATAGAGTTAACATATGACTCAGCAATCCCTCTTCTGGGTACTTCCCCCAAAATCTGAAAACATTTATTTGTACAGATATATGCATCCCTGTGTTCATTACAGCATTATTCATGGTGGCCAAGACATGGAAACAATTGACGTGTCCTTAAAGAAGATGTGGAATAGTACTCAGCCATGAGATGAAATGTTGCCATTTGCGACAACATGGGTGGATCTTGAGAATACAATGCTAAGTGAAATCCAGGCTTTTAGTCATTTTACTATACTTCCATCCCCACCCTACAACCTGTATCTCAAATCTAGTGTATTAGAATTGCATTTTTTATGCTGATTAAAAGTTGTTAGTTGGTACTTAACATTATTTAATATTTTAACATGTGAGGTATTGTCTTGAAAATTACATTTGAACCTTACTTTTATATATGTTATTTTATCCTTTATTCCTTTCTATACTAGAATTATATTGTTATGTGTGCATCTGGGTAGCAGGTATATGTGAACTCTCTGTATTTTCCATTTCATTTTACTGTGAACCCAAAGCTGCTCTAAAATATAAAGTCTATTCATTTTAAATAAAGCATGTATATGACCCTTTATAAATAAAGGGAAAAGATGAGGGCAAATATTCAAGAATTAGTATGCATACCTTGAAGAATAAAACCTACTAATTTAGAGACTTATGTCAAAAGTTAATTATCTGTAAGATTCTTTGGTCAACTAGGTAAAACAAATAAAAGTGAGATATTTGAATAGTCAAAATTTTAAATAAACTCACAAATCTTTTTTCAGGTGTTCTGACTGAACAAATTCACTCTGGGTCAATATAGTCATACAGCCAAAGAAAATACTCAGTTGTTTCCTCTCCCACATTTCCTTCCAAATACTAGATGATTACCTTGGCTGACCTTTTAATAGCATAACTTGTGAAGCAAAATCACAAAACCATAAAAGCACAAAATCTTTTCACTATATTCTTGACTAAGTTACTCAGTTTCAGTCCAGAAATAAAACTATTTCAGTTACTAACTGGAAATATAGACACTTTCACAGAAAGTATGCCACTTACCAACTTATTGCCTCTCAATTCCAAACTTAGCCTGTTACACTTCTGTGTGAAAGTAGACATGAACTTTTTAAATATTTGTTCTCTTTACCAACTAGCTCTGACTCTGAGAAGACATTGGAGGAAAATAGGTGTTTGCTTCTCAACTCTAATGTGCTCAATTAGCAGGATCCTGCAGTAGGCACAGCCTCTTTAACACCAGGTTCCTGCAGTTCTCATAGTCTCTCCAGTGCCCAGGTTTCGCAGTGCATGGTGACCTGCAGCCAGCTCGCCCTGCACCTCCCTCAGGCAGGAGTGTAGCACAGTGCCCTGACTGAAGCTTCCCTATGAGCTTTCCCCAGCTTAACTGAGGGCAGACTTCTGGCAAGTGCAGCCAGTGGTGTACCGTGGATTCCTCTCTGTTGCCCAATGAGCCAAAGCACTATCCTCTCCAGCAGGGTCTAGATATCATCTCAGGAGTCTTTTCCTTGAATGCATTATCTCAGCCCTAGGGTTAGAAACCTTTTTATATCTGATATTTATGTATCATTTAGTTCTCTTTACTTCTTATTATCTGGTATATCATTAATCCAATACTCTTATAGTTAATAATTCTTTATATTCAATATTCTCTGCTCAAATTATTGTGTGGGCTAATCTGATAAGGGGAGTTTTAATGGCACAAGTTGTACATTGGCTTTATAATACATAGCTACCTCTTTCATAAAAGAATTTGCTATTAACATAATGTACTTAACCAATATTTAATGAGTACCTACTATTGACCAAAATCATTTTACATACGAAGACCATAGGAGTAAACACACCAGAAAAGAACAGAAAATTCCATCTTCATAGTGTTAAATTTCTAATGATGGGAGACAAACAATTAAAGATATATAGCTTCCCAAAAGGTTAAAAAAATGTATGGATGCAAATAAGGCATAGAATGCAAAAGAATGAAGATGGGCCCTTGCCTTGTGCCATTCAAAATTAACTCAAATGGATCAATGACCAAAATGTAAAGTCCATAAAAATATGATGTAAAACTGTGGGTGGAGTAGGAGTAGGAAAAAAAAAGGAGATCAGTTCTGAACAAATTATGCTCATTTTCTAAATATTCAAGAAAGGTTGTCAAGTATAGAAAATTTAACCACTAGACACCAATATTCAGCTCATCAATGGCATTCATAAATATTACTAACGCAGTGTGAACAAATGCCTAAGAGAAATAGTTTTATAAGATATACAAAGAGAGACTCTCTGAGCTTTCTGGATTTCCTGGAAGTCTATTTCCTTTGCCAGACTGGGGAAGTTCTCCTTTATTATTTATTCAAATAAGTTGTCCACTCATGGCTGTTTCTTTCCCCCTTCTGGTACCCCTATAATTTGAATGTTGGAATGTTTAAAGATGTCCTGGAGGTTCCTAAGCCTCTCCTCATTTTTTTGAATTCTTGTTTCTTCATTCTTTGCTGGTTGGATGTTTCATTCTTCCTTCTGGTCCATTCCATTGATTTGAGTCCCAGTTTCCTTTCCATCGCTATTGGTTTCCTGGACATTTCCCTTCATTTCAATTAGTTTAGCCTTCATATGTTCCTCTAATTTGTGACTATAATTAACCAGTTCTGTGAGCATCTTGATCAGATAAAGTGCTTCTCAGATAAGGTCAAGTTCAAGGAGTTCCTCATCACCAAGCCCTTATTATATTAAATGTTAAAGGGACTTATCTAAGAAAAAGAAGATGAAAAATATGAACAGTGAAAGGACAGCAAACTCACAGTTATCAACAACCACACCTAAAACAAAAGCAAACCAAGAGGACAGCTAGATCAGGAGTGGAACCATAGAAATGAAGAACACATGGAGGCTTAGCAACAGGGGAGTTCAAGGAGGAGAAGTGGGGAGAAGGTACAGAAAATAGCATAGACAGTAGGTAGAAAATAGATAGGGGGAGGGCAAGAATAGTAGGGGAAATATAGAATCTAAAGAACTTGAGACACGTGGTCATAAACTAAAGGGGGGGAATGGTCAGGGAGGGGGTGTGCAGGGTGGAGGGGAATGAAGGGGGCAATAAAACAACTGTAATGGTATAATCAATAAAATATATATTAAAAAAGAAAATACAAAAAATAAAAAATTTAAAAAAAATTTTAAAAAGATATACAAAGAGAAAACTACCACTTCCCATCTAGATGTAGTAATAGAGGATGTATTTACCCTACCAAATAAATTAATTTAAAAATTGAATAAAACACACAGTAAAATGACTTTAAAGGCATTTGACAGAAGTAATAAAGTACACAGATCCCTGGGAGACAGAAAAAGCAAACAAGTTTCATTTCTTCAGTTTACTACCTGAAGAAAGTTACAAGGTGGTGGTGCAGGGAATGGAAACATGGGCAGAGTCTGCTGTCTCCCTGAGTTGAGGAGAAAGAGTTGGAGGCCTGTGCTAGCCAAGGTAGATGAATAGAGAACACAGGAAAAAGTACCAGAGATGAGAGAGCATCAGAGGGTGGGAATTCTAGAAATCTTTTGAGTGTGATCTTTATGTATTCACTTGAGTACTGACCAGCACACACATTTGAGAATACCACTCAAGTCCAGACATCCTAATCTAAAAGGCCTAAAAAAATAGCACCCAGGAAGCAACAGGTTGAGAAAAATCCCTGTTCTCATGAGAAAGAGACATCTTGTCGTTCAAGAAGCATTAAGGTTTGCCTATCTAATTGAGCCAGTTTAGACCTAGATCAAACACTTCTGTATTTCTATCTAACAAAACTTGAAAGTATCATCAAAGATGATTGAACTCTTTTCAAATTATGCAAGCAAATCTCAGGATGAAGTTCAAGAATATTTTTAAGAATATGGAAATATCCAGAAGCCAATTAGATAAGTTTTATAATGTCTGGAATCCAAATAAAAACCACAAAGAAGGTTAAGAAGCAAGAAAACACTAATCATAATAAAGACAGTGATCAATGTCAAAATAAAACAGAAGTTAGAACTAATATATAGGGCTACTTAAACAGTTGTTACAACAATATTTCACATGTTTAAGAAAGTAGGAAAATGAACTTGTAAAGAAGAGATATGGAAGATGCAAAAAATGGACCTGATAGAACTTCTAAAGATGGATATCACAGTATCTGAGATGAAATAAATACTGTGTTGGATTCATGGCAAATAAGACATGGAATAAAATGAAGACAAATGAACTTAAAGAAATGACAATGGAAATTTTTAAAATGAAGCACAGGGAGAAAAAACTGAAAAGAAATCAATGAACATTTTACAGCATCAATGAACTCTGAGACAACTTCAAATAGTATACATACATGCAACTGGAAGAAAGAGTGAAGAGGATCAGAAAAGTTATTTGAAGAAAGATTTTCAAATATTACATACAATATAAATCATATATCCAAGAAATTCAGTGAACTCCATCATGAAACTGATTTGGTTTGTTATACCAAACATGAAACAAGACACATCATATTCAAATTGCTTAAAACCTATGATAAAGAGAAAATCTTAAAATAACCTGAAGATTGCTTTCAGAGGAATGTGAAGATGACAGCTTATTTTTCACCAGTGATAAGTCAAACCTACCTTATAAGTCAAGTAATGGTATACTTCTTAAATGTAGACTGTGATAATTGGAATATACACAGCATAAACCATAAAACAATCACTAAAATTACACCAGAAAAAGTTACCACAAATAAGTTAACAAAGGAGATAATGTTGTATTATAAAAATTAGAAATTTACCTCAAGGAAAACAGAAAATGAAGAACAAAAAAGCAAGTGGAACACAACTAGCAAGATGGCAGAGTTAAATCCATCCATATCACTAATTGTTAAATGGAAACAATTGACTAACTCAACTAAGAGTCAGAGATCATCAGATTGGAAACTTTAAAAAAAAAGAGCTACCTAAATTCTTCTTACCAGAAACTCTCTTTAAATATAAAAGTACAAATAGATTAAAAGTAAAAGACAGCTTTGACCAGTGTGGCTCAGTTGGGCATCGTCCCACAAAGTAACAGGTTGAAGGTTGTATTCCCAGTCAAGGCACAATCCTGGGTTGTAGGGTCAGGTCCCCAGCTAGGGCATGTACAAGAGGCAACCAACTGATGCTTCTCTCTCACATCAATGTTTTTCTCCCTTTCTTTCTCCCTCCCTTCCCCTCTCTCTAAAAAAAAATAGTAATAATAAGATCTTTAAGAAAAAGTAAAAGACATATCATGTAATTTCAAATAAGTGTCCAGAACAAGACTGTTATAAAGGATAAAGAGAATCAATTCATTATGATAACAGGATCAGTTCATCAGAAAGATATAATAATCCTAAATGTTTATGCAGGTAAAATGTGAGCATTGAAATACTGATAGACCTATGAGGAGAAAAAGAAAAAACACAAACACAATAGGAGATTTTAACACATTTCTCTCAATAACTAGAAGAGCAATTAGAGGAAAATGTCCTTAGACTATGGAAACTTTGAACTAAATTATCCACCAACTAGACCTTAGTAACATTTAGAGACAACTCTACACAACAATCATTGAAAACATTAGCTCAAGTGCACATGGAACATATATCAAGAGAGACTATACTCTTCATCATAAAATGAATCACACTATATTTAAAAGGCATTAATCATCGAAAGTATTGCTTTATATAAAGTATTATTACTGTGTAATTAAATTAGAAATCAAAACAAGAAACTTTCTAGAAAAGTTCCAAATATTCGAAAATAAAATAATGTAGTCTAAATAAACCATGGGTTGAAAAGAAATAAAAAATAAAATTAGAAATCATTTTGAGTGAAAATGCAAACATAGCATATCAAACTTTGTTATATATATAACAGAAACAGAACTAAGAGACACTTTTATAACCTTAAATGCCAAAAGATACCTCAAATAAATGTCAGCTTCCACATTAAAAATTAGAATAAAAAGAGTAAATGAAACTCAAAGAAAGCTTCATATAAAAAGTGAAGAGTAAGATATGAAATAAAAAACATGAAATATCAAAGGAGAAACTAATGAAATAGAAACCAGAGTAAAAAAAGAAGAAGTGAATGACTCAAATGGTGGTTTGGTAAAAAAAAAATGTGTATATATATATAGATAGATAGATAGATAGATATAGATATAGATATAATTGATGAATCCATATCTAGACCAATCAGAAAGAACAAAATAAGATATAAATTCTCAATATCAGGAATGACAGAAGTGGCAAAACTACTTATTCTGTAAATATTTAAAGTATAAGTGGTTATCATGAACAATTTTTTGCCAATAAATTTGGCAATTTTAGTAAACAAATTCCTTGAAGGACACAAACTACCAAATACCATCTAAAAAGTAACATATGACACCCAAATCTATTACAAAATATTATTGAATATAAACTATAATTATAAAAACAAAAAATAACTAAATGAGAATTAATAGATGATCTTAATAGCCCAATATGGATATAATAAAATTGAATTTATAGTTAAAAGTCTTCCAAAAAGACATCTCCAAGCCCAGATGGCTCACTGTTGAAATCTGCCAAACAATTAATAGCAATTCTGAACACAAACAAAAAAAAAGTGAAGATTGCTTTGATTTATATCTCACATCCACCACACATGACTTAAAATATATCATAGAAATTAAAATCTATGATATATATAAATATATATTTTAAATAATAAAATATATATCATACGTGGAGTGATACCATAGGTATATCATATCATTGGAAAATATAAAATTTAAAATCTAATACAACAAAATTTCTAGGAGGAAATCTTTATGACTTTCATTTTAGTAAGGATTTCTTAGTTATAGTACAAAAAGTATGATCCATAAAAGGAAAAATTTGATAAGCTAGTGTTCATGAAAATCAAGAATGTCTGCTCTTCAAAACACACTTTCAAGAGAATGAAAAGAAAAACTACAGGCTGGGAAAATATAGTTGCTAAATAACAACACAGTAACAAATTTGTATCCAGAATATATAAAGAACTTCCAAAAATAAAAAATTAAAAATAAACCAATTTAAACACTGACAAAATATTTCAATATATGTTATACCAAGGAAGATACATGGATAGCAAATAAGCTCATAAAAATGCTCAACATTGTTATTCTTTAAAGACATATATATTAAAGTATATTAAAGCTACAGTGAAATGCTACTTTTTGTTTATCTAGAATATATATAATCCTAAAGACTAAACAAATCAAGTCTATATGAGGATGAGTAGCAACTGAAAATCTCAAAAACTGCTGGTGGACGTACACAATGGCACAACCACTTTGGAAAATCGTTAGGCATTTCTTAAAAAGCTAGATATACCAACTATATAAGCCAGTCATTCTACTCATTTACCCAAGATATATAAGCATATGCCCATACAAAGACTTATACAGATGTTCTTATAACAACTCTATTTGTAATAGATGAATATAGAAACAACTCAAATGTATATACCAAAAGGAGAATCAATGAAAAATTGTGGTGTGTCCCAAACAATGGAGTATTCACTCCTCAATAAAAAACAATAGATTATTTATACACCTAACAACATAGAGAATTTTAAAATTTAAAAAATATATATTAGAATTAGAAGAATTAAACTAGTTCATATAGAAACCCTTTCAAAATTTTTCTTGTAAAATAACTTGGAAAATGAGGAACTTGGTACAGAGAGAAGTGAAGATAAAGAGATTTTATTTTTAAGGTAGATGGAGGGCTCCTACATTGGCATCATGAAGAAGCTACAATGGGGGGAAATGCTAATACAAAAGAAAGATGGTGGAATTTCTAAAGCAAGTGGAGGAATTTGCCTTAACAATGACTAAGGATTTATCTATCATAAATAGAGGTTATACAGAGCATGCAGGTACTGTTGCTAGTAGATAGGTAGAAATGGTGGTTATTTTGAAAGTTTTCTAAGTTGGGGTTTTCTCACAAAAATAACAAAGATGGTCATTTTATGAGAATTAGAAGAGAAAGAAAAGAGGTGTTAAGTTTTGGGGACCAAAGAAATTGGGAGTGAGAGAGTGAATAGACTAAATATAATGATTGTCAAATAGCATTTAAGAGTCCACTTGAGGCTATTAATTTAAAATAAAATGGTCATATAAGAATACATTCACAATAGGGTAAAGACTTAAATGCATGACTCAATACCACAAAACACCCAGAAGAAAACATAGGTAGTAAAATCTCTGACATTTCTCTTAGCAATATTTTTTTCCGAATATATATATAATCTCCTCAGGCAAGAGAAACAAAAGAAAAAGAAACAAATGGGACTACAAAACAAAAAGACAACCCACTGAATGAGAGAAGATATTCATCAATGATATATTCAATAAGGGGTTAACATCTAAAATTTATAAAGAACTCATATAACTCAGCACCAAAAAAATAAACAATCCAATTGAAAAATGGGCACAGAACCTAAATAAACACTTCTCTAAAGAGGACATACAGATGGCCAACAGACATGTGAAAAGGTGCTCCACTTCACTAATCAACAGAGAAGTGCAAATCAAAACCATGAGGAGGTACCACCTCACACTTGTCAGAATGGCTATCATCATTAAATCAACAAACAACAAGTGTTGGTGAGGTTGTGGAGAAAATGGAAACCTCATGCACTGCTGGTAGAAATGCAGACCGATGCAGTCACTATAGAAAATAGTATAAAGTTTCCTCAAAAAATTGAAAAATGTAACTGCCTCATGATGAGCAGTGTTACCACTTCTGGAAACTGTATATCCAGAGATATCCAAAACACTGATTTGAAAGCATATATGCACTCCTATATTCACTACTGTAGTATTTACAATAGCCAAGATATGAATCCTACCCAAGTGTCTATCAATATATAAGTGAATAAAAATAATGTAGTATATATGCATAATGGAATATACCTGGCCATAAAAATAATGAAATCTTACCATTTGCCACAGCAGTAATAAACCTAGAGGGCATTTATTGTCCTAAGTGAAACAAGTCATTCAGAGAAAGAACATGTGATTTTACTTAAATGTATAACATAAAAAATAAAGTAAACAAACAAACAAAAAAACTCGCAGATGCAGAAAGCAGACTAATGGTTGTCAGAGAGGAAGAGGTCAGGGGACAGGGTGAAAAAAAGGTAGAGAGATTGATGGGTGCAGCCACTGTGAAAAACAGTGTGGAATTTCCTCAGAAAACTAAAAATGGAACTGCCTTTTGACCCAGCAATTCCACTGCTGGGATTATACCCTAAGAGCCATGAAACACCAACCCAAAAGAATCTATGCATGCCAATGTTTGTAGCAGCACAATTTACTGTAGCCAAGTGCCAGAAGCAACCTAAGTGCCCATCAGCAAATGAGTGGATTAAAAAACTGTGGTACATTTACACAATGGAATACTATGCAGCAGAGAGAAAGAAGGACCTCCTATGCTTTGTGAGAGCATGGATGGAACTAGAGAGCATTATGCTAAGTGAAATAAGTCTGGCAGTGAGAGACAAATAAGATATGACCTCACCTTTAACTGAAACATAATCAACAACAACAAAAAAAGCAAACAAAATATGACCAGAGACATTGAAATTAAGAACAATCTAACAATAACAAGAGGGGTGGGGGAAGGAGACAATGGGGAGAAGGATTTTCAGGAACTACTATAAAGGACACATGCACAAAACCAAGGGGGGAGTGGAAACAAGGGAAGGAGGTGGTTTTGGAAGGGGGGGAGGTATGGACAACTGTAATTGAACAACAATAAAATAATTTAAATTAAGAAAAAAAGTCCAAATCAGTAGTTATGATAGTCATGGGGACATAAAAACACAGCATAAGGAATGTAGTCAATAATATTTAAATAACTTCATAAGGTGCCAGGGGGTGGTTGAAATACTGGGGGGAGCACTTTGTAAAGTACTTAGTTGTCTAACCCTATGCTGTCCACCTAAAACTAATACAAAATAACATTGCATGTCAACTGCAACTGAAAAATAAATTTTGAAAAGTTATTTTCCAGAGAACCTGACTAACAAGAGTTACTATTAATTTGGGAAGTCATGCTGTATGTTTCCTTTCTTGTGCTTGATTCTTAAAACTCAAAATTTGCCATCACATACACTTTTAAATGGCTAACAAAATGCTTTGAAACCCCACAAGAAGTTAATCTTGCCAGTTACATAGATTTTTTGAAGGCTATCTTGTAAATGAAAGCAGATTTTTTTATTTGATTTTGTTTGTGAGATTTGAAAAATAAAACAAATTGTTTACCTGTTGAAAAAAATGAAATCAAATGAAACAGCCATATTCTGCTATAAAGATGCAGGCATAGAGGAGTGTGGTCTGACCAAATGAGGTAAGTGAACAGAAACAGGGGCAAGAATGTTGGAGGTGAATACAAGGGAGTAAATATAATGATTGGCTGAGAAATGTAAACTGATAAAGAAATGAGAATGAGAGAGGAGCAAAAGAGAACAAGTATACAGTAAGATCAGATGAAAGGGATGAGGAACAGAATTGGTGGATTTATGAAATGAGAAAGAGAGAGCGCAAAAGAGAAGGGAGGAGAGAGAGAGAGAAGTGGCTGTAGAGATAGAGAGAGACAACGGTGGCTCTCAGGAGGAGGCTTGAGATTGATATTTTTAATGATGTTATAGATATTGATCCTAACATTTATAGGATATGATCAAGGGATTGAAAGTTTCATTTAGATTGATGAGTAAGAAGATCAAGGAACTGAAAGGCCAACATTTTGAAAGTATTAGCCGCGTGGACATTGAAATCACTAAATGAGATTTTAGAGTGACAATAATTCTGATGGAAAAACTTTCAAGATAAACTGTTGCAGTAGAGGGGGTAGTTATGACCCAATGGTAGGCATATTATTGCAATAATAAAGACAATGGATATTGTCTCAGATCTGATATTAAAAGTCAACAGGTCTTAGAGAATACGGAGGGAGAATGGTCTAGAAACAGCAATTGGCGTCGAGGATGACACTCATCCTCTTTCAGGCACACTGGTATAAGAAAGGACAACAGAGGCAGTGCTCTCAAGAGAGATTTAAATTTCTATTAGAGCAGGAAATACAGACAACATTCAGAAAAGTTGGAAAATAGAGGGAATTTATTTTCTGGTAATGTACTCTGTGTTCAAGGAGACTCAGTGGAAGGCTTTCTAGAGCTGGGGTGGCTCTGAGATAAAGAAAGAACTGGAAGTGGGTACTGTCTTTGGTGACACTGAGTGTAGAAGACGAGGATGACCTGGGAGTGTGGGGCTCTGTCTCATGATCACTTGTGCAATCAGGATCATGCTGATATTAGTTTGGGTGGACTCAAGACAGAAAGTAGAGGTCAGCCATAATTCTTGGAGAACAACTGGGGTTAGCGTAGCCCATCTTGTATTAGGAAAAGTAGTGACTAGAGAAGAGGAAACCTTATATACACAGGCTTCCCTTCAGTCCTGTGGATGGAGACTTGGAGGTCCGGACAGGGCCCTTCTTACCAGAAGTGCACAGAAGTTCCCCTTGACTCCTACAGATGAGATTGATTTCCCTCCTAAGTGACTTCAACACCACCACCTGAATACTACCTAATGATTCTTTTTCAACTCCAGGAACCAAGTGGTAGAGCCAAGATTTCTTTTAGCTCCACTCATCTCTTAAGACATAATTAAAAAGTTTTCCTACAATCTGTATTATTTCTGTTTTTCCACTCTGTCAGTTTCTTCATGCTAATGCAATAACTCTATTATCTCTTACCTATATAATGCCTAAAAAGATGGCCCTCCAAATTCAATATCTGTTCAAAAGGAAAAGTCTAAACTGGCTGCTACCTTTCCAAGACACACTACTATCAAGTACAATTATGGAATAAATAAGTGTATTATTTTATAACTCATTGATCCCTTTATCTCTGCTGAAAAGAATATAATTGTGTAGATATCAATGAACAGTAAGCAAATTTTAACAATACCAATAATAGCTCAAACATGAGAATGGGTTCAGTGACAATATTACCACCAAAATATTTGTGTAACACGTTGCAATTCATACTATAATTTCATTTCTATTCTTGAACAATACCAAATACATGTTATTTTTACTGCTTTGCAGATAAGAAAAATGAGTTTCAAAGAGGTTAAGGGCTTACAAGTGTGCTATGCTGAAACTCAGGCTTTCTGACTACATTGTGTTTTTCTCTGCAGAACAGTCAGTACACTGAGAGAAAAAGGCAACCTAGAGTCTGGGTCTCTGACTCCCGCAGCAGTCCTTAACTTCAGCTCTGCATGCAAAGTATAATTTGGAACATTTGGTTTCCCTGCATCACACATAATTTATTTAATATACAATATTTAAATTACTAGTTTTCTTTTGATTTGAGTGGGCCAGCTTTATGATATGTTCACTCATTCTCTGTTTGTGTATGTGTACTCTAGACCCCCACCCCCAATATCTTTTCTGTTATGTTTATTTCACTATACTTTATTTTTATTTTGATTTTAAATTATAAGTGATAGATGTGAATGATAATAGATATTCAGACAGTTTTTCAATGCCTCTAGAAATTCATTTAAAAAATCTCTGGAGTGACTGTTTTGGTTCATCACACTCAAATCATGTTAGTTATACATGTCTCAGAGGGTGAATATAATTTAGAAAATGTTAACATGGAATTTGCATATAGACAGCATCTAGATATTAAATATATTAATTACACTCCATGAATATATCTCCATTTCACTTCAATTGTGGCAAGAATATGATTATTTCTGTACTTATAAAACATAAAAACACTAGCCCTTTTGTTAAATTTTGCATTACTACAAGTTATAGAGAAATATATATATATACTTATCAATGCAGTAGAGAAAAAGTAAAATTTTATGATAAAATTTCCTAGCTTTATGTTGATATAAAAGTTTCTAATATATAGCACTATAATTTTGAGAACATTGATACCCCCAATTAAATGTTAGGGCAAAAAACAGGAAGGAGTTCATTGTAATAACCTACAACTAAAAAGAAATACGTGAAAAAGGAGTGCCACATTATGGCTTTTTTTTCTTCATAAAACTATACAACTAATTCAGTTTCATTTAAATAGTGATGAATAAGTTATCTATGAATAGGGACTTGAAACACTCCAAACTGAATATTAAAGAAATAAATTAATAGGTAAACTACCAGCAAATCATTCACATGATTAGATTAGCTGTGGAAAGTTTTCTTTTCCAAAAGGGGAGACACATATGCAAAGTCTACCAACTCAATAGTATTAATTTTGTTTCAGATCCAATGGAAGTTCATAGTCCCATTCAAATATTTCTTGGCTAGTGACAAATATTTTATTTCCAAAGGATTATTAAGAATCACAAGGATTACAATTCAACCTTTGGGGAGAGTTTTACAGAACCTTTGCCAGCCTATCCATTTGGACATGTTATTCATATAAAAAAAATTAACTTTTTTTTTTACTCAGGAACACTATCCTTTTGCAATGTTCTCTGACTTCTTTTCCCACCACTTAACTTGGCCACCTTAAAATAAATCTAATGGAATGAATCGTAATTCCTCCTGGGACAATGAGTTTACAATATATACATAACCATCTACAAGAAGGGATATGATGTCTACAATTTAGCAACAAACCACAGATGATAATAAAATCATTAATTCTGTCAATATAAATGCTAATAGAAAAGGAAAATTGGATCTGTGCCTGGTGTCACATTTTCCCTGCTAGGAAATTAGAGCAGAGAAATTGAATCTGACAAATCTTAGCCTTTATAAAACCACCATCAAAATTGCAGTCTAGAGTACACAATAAATGGCAGAATGCTTCTTAATTAAACTGTGCTTTTGTTAGGCCAGGATGAATAGCGTCCGCCTGGCCGACAGAGTGATCCACAGTCTCCCAGGGCAACAATTTTTAACCTTTTGTATCTCATAGCACATAAACTAATCACTTAAATTCTGCAGCACACCAAAAAATATATGCTGTTGTCAATCTCACAAAAAAGATAGGTATAATTTTCACTCATTCACAGCAGATGACTACTGTTGTGTTGGCTGTTGCAATTTTTCTATTTGGCAATCTAAGGAAAAAGACGTCAGTCTTTTCTAAGAGAAAAGAGCTCCAACTCTGACTAAATAGACAGGTAGTGCATGTTTCAAAAAGTTCTTGTGGCACCCTGGTTGAAAATCACTATTCCAGAAGGATCCTTGAAAAATATAATACAAAAGTAAAGACCATAATGTTAACAAAAGTCAAACTCACAAGCCCACACTACTAATCTCTGGTATTACAACTTTTCTAACAATGCTGCAGTCTGAGAAATAATATAAATACACTTAATAGCAATGTCTTGAGCTAATGTTTGTAAGGGGAGCATTTATTGTCTGCTAACCCTCACATAGTTCAATATTCACAGCAGCATATTAAACTGGGATCTAATTTGATTTGTGAGCATATTTTTAACCTCTTGGTATATAGATGATTTCATTTGTGAAATAACAAATACAAAGAAACTGGAGAGTACATAAGACTTTAAGGGCAAAGATCAGTCAGCTGATGAAATCAGTACGTTTTAAAGGTTTCACTTTTGAGAAAGGAAAGTATATCCAAAGTCAGCTGTGGAAATCTTCCCATTAAACTTTACCTATACAAATGAACAAAAAGTTTGTAATAGGTATAGGGAGATATTTTCGCTTTTTCTATAATTTGATTTCAATTAGTGAAATTTAACCTTATTTTAGTAGCACAATGAAAATTATTTCTAGTGTTTTATGTTGAAATGTTGTATGATTTATGTGTTTAGAAAATAACAGTGGATGGAATAAGCCGTTTTAATGGATTTGATGGAGTTCTCTTACTTTAGATTTTTGTTTCTTGCTTATTTATGTGTAGGGGCGTAAGTGAATTAACTAGGAACATATCTTTTCTCTTTTTATTTGGCAATATCTCTCTCAGTGCCCTCCATCCCACACCCTGCCCGTCGTACACAGGCACAACAGACATGATGAAGAATCTGTGTAAGGGTCCGGCAAGAAGCCTCATCCCCGTTGGAGAGCCGCCATGTTCAATCCCTGGTAGTGGCTCTCTAGTCGTGTCTCAGTTCGTAAATACGGAACATGCAGTGCTGTCTCCATATTCCTCAGTACTTTTCCACAGAAATTTTCCTGTAGTAATTTCCAGACACTTGATTCTCATTTCAAACTATAATTTTAACTAAGTGATTAATCAAGTTATGAGCTTCTCCTACCCTAAAAACATTTCAATGCCCATTTTCTATAGTAAAATTTTGTCAAAAATATGTAATTTTAAAGACCCTAATTCTGTAAAGTGCTTTATAAAGACGAAGTGCGTGTTCGTAATCTCTACCTTGAGTGTGATATTTCTTTAACTTCTTTGTATTTCTCACAAAGAAAATTAATGTGTCTGTTTTCTATTGTTGTTCAATTACAGTTGTCCCCATTTTTCCCCCATTAGTCTCCTCCTGCTCCCCCCCACCTCCCATCCTCAATCCTACCCCCATTGTCTTTGTCCACAGGTCCTTTATGCTTGTTCCTTGAGTTGGCCCTCCCCCTTCTTTCACCTGTTATCCACACACCCCCCACCCCAACCCCACTGGTTACTGTCAGTTTGGTCTTTATTTCCATGTCTCTGGCTGTATTTTGCTTGCTTGTTTGTTTTGTTGATTAGGTTCCACTTACAGGTGAGATCGTATGGTATTTGTCTTTCACCACCTGGCTTATTTAAATGAGCAAAATGTATCTATTTTTAAAACAAATACTATGATTCATACTATATGGATATTAAAAAAGGAGTTAGCTATAAGAGTAAAATGTATTATGCTTTCTTAAATTTGTCATTAAATTATATTAAGTTAACTCATACGGATTTCAAGCATATAATTTTTCTTTTAGCCATTTAATATCTAAAACAAATTGTAACGTGTGTCCATATCAACAAAAATATTATGCATACATAGCTTTATATAAAAGATAACACAGAAGTTTAATAGCTGCTTCAAAGCATTACATGTGTATGTAATGCAGTATTTCTGTGTTCTTGTGTATGTTGTACCTATGTATATGCCTACACCTGAATTAAGACTTTCACTAAATAAATTTGAGACCACAGAGTAGAATTATTGTATCTGAAGTTTACAGAAAGTCTTAGTTAAATAACTGGAAAATAAAACAAGTCCCATACCCCTTCCTTACTTGGCTTTTAGAATTCTAATAATTTTAGGGTTGGTGCAGAGTTTTAGGATGTAAATAAAGGAAAATTATGACCCCAGAAGACTGTGCTGCCTTACCCATCCTACTCCCACTACTCTCCACCTAGTGAGAGCAGCTGAGTGAATTAGACCTTGGTCTGGCCCAACATTTTCCTACGGCATATGACACTGAAAGGCTCTCAGAAGAACAGCTTGTCTTTTACTCATTGCTTAAGACAGTGATTGTCAACCTTTTTCATCTCATGGCACACATGAACTAATTACTGAAATTCTTTAGCACACCTAAAAATATATTATGTTTTTTTGCCAATCTAACAAGAACAATAGGTATGATTTTGATTCAGTCACACCAGAGGGCTATTATTATGTTGGCTGTTGTCATTTTTTTAAATTTGATGGTCTAATAGAGAATAGGTCAGTGAAGCTGACTAAATAGTCAGGTACTGTGTATTTTTAAAATTCTTGTGGCACACCATTTTTTTAAATTAGAATACTTAAAGTTCCACTTTTAAATATCTCATTATGTGATTGAAGGAAGGGGATCACTAAAACTAGTGAGGCTGCTGAATAGATTAATACAAAGTAACTATTTTAAAAATATGGCCTACCTTATAAATACAAATGAACAATGCAGATGTCAAAACTTAATAATACATAAATAGGTTTATTCTTACTTTCAATAAATAAAATTGCCAGGAATTCCATATATTGTACAATCAGAAGAAAGTTCAAGGAGTGTTTACTTTTGGCAAAAAAATTATGATTATTGAACTATACCATAAGTGGTTATCAAGTGATGATACCTAAAAACTTACAGAGGTCCCCCCCAAATTTTCAGTTAACCAAGTGTTTTTGTGTTTGTTTGTATACGATAAATGTATATCTCATTTTTAATATTGGGACAGAAAAATCCAAGAAAGGTAAAGAATCATCAGTAGAAAGCAGAGAGAGACTCCAGAACCTCAGGAAGACATGTGAAAGGAGAGTGGAAAGGAAGAACTGGACAGGGTGTATATATATATATATATATATATATATATATATATATATATATCCCAATATGCCATGATTGCACTTCGATCACCCATCAGGGCACATACAAGAAGCAACAAATGCATGCACAAATAAGTGGAACAATAAATTGATGTTTCTCTCTCTCTCTCCCTCGGTCTCCCTTCCTCTCTCTCTCTCTCTCTCTAAAAATCAATAATTTAAAAATGAATAATATGCCATTATAGAGTATCTTGAGGCAGCCTGCCCTGGGCTGTACAGCCTGCACCAAGATCATTGTCTTGCATTGGCCTGGGAAAGCATAACCTCAGAACAAGCAAATACAGTGATTGACACAGGGAGTGACAACTGGGCCTTCACGTTGCCACAGATTCAGCAGCAATTTCTCTTGAATGAAATCTAAGGTGCATCTCTCACAAAGGATAACCTGAGCCCGACTCTAAGGTTAGATCTTAGGCTAATTGGCACATGAAATTCCCCTTTGACTGTTACTAGTCCAGGAATACACTAATGATTTCTTGGCCATCAGACTGAAAGGAACAGTGATATCTCATACCCATAGGGGAGTTCCTCACTCTCTTCTCCCAGCCCTCAAAAAAATGTACAGATTCCAAACTGTCACTAGCAGATCCCTATGAACCATGAACAGGATCACCTATGAACCATAGCATCAGGATAAAGCTCATGTTATGTGGCTGCAGAATGACCTCCAAACCATGACATATGGAGCCTGTTGTCTCTGGACTTCAAATCATGTGTAGTCAGAATACTGGTATTTTTGGTCCTCTAAATCAGAAAACAGCCTGCAAAATTCAATTTGTAATGCTTTGCTAATATTAGTATGTGCGTTCACCTATGTAAGGTAAGAGCTGCTGAATGTCCAGAGCAACTTATTCTGTGAAAGCTCAACAAAACTTTCATTACAGCATTTTTCTCTTTCAACAAGCACACTTCAACCCACTGCTTATCCGTATATGGATCCGGGAGGCAAATGGCAATAAAATGCATTAAGAACAGTGTTTACAAAGAAATTTGATCTAGCAAGCTTTTTGTATTATTCTTGCAAATATTGGCTTGTTTTGACATTGTAGTTTTAATAAATGCCAGAACCTTCTACAGTTGATTATCTGCTTTACATTTGAAATGTGTATCGATCACTTGACTTGAATTAATGATGCAAGTTCCTTAATTGAACAATCAGTATCAGGAAGTTGGCTATATGTTCAAAGACAAGAGCTTCTCTGTTATTGACTTCTTCATAGACACTAATGAGATTATCATTTAGGGTAATTTTGCTTCTTCTACTGATTGTAATATTATGATTGTACAATATTGACATTCCTTGATAATAAAATGCAATTCAATTATTAAAACTCATTTTAATGACTTGGGATTTGCTGTGTAATTTATTGCAGACAAACTTGATTATTTTAAGGAACGATAGTTTTTCTAATTACTGAAAACTTTATTTTCTATATAGGATGGCCTGAGCCAACTTTGCTTTATTTAAATGTCAAGCCATTTACATTTAAACTATAAAAAACACTGAATTCAAAGCATTAGGCCTTCTCTAAAAAGGTAATTCCCAAAAATTCTTGAAACTATGATTGATTAATTCCAAGGTCTTGTTAATAAAAAAAGAGAGATTTTCTAAGGAAATTAGAAACCATAGTATTAAGAACAATGTTACCCCTAGAATTTCTACTTCTTTTTTTCTCTTTCTCATTCACCATTTTTATAATCTACAGCACTCCTGATTATATATGTATGTTCAAAAGGATCCAGGTATGTCACTTCATCTGTATTCCAATTTGAGGGAGGTGTTATTTCAAAAAAATCTTATAAATTAAGGTATTGAATCTCAGGTAATTTGATATTTGCTTTAGGTCAAAGAGTTTGTTAATGGCAGACCCAGAATTAGAATCTAGAGCTATTTTGCCCTTTAGGTGCTTGGTGGTTGGTCCATTTCAGGCTCTTTTCATCAGGCTCTTTTCATCTTTTAATCAACAAATTGATTAAAAATGCTAGTGTGCTGACATATATGTATAATCTATATAATATAGTTATATGATACATTTAGAAATAAATATTGTTATTACTATTTCTAATTGTTTTTTCCAACCCATTTTAATGTATATTCATTTACTTGGGCTACTCATAGTTGACATTTACTTTCAGATGCTATTCGAAACAAATAGATAGAAATCAGATTTTCATATCACTTCTTTTAAGAAGAGCTACCACTATGGAAAGCTAAATAAAAGGCCTTCTCCCAGTGATATATTTATTTAGTTATTTAGTTTTTGTTTTTACTGTTGTTTCTAATACAACTATACCTTCAATACATGATAGAGAAGGAAAATGAGAATTTGGCATACATTTTGGTATTCTAGGATCCAGCACACATTCCCACAGCATAGATTAGACAGGAAATTAGTTTATTACTGGTATTCTATGTGTTTCCTAGAAAGTTGAGGGAGCTAGGGGGCCAGGACTATTCTAATTGCTTTCTAGGCATTACTTTATTAGGTCATAATTATGTTTATTAAACGTGAGTTCATTGAATCACAGAAATCATTTCATGGGACTTATGAGGAAGATCACTCATCCACTCATTGCACAAAGTTATTTTCTGAAGCACACAGGTAGGTTAGTAATAGTCCTAAAACACAGAAGCAGCAACCTCTGAATCCAGTATGGAAAACTTTGTAGTCAGTTAGTTATCACAAATGGGGTGTAAAATAGCCCCAAATAAAATATTGATATAACTAAGCCTTTAATTCAGAAGGTATTTACTCAAGGCATCTTCTGTACTGTCTGTCAATGAATGTGTGATTTTCAGGTATACGGGGAGAGGGGGACAAGGGCACTCTTACTCTGCAAACACAAATCTATGGGCCAAAAATGGGTAGATCACACTCTTCTTCTTTGACTAAATAATAAGAGGAAAAAAAACATACATTCTCTCTTTTAGAGAAAATCTGAACCATCGTTTGGTTCTTTCTGCTGAATCCATCATCATTATATTATCTGCATAAAAATTTCACCAGTTACCATTTTTAAAATTTCTTATACACATGCTTTAAGTAAGACTTCAAGTGACCCACATATTGAATAGTATCTAAATGACAATGAAATGACTGAAGAACTGTTTCCTTTAACAGAAAATAGTTTTCTTTACTTTCATAAAAAAGCCAAAATCATCTTATTCTTGAAAAATCGTGCTATAATATGGTTTAATAGATCTACGGGAATATGATGGAGATCAAGTTGAATTATCCATACTAGAATATGTTACAGATCAAATAACACCTCTATTTATTTTCTTATTCAGCAAGTATTTATTGAGTTCCTATACTTTATTCAAGTATTGCTTGGGATTAATCACTGAATAAAACAAAGATCTCTTCTCCCTTCATGTTACGTTCATATAAATGAGTAAATTTATATGGGATAAATGTAATAAATTATATGCCTACATAAAGGTGGTTCTCAGGCCATCACCTTGTCTTTGCTAGAAAAATCCCTATGTAGAATAAATAGGAAGTTTCTAGGTATTGTAGACTAAGCAGAGATAATGGGAGATGGTATAAAATTTCTTTCAGATGCATCAGAAGAGGAAGTAAGTATGGTGCATCAAGAATTTCAGGACTTTAAGTGTTGACTGCATGGCTTAGTTGGTTGGAGCCTTGTCCCATACACCTAAAACAAGTTGTGGATTCTATCCCCAGTCAGGGCACACACTTAAGGGCGTATATGAGAGGCAACCATTGAATGTTTCTCTCTCATATGGACATCTGTCTCTCCCTCCCTTCTTGCTCCCCTCCCCAATTTTCCTTCTCTCTAAAATCAATAAAGATATCAATAAACACATATCCTTGGGTGAGGATTTAAAATTTTTCAGGACTTTATATTTTTATATTTATTTTTGTATTGGTTATACTATTACAGTTGTCTCAGTTTTTCCCCTTTGCCTCCTCCCTCCAGCCTACCTTCCACTTCCATAGTCATTACCCACACCGTTGTCCATGTCCATGCATCCTTCACATATGTTCCTTGATTAATCCCTTCACCATCTTTCAAAAAGTCCTCACCTCCCTCCTCCCCTCTTACCATGGTCAATCTATTCCATGATTTCATGCCTCTGGTTCTAGTTTTCTCATTACTTTATTTTGTTCATTAGATTTCTCTTGTAAGTGAGATCACATAGTATTTTTTTCACCAACTGTCTTATTTCACAGCATAATTTCCTCCAGTTCCATCCATGTTGCTGCAAAAGGTAGGAATCCCTTCTTTCTTTCTGCTGCTTAGTATTCCACTGTGTAAATGTACCATAATTTTTTAACCCACTCATCTACTGATGGGCACTTGGGCTGTTTCCAACACTTGGCTATTGTGAATTGTGCTGCTATGAACGTTGAGGTGCATAAGTCCATTTGAATTGGTGTTGCAGGATTCTTGGGGTATAATCCCAGCAGTGGAATCACTGAAATCCCCAGGTATCTAGGCCTTTTTGACAGGATTTCCTGAATAGAAAAATTATCACTTTATGTGGCATAGATGTTTTTCATGTGTGACGACCTGACCATTCTAGCAGGTGTGAGGGCAGCTATTTGTTCAGTTCCTCAGACCAATTTCCTCATCCTGCACGGCATGCTGACAAGCAGCACATTCATTTGAGAGACAGAAGGCTGACCAAAGAAGTCTGCCCTCACTCATGACTATTATGTCCTTTCTGATGTTTGATAATGCTGGGGTAGAACTAGGAATTCCTTTTCCACCATCTTCAAACCCTGTCCCAGTCTTGTTGGGTCCTGTGTATAAGACATAGAGTTAGTCCATCCTCCAATTCCAATTTTTTAAAGATTTTATTTATTTATTTTTAGAGAGAAGGGAAGGGAGAGAGAAGGAGAGGGAGAGAAACATCAGTGTGTGGTTGCTTCTCAGGCACCCCCTCCTGGGAACCTGGTCCACAACTCAGGCATGTGCCCTGACTGGGAAACAAACCAGCGGGCCTTTGGTTCAAAGGCCCATGCTCAGTTCACTGAGCCATACCAGCCAGGACCTCAAATTCCAAGGTTTTAAAGATGTGTATTATCTCTTTTCTTAACTAACTTTCCAAGTTCTTTGTTCTATTTTCCTTTTACTGCTTTCTGGATCTGATCAACCCTTTTAGTCAGTATGCTCAAACTGTAATTATTTTTCACATTAGAAATCATCTATTTCTAAACCAAGTATTCATCTATATTTTTATGAGACTTGTGCTTTATTTGCCTTTGATATTCTTTAAAGAATTGGTTCTGTTTAATTATAAATAACGATGTTTACAAAGAATATTCAAATGTGGTGATTATTATTTCTTGCACAATAATAAGGCCTTTAATATTAATGATAACTGTTGGGTGAAGCAGAGTGAGGAAGTCCCACAAATGTATAAACAAAACCATAGAAAAATAAATGATAAAAATTCAATATAACTGTCACAAGAAACAAAGCTCACCGACTAAGACTCTTTCTCCCATTATATTCTGATCTACCTTCATTATTTTCCAATATCAAATAAGAGGTGATGCTGAAATGATTCTTCTCTTTTGAAGTTTTTAGAATAATGTACTTGTTTTGAATTTCAATTCGAAGGGAATCTTCACTATTCCCATTGAGTCGATCTTGCTGATCAGAAACATTTGGTGCAAATAGTAATCAAGCTTCAACATTATGCAAAACATTCCCTGTTCCTCAAGAATTTCACTGAATTATTTAAAACTCACGGGTGGAAACAAGCACCAGCTGTGGTGTGAAGGGGGTGGGGATGTTTAAATAGGCACGAAGGATTGGCATGCTCAGTGAGGACAATTCACATAGCTGCATGCCCTTCTCGCTGAATTCCGGTAAAATCACAGTGAAACTTAACCGTGCAATACACATCATTTACCCAAAGAGAATTTTTTTGTATTCAATTAAAAAAATGTTTTATCACAGTGTTTTGCCATCTGTTTAAAACTTTCAAGCAGTAGTACATAAGTCCGGTTCCTTGGTAAGGGTTGTGTATCGAATGATGCTAACTGCATAATGCATTACTGGCTGAAGTGTACAGCCATGGCATGGGCCCAAATGGCACCAAAGCCAGAATCCCATCATTCCCTTCCCAAGCGATTGTCACTCCGTGGATGGCAGTCCATGATCATTTAGTCGATAAAGTTATAATGAAGAGAAAAGCAAAACAAAAATAAAAAAATAACGAACTATTCTACAACTAGGTATTACTTTCAATTATACCGAAAACACAGTAGAAGTGACAGAGACTGTGCTGTCTTGGCAAAGCTCTGTCACACAGCACTATGTGATAAAATTCCATAGGTCAAAATCAGCAGCTATTGTGATATTTCTGCCTTTGACTCTCTCAAAACCTCAAAGTAGAAAGAAAGGGAGCAAGAGAAATGGGAATGCACAGTGACCTCTTTGCTACAGTTACATTATTTTACTGACCTATGATCTAGAGAACCACCTATCAATTATGCTTTAAACAGAGCAATAATAGCCTAACGTTCTTGACCTTTCTTCCCCTAAGATCACTATATCCTCTCACTGAAAGCAGATACCATTTCTGTGATTCACGTATTTCCCTGGAGCCAGGAGATAGTTAAATTCAATTCAATGTACAACTATCAAACTTCTATTACAAATGCTTGGAACTTAGGGATACCCAGAAGTATAAAAACGGTCTCCGAGCAAAAGGTATTTAAAATCTTATCAGTTAATATGTGTGATTTAGCAATCTGGACATCTGAAGCTATCAGGCTTTAAAGAATGTTTATATTGCTCATACATTTCATGATAATAAACAAATATTTTGAAATTAAATTTCTGAAAAATATACATTGAAACAGATAAAGAATCCATTTTTTTCATGGATATATTAGAAGATGTATTCCTCTGTGAATAAGTATAAATCTGTCCAAAGAGGTGATAAATCTTTCAGACCTCTTCAAATACTAGGGGCCATGAGAAGAAAAAGAGTCCAGCTTAAGACATTACTCAATTAATTTGAGTACATTGTCTTTCCTTTCCTGAGTATGGCTTTGCCAGATCAGCTTCCTGCTTTGCGCCTTCTCTCCCTCAAGGGAGAAAAGAAAAATAAGAACTTGAGAGGAAGCGTGAAATAGGAAATAATCTTTGGAAAGAGAGTACACACCTTGAACACCTTACATAAAAAATATGGCAGGAAGATCTGGTAGCAAAGAGAGCCCGGGATGGAAGAATCAGGGTCCTCTGCTCCTTAGAGGACTTTTCCCCGCACAAGAGGGTAAAGCCCGGAAAGGTTGGGGAGTGAGGATGCAGGGAACAGAAGTACTGCTTGCTTAAGGGACCTGGAGAAAAGAAGAAAAGAAAAGAGCAACACAGTACACACTTGGGGTGGAAGAAGAGGACTGAACACAAAGTCAGGAGCTCTGAGTTGGGTGTGGAAATTGCCAGTCTCTGGTGGTGGTTCCCTGGGCAAGTCATTTTAGCTCTTCAGTTCTTATCATTCAAACTAAAATGTTAATACCCACTTTACAAGGGAGTTACAATCATTAAGCTACATATAAAAGGAATCTGCAAATTTTGACATTTCAAAATTAAGCTTCTGAGTAATATATATTAAAACACATAAAGAATGTATCTTTTTAAAGAATCATTAGATAGGAGTTCAATGCTGACTAGCTCCATCCCCCAAACTACCAGGTAAGTACAGCAACTCTTGGGATGCATTTCTTCCCTTTCGAGCAACAAAAGGAAATGACTCTGTTAGATGCTGTTTTCCAGAGCGTGTGTTTAGTCATATTCTAAGAATTTTGCTTGAAATAATACGGCCTTATTGAAAACACGAGCAGGAAACACGAAGTGTTTATGTCTCAGACGAGGGTTGTCATGAACGCTTTGCACAATTTCACTGTACAGCGTGTCTACTCTAAGTGTATGTGACATTCTAAACTGCCTGTGGGAAAGCATGAAACCAAAGAGAAATTAAAGTAATTTCTAAACTACAGGGAAAGCCTAAGTCTTTACTCATTCTATTTTAGGGTATTGAATAAAATTGTGTTGCTATATAGATAAATATCAAAGTTTCTAAAGCAAGAGGGATGTAAGTATTTTTACTTTCTAAGCATTATACATATAATATGTGTCTTTTTCAGCTTTTAATAAATAAAGCTGAGCTTCACTGTGATCAAAATTGCAGAAAAAATACATACATTTATATAGCATGTTAGAATTTTCAGATTCCTTTATATGTAGTTTAATCATTGTAACTCTCTTGTGAAGCCAGTTTCAACATCTTAGTTTTACTGACAAGAACTGAAGAGCTTAAATGACTTGCCCAGGGAACCACCACCAGAGACTGGCAATTTCCACACCCAACTCAGAGCTCCTGACTTTGTGTTCAGTCCTCTTCTTCCACCCCAAGTGTGTACTGTGTTGCTCTTTTCTTTTCTTCTTTTCTCCAGGTCCCTTAAGCAAGCAGTATTTCTGTTAACTCCATCCCCACTCCCCAACCCTTCCAGGCTTTACCCTCTTGTGCAGGGAAAAGTCCTCTAAGGAGCACATTATTTGAAAACTCTGGTCCTTGGCCAACTTGAACATGGTTCTATTAGAGTAAATCTACACCTTTATCTGATACTTCACACATTTTATGTTAATTGTTTAAGAATGTTAGAAGAATCCTGGCAAAGTAGCTATCTCACTAGACAAATTATATTTTCGCTAAGGAGATAGGTACCCGGGGAAGAAAGCTAAACTTAAATTTTAAAGGCCATAGGCTTGGATAGGTAAATCTATAGAAAAACAGTAAACCCCTCTCTATTTTGTTCCTTTTTAAAAATTGTCCCTAAATTCTCACTTGGTTAGTTCCTTTGGATCTTATCTTTTTTACCCTTCCCGTGTATTTTATCCTTGTGTTTTTCCCAGACACTTACTTTGTTTTGGTTTTAATCTGTTTCTAAAAATATACTATAACTTCATGAGCTAAAATACTGCATCTTTGCTCCTTACTATACTCTTTCCTGCAATTGTTTATTCAGCAAATATTTGCAACAGAGCAAACTATGTGCCATGCACTGGAAACAACAACAACAAAAAAGTCACATTTTTAAGAGTTTTTTTGCAAGGCAGCTTTCTCTAATTTGAAGAAAACTATAAATGCAAGTGGTTGTGCATTGTTAGTAGACAATGCAAAAAGTTTCCAGAACACAGTAAATGTAAGAACTTGGTGAGAGGAGGGATGTGCCCTTGGATATATGGAGGGTTAGTATTTACTTGTACTGACCTTGAAGGTAGAATCAAAGATTACTAATAGTGGCATTCCAGAGAGAGTTTGAACAACATGTAAAGTCACAGAATCCGAAATAGCATTATGATCTTTGAAGAATGGCTGGACTATAGTTACACTTTTTTAAAGTGGCAGAAGATAGAGTTCACAAAATAGGTAAGAGCCACATTGCCAGTTATGGTACATCAAAAATCAGATCTTTTACTTAAAATGTTTAAAAGGAGAATAATGTAATCCGTTGTAATTACATTAAAAGGAAATGTTGGTGACAGTGCACAGGATGGATTACAGAAGGGAATAGATAGGAAACATGGGAAGACACTTAGGAAGTAGTTACACACATCCAATTATGTCATGATGAGAATCCTAACTATGGCAGAAGTGAAACACAAGCAGTAGATCAAAGTGATAAAAAATCAGAACATGTGCATTATGCATAAAGAACATAGAAGATAGGTTTGTGGATTCAAAGGAAATAAGGGGTTCGAAGAGAAAGTTACAGGCTCTATGAAATACACAATTCAGTAGGATTACCAAAGTGAATGACTGCGACTTGAGTGACATTGGAGTGCTCCGGGCCAAAATGTGGGAAGCTCTTCGGAAGTGGGAGCCATCGCAGGTCATCTAGAACAATGGATGATAGATAAAGTGAATCTTGCAGGTGGTAAGATTTTAACAAGTGTGAATCAGAAATTCTTGGTTTCTGAAGAAAAAAATGTCTCGATGGAGAAAGAATAACTTCTTTTGTGGAATCCTGAAACCCAAAGGGAATCTGCCATCCCATCGTTGTCTAAAAAGACCCCTACGGCCCGGGCACGTTTGCTGCTGCGATGGAGCTCAGCACGCCTCAGAGCTCTCCCTTCCAGGGAGATGCAAGCTCGCACCTTCCTTCACACAGAAGCCACAGAACATAAATTATTCATTTTAAGTCTAAGACGAAACATAGAGATTAGAAAGACACTTGAGCAGATGATTTAATTCAGAAATCTTACTGTGCCCCCCCAAAAGTAGTCTCTCAAACAGCACTAACAGAAAAATCTGTAAAATATCTCAAAGCACTTCAGGAGGGAGCTGCCAGTGTATTGTAGAAACTAAAAATGAGATTGCTGGAATAATCACATCAAGAATTCGACTCCTGCAGAGATCCCACTGAGGCAAAAGCAAAACAGATGCGTTTGACAGGTTGGAGAAGGGCAGCAAAAGAATGAAACATTGAATTTGTAAATTTATTTTAAAACATCAGCTCCCCGAAGGGGTTTTGTTCAGGGACTTCTGAGTAAAGAGCACTTGTTAGAAAGAAAAACTGTCGTATTTTAAGAGCTTACAGGAAAAAAAATAATTAAATAAGTGAAACTAGTTTAAAATCATAGACTTTAGGTTTTAGAAGTTGACCTGGCATCATTTAGTCTACCAATAAGAGCAGAAATGCTGTTAGTAGCTAGAGCTCATGTGACCAAAGGGAAAAATTAAATGGGACAGGGAAGAATGTTATTGTGTATTGAATAGTTACTATGGCCTAAACAGGTTCCTAAATGTTTTACCTGTGTTTTCTCATTTAATCTTCATATTAGTCTCATAAAATAAGAATTGTTCTCCCTCTTACAAAGGGGAGGTGACTGAAGTTGAGAGAGGCTAAGTAAATGTATTTATTTATATAGCTATCTTGTTCTAGAAAAGATTTCAAGGGTATGAGAATGATTAGTGATTCAAGATATCTACAATATGAATAAGACAAGACAGGAATAATTTTAAGTGGTGCGACAAGTGTTGAAAAGGAAAGATGGGATAATGTAAAGTAATGAGTACATAAAACTACATTCCTCACTAAATCTAAAAATGGCTTAGTCTGACCCTTTTCTGTGATACTTAATGCTAAAGAAATGTGATACTTCCTTTTTTGTGGCTCTAATTCTCTCAAGAGAATTATTTCTCAGAATTTCTGAAAGATTTCATTAACCATAGTAATCCTTCCAATCTTTTGTTCATGAGGTTTTTGTGGTGATCCCAGATCAGTAGGAGACTCAAAGTACTTCAGGACTGGTTACTACTTAATGATGTACAGAAAGCAGAATTATTGAGAAGTCTGTGGTTGATTCTTCAGTGGATGGGAAATTATATGTGATTTTAAGGCAACAAAAATCTGTCTAGAATACATGGAAATATTAAGAGAAAAAACCTTGATAATTTTAGGAGGCATTCGTGTCTGATCCATCTATGAAAAATAAATGATAGAACACAACTTAACAGAATACTAAATAAGTTGTAAAAATGGCATATGTATTGATATATATCAAAGAAGAAATCACAAGAGAAATTAGAAAAGATTTTGAATTGAATGATAATGTAAACAAACATATCAATAATGGTAGAATGCCACAAAAGCAACACTTAGCAAAAAATGTATATAATTTCAATTTCAATATTAAGAAAGAATAATGTTTTCACATCTATAATCAAGCTTTTATCTTAGTAGGCTGGTTTAAAAAAACAAATTAACTTGAAGGAAGCAGAAGAAAAGTATAAAACAAACATAATAGAGAAAGAAGAATAAAATTGAAAACAAATTACAGAGAAAATAAAAAAATCAAATATTGGTTATTTAAAAACAGTTAAATTGAGCCCTGGCTGGTGTAGCTCAGTGGATTGAGTTCTGGCCTGAAAACTAAAGGGTTGCCGGTTTGATTCCAAGTCAGGGGACATGCCTGGGTTGTAGGCCAGGTCCCCATTTGGGGACCACATGCTGATGTTTCCCTCTCTTTCTTTCTCCCTTCCCCTCTCTCTCTCTAAAAATAAATAAGTCTTTTAAAAAAACAATTAAATGGATAAATTTCTAGGTAGATTAATAAAAAATATATGTAATTTTCCAATCTCAAGAATAATATGAGATAAATCTTAAAAATACTAAAAGAATGAGAAAATATTATGAAAAATTGTATGCCAATTAATTTAACAATATATATAAAATGGGTAAGTTTCTTGAGAAAGCAAGTTATCATAACTAGTTAATAACATTCCCTGAAAGAAAGTGTTAGTACCAGGTGGCTTTATTTGTGTATTCTATCAAACATTTAAAGAAGAAATAATACTAATAAAATAAACTCTATACTCTTACTCCCAACAATTTTTGTAAGGAAAAAAAAAAAAAAAAAAGAAGAAGAAGAAGAAACCTAGAAGGACATTAAAAAAAATCAATTAAAGACCACGTCAATTATGAATATCGAGGCAAAGATCCTTAGGAAAAACGTCAGCAAAAAGCCCTGGCTGTTGTAGCCCAGTGGATTGACCGCGGACCTGCGAACCAGGCGATCGCGGTTCGATTCCCAGTCAGGGCACATGCCTGGGTTGCAGGCCAGTTCCCTGCAGGCCAACTCCCAGCAGGGGATGCACGAAAGGCAACCATACATTGATGTTTCTCTCCCTCTCTCCTTCCCTTCCCCTCTGAAGATAAATAAATAAAATATTTTTTAAAAAAAAGAAAATGTCAGCAAAGAAAACCCAACACACTATAAGAAAAATAATAAACCCAAATCAAATTTGATTCATTGCAAAACAGCAGGATTTGCTCAATTTTCAAAAATCAATCAATGTAACTAAACATATTAAACTATAAAAAGAAAATTACATGACAATCCTTGTATTAAACACGAGGTGGGAAGAAGCTGTTTCTGAGTTGGGAAATGATGCATTGAAACAGTGTGTAAGGAAGGTCCTTCTGCTATAGCTGAATAACTGGTTGGAGGCTAAAAAGATGATGATAAATTATGGTGGGGTAGGCTGGGGGGGGGGGGTGGGTTGTGATCCAAACAGAATGTAGAAAGAAAATCTAATGATGACAGACGTGGCAATTAATACAATAAACCTCAGTTGCTATCAGGATTCAAAAGTTTAAAGTTGTTGTTTTTTTAAATTGTTGTTCAACCACAGTTGTCTCCATTTTCCCACCACCAATTTCCCTGACGCTACCTACCCCAGCCTCTCACCCTCAATCCTTTCCTGCTTTGACTTTCTCACATGGCTAAGTTTCCATGATAATAGAAAGCTCAAATCTTGGCTTATTTAATCAAAGGAATGAATATAGATTCCAAAATAAAGGAAATATAACAAGAAAACAGCAATGCAGCAACAGCAGTTGGGAACAAACTCACGGTAAACTGACGGACGCTGGTGGTGTGTGGGTCTGGATGGTATGAAAAGGAAACCATCATTTTCATATCAAGTATACTGTGTCTATGTAACTGCTATACCATGTATCAAAATAATGATTCTCCCATAAAAATAAAATGTGATTTTTGATCAAACTTCATGATAATTTTAGCAAGCGTTTTATGAAAGCTCTTTTTAAAAAAATGTGTTGAAATCTGATCATATTACTAGAAGTTTTACGCAATCTGTTGGTTCTACACATAATTTTAAGAGTTCCTGTTTTAATTGATACATATTCTTTTTGTTCTTTTAGGTTTTCAAAATTAAATTTTGATGCATTACTCTGATTTTGAGACTGCGTGAAGGTAAGGATCCCTAGTTTAAAAGAGAATGAGAAACATTATAAAAGCTGTATCAGTATAAAGCTCTGAATGCTTGTGTTTCCTTTTAGTCTAGGTGTATGGCCTTAGATTAAGAACAAGTGATTATTCTTCATAGATACTGATCTCATTCTCCCCTTAACTAAATGATTCTTAGCACAGAATTTGATGTCACATAATTTTACTCTCCCGTCTCTGTTGTCACTTGCATGAACATTCACTGTCACAAATCAGTATAGGAAATAAATGGACTGGAATATCTGGATCACATATTAAAACACTCCATGCTCGTTAATGTATATTTACAGTGTTTACTTACTTTGAAAACCTAAGATTATTAAGTGGACACTTAAACTCCAAATTAATACTACCTTACACTTACCTGCGAAGTCTTTCTTATGGGTAAAATAATAGAGAGATCTTTAACCACGGTGAAACTAAGGCCACCTCCATGGTGACATACATATTCCTTAAATTACTGGTAAATATTTTACAATCAACTGTTAATATGGGCAATTATTGGTTTCATTATAACATAGGTACATTTTTACAGTGTGATTTTTTTATTTTTGGTATAAACAGCCATGAATAAATACCAATAAAATCTACAGCACTCATTATTTTGCTTACTCTCCCAAATGGGAAAAAGTATACCTCCTTATAAAATTCTTTAAAAGCCCCTTATAAAGCTCTTCACATTGGAAATAGAGCTCATTGGAAGAAAGAATACCCGAGCATTACCTAAACGCATAATATAGAGGCTCTCTGTCATTTTCATACACTGAACTTCTTCCTACTTCTATCCACTGCAATCACAGGGATTAGTTTCAGGATGGGCAGGCTCAGGAAGGATAATTCCATCCTATCGCAGTACAATGCATTAGTTACACTCAAAATCGTTCTTTATTGTTGACATAGTTCCAAGGTTTTTTTCTTCCCCAAACCCGAGGGTTATATCTAACAAAGATATTGTGATGTTGAGAAGAAGGATCAGGAAACCACATTTCAAAACTGTTTTTAAATCACTATCTTTGGTACTGCTGAGAAGAAAATCATGTTGCTGTGGTTTCAAGAGCTATTGAAACAAATACATTTCAGAAGACATCGGGGGAAAACATTGTTCCACAGCATTGTTTCTTCTCCCCACCCTGCCCCCAGCTAATTTTTACTCTGTTCCCTGGAAGAAAAGCAGTATGTAACAACTGTATGATTTATGCAATAATTGATGCAAAACTACATTGAATCCCTAGGTCATTCACCATTTTGTTTGCCAATTACTATTAACGAAAGTAGCATGACTTGGTTTCTCAAACATGCAAATGAGGTCACATTCAACGTGCCGGAATGTGCAGTGAAACCACACACTGGTGTTTCTGTGTTTCCTGTTCTTTCTCTTTAATCACAAGGGCAATGCAATTTTACTGATCTATTGATTGTGTAAAAATATCACACATTTTGCTTGACCCTTGTTAGGTATTGGAAGGTGTTTTCAGGTTAGAGAACAGGTGAAATCCGTTGCTAATATTCATCACATTTAAAATGACAGCTTTTGCTAAAGCGCAGGAAAGCAGTTACAGTTTAAGAGCTTTATGATTTTTCCTCATGGCACACGAAAACTGATGCTTGTACTTAGCCAGCGTGTCCTTGATGCTGGACTTCTAATAGCCCTTCCCTTTGGCATTAGTAACCAGACCGTTTTGATCATTTTCAACGGCAAATGTAGACTCTCAAATACTCTTGAAAATCTCTTTATGCTAAATTCACTGTCCCTGATTAACAAACCAAAAATTTTTTTTTAACTTAAAAGCAAATACCTATCAAGCTTTAATAATAATTTATCTTTTAAATGTCAAATGTAAAAAGTGTACTCATGTTTCATCACTGGCTCTAAGAAATGCTCACAGGCATGTTTCCCTATTTGATACAGAAGGCACTGTCCCTGCGCCCTGCCGGCAGATCCATGGTAAAATCCGTAGTCCACAGGACAATTACGGACAGTCTCTGCACCACCTGGTAAAAACCCTGAGGGATTTCTGAAACTAGAGGAACTGCAGTCACCACCACTGTGATCACCACTAACCCTGGCAACTTCAGGATTTACTACACATATCAGTTAAGGCAATGAGACTGTAAGTAAATGCTTCAAGATTTATGATAAACAAAAACACGACTATTTGTTGTATATTTTTTCCAGATACAGCACCTTTAAAAAGCTTTTAAATACAACATCTTATAATGATCACCGTACTCTTTTTTATTTAATTATTGTTCAAGTACAGTTTTCTGTCTCTTACTTCCATCCCAGCCCACCCCCCCAGTGCTCCCCACCTCCCTCCCATTTCCACCCCCCTTAGTTTTTGTCCATGTGTCCTTTATACTACTTCCTGTGAATCACTGTATTCTTAAGAAGGACTTTACTCACTCTTCTTTTGAAAGCAGCAAATCAATTCCTTGAGAAGATGCAGAATTCACAGGAAGAGAAAAAGAACAAGAAAAAAACAAAAAAATAGAAGCAAAAAAATAGAGTTTAATCACCAATAGCTTTAGGATCCTCACTTTTAAAACTTGAGTAACTTCTGCTAACTCTACAGATATTTTCTGTGGAGAAAATAAATAAAATGTAAAACCAATCACTCTTTAAAAATGAAGAGGATTACATAGTTACTTTAATACAACAGAGAAACAATACTTATGAAAATAGTCTTAAATCATAAACAGCAACTATCATATATTCTGTTTTAGGGATATTCAGTATAATAATACATGTAATTAGAAGAAAATTAGAGATAAAAGGGACTTCAAAAATCATTGACTACAGTCTGCTATTTATATTGAAAAAGAAATAGAAACTAATGAAATCTCAGGCCTTTGTTTCAGCATTCTGGCTTGAATAGAAAGGAATTTAGATGAGTAATTAATTAAGGTTAACTCTTTTTTTTAATGGTGTATTGTGTTTCAGTTATTTGGGAATCATCCTTGTTTTTTTTTTCTAGAGATTAAATGAACATCTTGGTCAAATAACGAACAACAGCGCAATCAATTTTATCACTTAATTTATTAAAGAATTTAATTAGAAGTTACCTTTACATATTAGTTTGTCAAGTGAAAACATACTTAAAATTACCAGATTATTTGCCCATACCTTTTCAGGAATGCATCTGTAACATGAAATAAGGAATGTCTCTGGAGTTTCGTGATGTAATAAACAACATCCTAACACCACCCTTGGTAAAAGGGATAAGGAACTCAAAACACTTCTTATATCATTCTGAAATCAAAGTCTGTGAAATTACCTCCAAATGCAGTTCATGAAAGCAAATTTTAGTTATTGAGTTAGGATAGCAAAATAATATAAGCATGGTATTTGGTTTTTATTTAATTCAAAAGTAGATTGTAAATTTTCTGGAGCAGGGATCTGAACCTGCCGGCCATGGACAGGCCTCACAGGAGTGTGTTCTCACTATGTGCATACTGGATTTTAGGTGTCTGAGACTCCAGCGGGGCCCAACCTGCAGCCCGAGGGCTGCACGTGGCCAAGGATGGCCATGCACACAGCCCAACACAAAATCGTAAATTTACTTAAAACGTTGTGAGTTTTTCTTTTGTAATCACGTGTGCAATATATTTAATGTGTAGCCCAAGACAACTTCTCTTCTTCCAGTGGGGCCCAGAGATGCCAAAAGTTTGGATGTCCCTGCTCTAAAGAATCTGTCCTAGAATAATAACATCCAATAGAAATATCATATGAGCCACAAATTTGAGGCTCATAGGTATTTTTAAATTTTACAGTTGTTACATTAAAAAATGGGTGAAAGGAACTTTAATATATTTTATCTAACCTAATATAACTAAAATATTGTCAAACCTAAAATCAAACAATATAAAATTACTGATAAGCTGTTTAACATTTTTTATCAGTACTATTTGAAGTCTGGTGTGTATTTAATACCTAGAGCACATTTCAATTTGAACTTGCCACATTCAAGTGTTCAATAGCCACATGGGGCTACTAGCTATTCTATGGGAAAGTGCAGATTTAGAGATAAAATGCACAATAGGCATGATGCAAAACATTGTGAATAGTCGTGTTGTTGATCTACTGAGAAATATTGAGTGCCAATGAACTTGAGATGATCCTCTTTAATAATTAACTAGTATTTCTGTTTTGCAGATGAAGAATCAACACAGAAGGTCTGATGGTCAGCAGAACTGGAGTACAATTTTCATCTTCTGAGAAGCGGCATCCTGAGAAAGAAGGGGGCCTGTCGTGAGTGTGAAAATTTGTATGCTGAAATAGTTCTTGTTTTCATGGAAAAACAATCACCTGACAAAATATTTTAGTGGGATCGAGTCTCTTTTGGATACATTTAAAAGGCATAATTCAAGAGCTTGTGGATTGTTAGCAATTAAATAAAAAATATTCTTCTTTAAAATGACCTAGCAGGCATTATAATTAACTTTTGCTTAAATGCAATTATACTGATTTATATGCAATTTATTACATACAGGGCAAAAGCCAGAAATTACTTAATAATTTTTCCTGAACTTTTCATATTGCTTGTTAATCTCAACCCTATAAAAAGTTAACCTTTCTCAGTACTTGCTGGGTCTTCTCTGTGGGGCCGTGATTAATAAAGGCTCCTAAAGAATGTGACAACAGTATCTTTCTTAAGTTCAACTGAGGTATCAGAGTCTAAATCATTGTTATGCTATTTTTTTCATTGGCATCATTTGTGACATGTTACTATTTTTAACCTCAAAGTATTTTGCCTCTCCACGCACGATAATTACTGCTTTCCACACTGCAGTGTTTAAAATTGAAGGGTGTACTGCCGTGATAGTATAGAGTGTTTGCTTCTTTCACCTCAATTTAGAAAGAGATAAAAGACGTATTCCCTAAATACTGGAATTGTAAGAGAATATCCCCTATCTTGTAAGAATTCAGCAGTAAACTGGTTTTATACACTAAAATTTGTAGCAGGAAAGTTAAATGCACCTAGAATTATTATCAGCTTAAAGAACAGTGGGATATGCTTGGTTGGCAAGAAGAGAGGCCATTTGCTTTCTATTTGATTCTAGTGAATTTAAAAAAATTTAAGCTGTTATTAGTGAGTCCACATCCAGTGATCCATCAGGTAGGTGGTGGTACTTGCAAGGGTACATGATGTTCAATTGGTCCAAAAGGAGCCATAAGATAGTGTGGATATTACAGAAAACCCTGTCTGTGGAAGCTGGGGGAAGGGGAAAAAAATAACTTGCCTTCTGCCATCATCCTATCCTCCATCCCAGCCTCCAGTGGTCATCCCCTTTGACCAATCCTATGTATTGATGTACATATTAATATCAATGTAGTAGGAGATGAAAAGGCACTCAGGAAATCTGACCAATGCTGACAGCCAATCTCAATAATTCAGAGACATTTTTTTTCTTTTTTCTCATGGGCATGTTTTTATTCCTAAAACATTTGGGTCATTTCCTTTACTCTCTATTAAGTTACTGGCACATTCCTCAAGTTTGTCAACAAGTAGGAATGAATCAGCTTTTATTACATGGATCATATCCATGACAGGTTTTGAGATATCCTGAAATATTAATGCCACCAAGTCAGCTCCATTCATTGCACATTGATTTGCAAGTTAAAATATATTATTTATATTTTGATGACTACATATATCTCTCCTATATGTGTTGCTTGCTACGTTCTTGGTGATTAAAATGCTTATTTTATTTGTTTCTCATGATTTACAATCCCTGAAAAAGCAGTTATATATCATTGACCTTATATTTTTTTTTTACATTTGAAAAAACAAATGAACAGAATTTAAATCTTGTCACAGTGACTTACTCACTTGCTGATATAAGCCATATGGTATATTTTTTCCTGATTCATTTTCTTTTTAAATAAATTATTTTCCTATGTAACTGATGTAGAAAAGTATTACTTATGTTTACTTATTAGTTTTATATATATTCATAATTATATGCACTTCTTGCACATTGCTCACAGTTTCTTATATATAGAAAATTCTAAGTGAGCAAAGTATGAACCTGCAATATAAATGATCTTCTGTTTTGTTATTAGCTTATAACACAAAACTACAACTAAAAAGGAAAATATACTTTCCTTAAATACTATGAAGTATTGCTACTCATGAGAGTTTGTCCTTCCACTATGGAGATATTACATAACAAATCATAATGGAATGATATGCATTTAAACCCATCAAACTTGAAAAATTATATGTTCAGAATAATTTTAAGCATTTCTTCTAAAAGCAAGTGTTATACAATGTAATAATATTTATTTATACATTTAGTAGATGTTCACTGAATATTGTATATGGACATCACTAATTTATACCACACGCATACCACTAAATGTGGTATAAAATTTGATGAATAATGGTTACCCCCATTAAAGAGGTAAATATCTAGTCATAAATCTGGCAAAACTGCCCCATAAAGGCAACAATAAAATATTGGGTGTGAGCACACGCATATACACACCCAATAGTGAAAAAATGGAGAAATCTACTTTGAGAATAGGGTGGAGGGATGAAGTTGAGAAGAATTTTGTGGAAGAGGAGGTATCTGAGTTGCATTTCAGAGGCTGAAAATGTAGTCACTTGGAGGACATACAAAGAGAAGTATAAAATTCAGTCAGGAAGAAGAAGATTCACAAGGCACAGAAGCAGGAAACAGAAGGAAGTGCTCAGGATCATAGAAGTGTATTGAGGTCACAGGGATGAATGATGAGGTAGGCAGGGCTCTCGTCCGGGGATCTTGTGGGCAACTTCCTGAAAAGACATATTGGATATTATAGTATATCTCTGCAGTTGAAGTAGCTCTCACGTGCAAGCCTGGAAAAGTTGTCTACTTTAGGATACTCCGTTCACGGAATCAGGCTGGGGAGTAATCAGTTCTCAGATCACAGGCTGTACCCGAAGAATTTTAATCCATGCATTTAGGGATTAAGAAATTAAACATTGTCTGGAAGTTTTCTTCTTCCGTTTAGACCCTTCCAGGCCCCCTACGGGTCCATTTGGTTCTATTCACAGCACCTGCAGATGTAATTCTCTTGAATCCTAGAGGTTTTCCTAAACTTAGATCGAATGTTCCATGACAACGGATGGCTTTTGCACAAAAATCCTGATGAAATCTCCAGGCAGTCCTAAGTATTTCCATACTGTTCAGAGAGCTGCGTAGTATGTGTGAAACCTGAACCAAATGCCGGATGAAGAAGGTAGTGTGCCTTCCCTTATAACATTTAGGAGTTTGTAGGAATTCAACTTAAGTTCCCGCCATTGTATTTGAGCCACTACAGTGTGTTAAAACAGGGAAGGCCTGTGTGGAATACAATATTGAAAATATCTAAGTACTGCACTGGAGGCTCCTGACCCCAAATCAGGTTGGATGGTACATTCATATCAGTGACCCTGATGACCAATAACATTATAGCTGGAAAACCGTGGGACAAGGGATCTTTTTCTAATCTTTCCTTTTTCTCTTGTGTTTGTGAAAATAATAATATTTATGAGGCAGAAGTTTCTCAAAGTTACTATAAATCAAAACAATGGCATACAGAGACAGTCTCTATCATTGGCTGTGGTCTCATCCATTTGTAAAAATGTAAACAATCTTAAAGTTATCCAGCATGGAATGTAATCTTGTGAGGATGATAAAATCAAAAGAACTCCATAAATGACATAACCAAGCAAATTAATTAATCATTGCTATACAAAAACCACCCAACACTTAGTGGTTTAAAGCAATAACTTTTTAAAAAATATTTTATTTATTTTTAGAGAGAGGGGAAGGGAAGGAGAAAGTGGAAGAGAAACATCAATATGTGGTTGCCTCTCATGTATCCCCTACTGAGGACCTGGCCTGCAACCCAGGTATGTGCCCTGACTGGGAATCGAACCAGCGACCCTTTGCTTCACAGGCCCATGCTCAATCCACTGAGCTACACCAGCCAGGGATGCAATGACTTTTATTTTTGTTTGGATTCACAGTTCTGTGGGTTAGGTGAGTGATTAATTAGCTGATCTGCACTGGGATCACTTATGCTTCTATAGTTAGCAGGTGCGTGGGGTATCACTGATGTAGGATGGACTTCCTCAGTTGTGGGCCAGTTGGTAGTTTTTGCCAGAGTGATACAAATGACCATACCACATGTATCTAATCTATTAGAAGGCTACCCTACTCATAGAGTTCAAAGACCGAGAGGAGACAAAAAACCTTTAAGGCCCAGGTTCAAAACAGGCACGACATGATTTATTCTGCATCATATTGGCCAAAGCAACAGAGTCAACTCAGATCTAAGAAACGAGGAAATAGATGCTGTAAGTCACATTGCCAGTTCCTGGACACAGGAACAGGTCAAGAATTGTGGGCATTTCTGTAACCTACTACATCAGAGGATTGGGAAAATATTTCATATAGCACTGTGAGTTTCCACATTTCTTTCATTACATATTCTTTATGGTACTGTATAGTACAATATGACAATGTTTAACATGGCTTGCATTGTGACAAAGAGGGACGTCGGCCACCTGAAGGTATATTAACTAAGGTATACTAGAAACAAGTTACAGCTTGGCTAAATTAATCAGGGAAAGAAAAAATATTACTTTTACAAGATAATCCATATGATTGGAGAGTTCCAATAAAATTTAAAACTAATCATTTGAAATATAACTATTCTTTGGGCTCCTCTTTGTTCTTAGATTTCAGATCATGTGCTATTAGCATCCAATATCCTGTGTCTGATCTATAAATGCATTTTAAAAGTTTCCTTTTGTAATGTACTTTATTGCTATTCCAACAACATGGCTGGTTACCTTCTGGATGGTTCCTTGTCATGTCTTTTCTATATGTTTCTGTCCAATTTCACCATGAAGAAACATCATGGCTCTGAGGATGCAGCATTAATACTGCCTCTGTTAGCAGGATACCGACATCAGCATAAAAATTAAAGCCTGCATCCATAACCAGATTCTTCTCCAGTGTGCGAGACAGAACAGTCTGGCAACATTTGGCCCTTTGCTGAAAGTCACTCATTTCAGTCCTCCAGTCCTTCAGGTTGGCAGAAATGCCCCAATTGTCCATGCCCTCTGGAGGACGCCCCACTGGGGGCTGCAGTTCAGTGATGGGAGTATGAGTCAGGGATGAGGTTTTTGAGCATATGCTAATGACAACTGTGGTGGGGGAAATGCAAAGCTCCTGCTGCCCCTGTTGATTCTTCTGAGGTAGAAAGAACAATATTTATTGAGAGTCTCATGTCCTTAAAAACAGGCCAGCAAGCTCCATGTGTTCTTTTCCTGATTGAAAGCATGGACACACACTGTGTATATAACTTGGCCCAAGTAAAATAACTCAGCTGACCCGTGTTTACATCTCACTGCTGGTGTCCTAAACACCAGCAGGACGGGCCTGGTGGCCAGTTTTGGAGCAAAACACAAGGCTCGTGTTTTTCTTCCCTTGGTGCCCAGACATTAGTTTTCCTTCTGATTGGCATCAGCGCCCTCAGCTGTTCACACCTGTCTGATGGTCAGGATTCCCCGTCTCATGCGTCTCAGGGACGGCTGTGCTATTTCACCCATTCATTTGTTCACCAAACATTACTCAAAATTCACTACGCAGTGAGATTTTTCAACTTTCAAGATATGAATATTCTCTTAATTTTTCCTTAGCAAATAGAGATAGAAACCAAATAAATGTGCCCTTTCAATTCTCACACTTTTATTTTGAGACAGCAGAGTGCAGGGGAAGAAGTCTTAGATGGTATTCTGTGATGACTCCTGTAACCAGCATGCTGGGCCTGTTGACCCACAGACTGTGAGCAAAATGCAACTTCAGTTCCATCTCCCTCTGGAGGGAATCTTCCCTACCCCTGGCCAGGACTCTGACAGCTCCCGTGGCTTTCGTTGCTCTTACTCCTAGGTAATCCAACATTTTACAATCTCTGTAAGTCAAAAACAAGCTCACTTAAGTATATAGAATGTACATTTAACGATTCTGACCTTGGTAGTCATGGAATCTTCTCTATTTCTCCAAGCCAGGTTTGCAGAAGTCTGGAAGCAGAGGACTTCCAGATCACTCTACCCTCCACTTTTCATCTTCATCACTTTTCACCTTTATCACTCACACTGTTCACAGTGAAGAGAGTAGATTTGCATCACCTATTGATGGTACTCTCTGGCTCTGAGGGATAACAAAAAGTCAACTTTTTCTCTTGTTCCCTGCAGCTTCCCTCCTACCTGTCTGTTTTCTGAGTAGCCCTTAACCCTGGAGAATAAATCTCTGCTCTGGATAATAGTGTGAGTCTGAAACCTCAGCTTCAGGGCATTCCACTGTGTGTCTTCTTCATTTTTCTGCTGAGATCTCCTTGCCCCTTGAGGCAGCACTGTGAAACAGGACCCAGAAGTCTCATATGGGCTCCTTCACTTTAAATGGCCTACATCTGATCCACAGAAATGGCACATTCTATGCAAAATACGATAGTTCAAGCAATCCCAATGCAATGCTCTCCTGACTCTTACAGTGAAGATGGAAATGGTATATCAAATGGTTCTCTCAGAGACTCGCTCATCAGCCTTGGGCTTAGAACTGAGCCTGTCTCAAAATTTCTCCCAGAGTTTGGGAACTCAAAGCAAAATACCAGCTTTCTCCAAAGAATTCTCCTTACCAATCTCTTCCTTTTTCCACTGTCTCTGATATTTTATTTGTCCTTCATCTAGCAGAGGGGTACAAGAGTCATGTTTTGGGGTTTTGTGTGTCTCTCTGTGTGTGCCATTTCCTCTAAAAAGCAGCATATAGGGCCCTGGCTGGTGTGGCTCAGTGTACTGAGCACGGCTTGCAAACCAAAAGGTCATTGGTTTGATTCTTTCTGAGGGCACGTGCCTGGGTTGCCAGCCAGGCCCCCAGCTGGGGGCGCGCAAGGGACAATTGATCAATATCTCTCTTGCACATCCATGTTTCTGTCCCCCTCTTTCTCCCTCCCTTCCCCTCTCTCTAAAAATATAAATAAATAAAATCTTTAATTTTTTTAATTAGCATATGGGGACAGTGCTGTCTGCATACTCTCTGTTATCTGATATGTTTCCTTATGGTACCTCAGTTGAAACCCAAGGTAGGCACAGTCCCATATCCACTTCCTATTATACCCACTACATAACATTGCAACAACAAAATCTAACTTTCTGGATCTGTATTTTCTCCATAAAATGAGAGGGTTGAACTCAATCTCTCAAGTCCCTCCCAGCTCTGAGATTTGGTGGTTTTGCAGTTAAATTTCTAGAGACAGTGTGACACAATAAAAAACACATTGAGATAGTTATCAAGAAATATAATCCCAGCTGTAATCCTATTAACCAGTTCAATGACCTTAAGCAAGTCTCTTAACTTTCCTGGGATTCGGTTTTGTGATACATAAAAGTGGTATGTGGACTGAATGACTTGTAAGGGCAGCTCTCCCAGAGATTATTTTTATTTATTTATCATTTATTGTTTTTGATATTTCCCCAAATTACAAACCTTATTTTGCCACACATACAAGTAAGATTTTAAGCAGGTAAATATCAGAATTAAGCACAGAACTTAACTGAGAAACCTCCTAGTTAAGAAAAGCGTAATAAAAAATGCTAGATTTATAGTCATTTTTAACATTTTGTAAAGCTGCACAATGCAACTTTGGAATCTGAAAACTAGGATTCTAGTATTATTTTTGTCTCTTCCCCATGTATATGAACACAGATATATCACCTAATCTTTTTACACTTCATTAATAATAATGACAAATAATGTTTACTTAATAAGGTTGATTTGAGGATAATATGACATAAATTTGAAACTGATTTTTAAAGGAAAATATGTAACAAATGCTGGTTGTTATAATCAAATGCATTCAATAATGTAAAAAAAACAGTTTTTCTACTTATTCAGAATGGTAATGAGAGAGTAATTTAGTGATTATCACTAGGGTTTACAATCCCATAATATAACCAGAAGTAGAAGGAGCATGAAAATTTGGCCCAAAGGGTGAAGTAAATCCTCGAGGTAGTGAGGGATGCATTCCAAGACCTTGTGACTCTGCTAGCTAGGAATATTTGTCCAGGCTCTTGGACTTCTCTCAATTCATAGTTTAGTTAAGCACATGTTTCCTGAGAATATCCTCATGTGATTAGTTGGAGCATTGACTAGAACATTCCAGTCATCCTTTATCTCATTTGCACAGAAAGTAGGGGTATGTTTGCTCATATTGATACAGTGTGCAGCCCAAAAAAGATTTGGAATGGTGTCCAGAACTCAAAGTGTACAGGAATATTGGAGGAAATATTATTAGGATGTCCTCCCCCCTCCCCCCTCCCCCCAGGTTGGGGAAAGGGACAAATGGAGCAGGGCCATTGAGAGTTGTTTTGCATAGCAACAGTTTTGCAGCTAACCTCTGGAATGGTCATTTAACATATGTATAACCTTTAACTGGTTTCATAGATATGTTAAATGGCTGTGGCCAAGTTTGGAGCCAGGGAGAAGTGAGTGGCTGGGACCCAGGCTGGAACTGGGGGTTGAGGCTCTGAGAGAGTGCCTGCAAGAGAGCCATGTGGCTTTAGCAGAGTGAGGACCCCCTCTTGGCCAGGTGAAAGGGAAAACCTCGAAGCTTTGCCAGAATGGAGATCCCTGTGGCCAGGGGAAGAAGAAAGACGCGCTTTTGGTGGAGTGCAGGTTTGGTAGAAGAAGCCCACGTGGCTTTGGTAGAAGAGGCCCATGCGGCTTTGGGGCCTTCCCTTTGGCCGAGTGGCCTGGAAAGCAGGAGAGACTTTGACTGGAACTTGGTACAAAGAACTCTTGTCAGTGGAAGGTGCCACATGACTTTGGATTAATTGGAGATCCTGCCTGGACAGGTGACACAGCCCACAGTGCCAGTGACCTGAAAAACGGACGTGTGCTCTTTTCCTGATTTACGGTACCTGGAGTTGGGACAGTGGGAGAAGGGAGCGCTGTGTGTGTGTGTGTGTGTGTGTGTGTAGGTGTATACCCTTAAAGACTTTGATATTTTGACTTTGATATTTTAATGTAGGCATTAAGCCTGAATAGCATTAAATAAACGTTTTGTTTCCTTTTCACAAATCTCTGGCATTGAGAGATGTCTTTCCAATTGGCGGCGGACAGAAGAGCCTAATAGATATTAGTATACCGTCCTTGGGAGGGGCCCCTGTTTTCTGAAGCAGTTTTTGGCATCCCTCGGTGGGCCAAGTATTGCACCCCCCCTCGGACCCCTTGTTCGGCAACAATATCACTGGTCCAAGTCTTCACTAAAATAGACATTGCATTCTTCAATGAGCCTAAAATTTCTGCTCTCTGGATAAGAACCAGGAGCCTTTTAGACTCCCAGATATTTGTTTTACTTTCAACCTCAACACCATACTTTTAGGGGTATATGAAAAGAAAATAACTGATTTTATTGTTAATTTTTATTTTTGAATTTTCTTAAATAATTATTATGAGGTTTTATTTCCTACCTAGGTAACATATTTTTCATTTCTTTGTGTGACATAAATTCACACCTTTTCACGTGAATGACAAATACCATCTAATTCATACCTTTGCATAAAATGACAGATACCATCTAATACATCCTAAAATCCTTCAAACAAATTCTCAAGTGCCAAGATCCGCTACCATACCTAACAGTTTTACCATTAACACATTTCTTTAAGAATTCAATTTCCCTTTTCCTGATCAGATTATTTTATACTCTCTCTTCTGAACTCCAATGCCCCTGCTTTCATCCTCTGGCTGAAAATATCACTAATTAATTAATTAATTAATTAAATGGACATGGTAAGACAAGAATACCCCCAGATCCCCAACATGAACTGCTCATGCACCCAGTGACTTCTCTCCTACAATCTCCCACTCCTGTCTACACCCTCATTCCCTCTTCTGTATTGGACCATGCCATAAATAGGCAAACAAGCTAAAATATCTCTCATCTCAGAAATCCTTAATTTGGTCACACATTCCTTTTCCTTGATGGCCTCATTTGTCTGTTCCTCTTCTTTTCTAAATTAGCATATTTCTTCCTCTCTCACGCTCTCTTGAACCTACCTCAGACAGACTGGCAGACTACTATGCCAATATTCTCTCCTGGCTAACAATAACCTCCATCTTGCAAGATTAGATAAAGGTTTTTATAGCCTCAAATTTCTCACATAACTCACTCTTAGTCAAATAACATTTTCACTGTTGATCATTATTTGCCTCTTCAAAATTTCTTGTCTCTTAGCTTTTGGAAAACCAAAAGCTGGTTTATTTCCTGACACATTGAGTGTTCTTTCTCTGTCTTGTTTGTAGACTCTTTTTCCCAGCCTAAATATTATGGTGGCCAAGAGCTTGGTCCTGTATTCTTTTTCTTCTCTATTTCACACACTTCATCCTCGCATGACTTCAAGTAAAACATAAATGTAGAAGTAAACTCATAACCTAGGCCCCTGACTCTTGTTAGCCGTAAAATAAGTTAGTTATTATGAAGCAAAAATAATAATTCCCTTTTTTGGGAATAGCAGAGAATTGCAATTTTGGACATACAAGCTATGACAAAACCAATGGCAAGTCTGGAAAACAAAGAAGAGGAATGTCCTTTTCTAGAGTAAAAAGAAAGTTGGAAAAACGGTTATAAGCAAGTTAGTCCATTAATAGCAACTGGAAGTTCAAAATGTGGTGATTTTTCTTTGACTGAGTTGTGATACTCTCCTACTGACTAGGCTGTTATCTGGGAAGGAGAATAGAAAATATCTTCCTATTGGAGCTGCAAAGCCTGTCTGTTCCTGTTCAGGGAACCATGGTGAGTGATGGGGCACAAAAGCACCCTCTGCAGCCCCCCCCCCAACTCCGATCTTGGTTGAGGTCTCCTTTATTAATTTTCACATTCTACGAGGAAGACTGTACTTAAAAATCTAGGGGCCATTTAATGGTGATCGTTAAAAATATAAAGTGGGCACTTAAAATATAACCCAGCAAACACAAGTTTCTTTTTTTCCAACCCGTAAGTCATTTCTTTCTAGTCTTGCCCATCTCAGTAAATGGCAATCCTATGTAGGAAGTTGCTCAGATAAAAATCCAAGAAATCACCTAGGATTCCTCTCTCTCTCCTTCACATTCTACATCTGTTTACCAGCAAGTCAACTTGACACCATAGTGCAAATACAGCTTACTTACATCTCTGCATTTGCAGGACACCCTTTAGTCCAGGCCACAACTTTTCTTACTTAGATTTCAGCAGTAGCCCCCTAACTGGTATCTTCGCTTCTCTACCCTGATCCATATTCAACACATCTTCCATTTGACATGGGACCAATGGCATAGCACTTCTTAAAGCCCTGTAATGCCTTGCCATTACTTTTAAAATAAAATCTGTACAAAATAAAGAAAATTCAACTTTCTCCCATTAAAAATTATATTTTTGTTACAAACCAGAATTAGAGATATGCAAAACTATGTGTGCAATATAAATAAGCATATATAATACACAAAGTGAATGATTGAACAATTATAATAAGAAAATCAATGAAACAAGAAAATTGTTTTCTTTTCTTGTTATGTTATTACTGTTCATTAAAAGCCACCTGAGAGGTATAAAAACTGCAAAGTTGTCAAAAAGTTAACATAATATGGCATTTCTAAAGACTATGTGGTTATAACTAATTTTTTTTCAGATGAAATACCCAGGTTCCTAAAAAGTTCCTTCCCATTCCTTCATGTACCCACCCTCCACTAGAGAGGCTTAGATAGGAAAATATGTATCATCACATGTGAAGTAATGATCTGCACTTAGTGAATTTTCTTGTATCAGTAATTAGTCTCTCTTTGCTAGGCTCCAGACCAAGAATCTTCACGTTGTCCAACAGGAAAGTGGAAGGGATCCAAGAAGTGACACTTTACATTATAAAACTTTCAAAGAAAGCTAAAATCCTTGTTTACTTACTTATTCTGTGCATAGTTCTTATAAACTGATGTCAAATTTATCAAAACAATCAAACTTCCCAGAAATCATAAAGAATGTGAAAATCATTTGTCACAAATAATGTATTTTTTTCATAGACATTCCTAGCTCCTGGTTACCATGAGCCATTTGTAATCTTCCCAAATGTGTGAATAATGGCACATTATTCAGAGTTAAAAATTTTTACCTTCTCAAGCATTTCAATTTGAGATCAACATAGTGTTCCAGTGTTTGTCTAGTGGCCATCAAATGCCCACCCCCCAGTGCTGGAAAATATTTCTGCACTACATCTTTTACTGGGCTTTGAGCCAAAAATTCCCTGCCATACATGTTCCCACTGGCCTCAATAAGGGGGGAAATAACTTCACCCTAAACTTTAGTTAGCAAGGATATGATCATAAAACTGCTTAGCCTTTCCCTCTTAGACAGATAAAGCAAACAAAATCCACCTCATCTCTATATAAATAAAAGTCTCAACTAAAATTCTGCCACTGACTACTGAAATAAAGAGAAATACTTCTGTCCTGGCTAGCCTTCCCCATGTCAGATTCCTCACTCTCCTGGGGGACAAGGCCAACTCGCCATAAAGCAAGCCCACTCTCACTCTCCCACTACAACAATGGCTGGTATAGAGCCATGCAGGGAGCACTGTGGGAGAGCAGACAGCAGAGTGAGTTAATATTCTGCTGTCAGAGTGAAGCTTCATAAATCATGAATGTGAGGAATTGACAAGGAAATCTACAGTCAAATCAGTTTCTACTCATAAGAGTCTCCGTATCTCTGGAAATGACATAAACTTCAAACCCAACCGTACACTGGTTCATTTCCTGTTGCCCAAAGAAATGTCTGTTCATAACATTTCATTAATGGTTTTAACATAAGCATCCTTCTCACCGTTGTGAATTTATGCTTTCAGATTCATAAGCTAAACTCACAATGGGGAAATAATTTGAAAGGATAACTTTATAATGTAAAAGGAAATGCTTTGTGTGCACATTGTTGCGTGTGAGTATGTATGATATGTGTGTTTTGGGAGGAGTGTGTGGGTGTGAGAGAGAGAGAAAGGGAAGTGAAACTTATATAATGCAAGAGTTTACCAGAGTAGAAAGATTTCCCAGCTTTCCAAATGAAATCGGCCATAAATTTCAAATGAGTACCTCAGTAGGTAGCTCTGAGCCCTCCAAGGCTGATCTGTTAGTTCTATGCCATCCTCCCAGCACTACTCTATTGCTCAGCAATAGTCAAGATATTCATAATACAATGGAAGCAAACGCCCTGGCTAAGCAATCCTTTCCCAGTCAGACTTACATAACCCACTGCATACGAGGATCACGCATTTTGGCTTGTTTTACTTGATGATCAGCTTTCAATCATTTTTATTTTACCATCCATTCCTTGTCACTAAAGAAAAAGTAGTAGCAAAATTAATGGCACAACAGTTACATAAAACACATGGCCATTAGCTACAATAAAGATAATGCATTGAGCCCTGACCAGTGTGGCTCAGTTGGTTAGGCTGGGCCCATGAAGCGAATGGTTGCAGGTTCATTCCCAGTCAGGGAACATGCCTGTGCTGCGGGTTTTGGTCCCGTTTGTGGTATGTGTCAGAGGCAGCTTGTTGATGCTACTCTTCCTCCCCACCTTCCCCTCTCGCTAAAAATAATAAATAAAATCTTTTAAAAAAATGTAATGTATTGAAATGCCCACAATTTTTATTAGAATCCAAAAATACTCATGAATACAAGGCTTAAAGCAAGCAGTCTACTTTAACTATGCATAGCAGTATAGAAAACAGTATAGAGAATACTGAGTAATATTTTGTACTTTAAAAAAATTCTTACAACATTATCGAAGTATAATTACTTTGCAGTAAATGTATATACTTGCACAGTACAACCTGAAGATTGTTGACATACATATACACCCAACAATCTACCACTGTAATAAGAAAATGAATACATCGCCATCCTCCAAAGTTCTTTGCATGTTTTAGTAATCCTTCTCTCCCTCTTTCCTCCCACCCTTATCTCCAGACAGCCATTGATCTGCTTTGTGTCACTCTAGATTTGTTTGTAGTTTCTAGAATTTTATATAAGTAGAATCATTCAGTGTGTTCTCTTTCTTTGACTGGCTTCATTCATTCAGCACCAGAAATGACCCAAGTATCCAGCAGGCCAGATATCAATGGATAAATAATTGTGGCATACCTGCACAAAGGAATACTACTCAGCAATACAAAGGAATGAACTATTGATACTAACTTTGTACTTTCTATAGAGCCCAATAAACTGCCCATTTGGAGTTAAATGTAAAGAGAATAAATAGATAATATTGACTAGTTCTGGTTTCTGTCTATAATTCAGTAATTATGTAGATGTAAATATATGCTAGTGTAGCTTCTTTTTAGCTGAAGTACCTTTATCAGCACCATAATATATAAGCTAAACTTTTTCTAAAATTCCTTATTCTGAGATGGCCAAAATAATAGGCAGTGTACATCCACACTTGATGATTTCTGGACTAAAATGCAAATACAATCATTTAAAAGATTTGTTGCATGGATGAAGGATTGCAAGTACTCAGTAAGCAGGTGGCAAAGTTATTCATTGAGGTATCATGGCTTTTTGCACATATCACATAAATCTTCCAAGGGAACAAAAACAACCTGGTCAGTTTATCGTGATATTTCTTGGGACCGCATATTCAATGTTCAATAGCTGTCATAGATTTTCCAAAAAATTGGCATATAATAGTGTAACAAATGAAAGTCATCTGTTTATTTAGATTACTTTTTGTACAGTGTTCAGCTATACTATAAGCTCAGGCTAAATTTGTCATACCCTTGATAATAAAATATTTTAACAAATGAAGTTTATTTTGGGTTGATTCTATCCCAGCCTTTCCTTTAAAAAAAGATGCACTCCAGACATGTACTTTACAATACTGTTCAATCTTTGTTGGACCAGCAGTGGTAAAATATTGTATAATCTGGGGGGAAACTTTTCCCAGAGTCAAGCTGACATTACAAAAATTTTATAGAAACACAGACAGATTGGTATTTAAGCTCTAGTTTGACAAAGTTGAGTGAACCCAAAGATGGATGAATCCTGTCCCCAACCACACCTTAAAAGTTGTCACTAAACCAAAACAGATGTGTTGAGATTAGCTCTATTCAAAATATTTATAAATTCTTCAAAAAGTTTTGTTTCAAGATCCCAAAGAAAACAATAATATTTTAGCTAAATCCTAGCTATTTTCATGATTTATTTTATGTTAACAAGGCCATAGATAAAAAGTATGTATAAATTATAAGAAGAAAAGAATCTAAGTACATGGGAGAAGAAAGTGTAAGAGGAAGTTATAGGTCTTAGAATCAGGCCAATCTTAATGTTTTTAGGTCCTAAAACTTTAACAGCTACATGCCTTTCTCCATCTTTTGCTCAACACTGTTTAAGAGTGTGGGAAAACAGCTGCCTTGTTTGGCTTCAAGGCAGGAGAATTACTAGTATCTCACATACCGTGAAGAGATGTGTAGTAATGTGTAGGCAGCAACTGGATTGATTGATCCTCCTTTGGATGGGTTTGGCCTCCTTTAAAAGCAAGCTTAAAAACAAAATTGAGACCATATAGTATGCCTCATCACGCTGTTATGAACACATTAACACATCCCACATTCCGATGATAACCATTGCTTTAAGGACCACAACATCAGTTGTTCCATATTTAGATGTGACACAGCATGCCTCTTCAAAAAATGTTCATGGTTACCCAAAACAATGAGGTGGTAAAGAAAATCGTATTTATAAAATGCCTTTACAGAATTGTTCTCTCATTTAAATTTTAGAAACAGAATGATGAAAACATATCAAAAATTAAAGAGCACTTTAAAATAGAATCAGAGATCATACTAACATAGAATTCTCAAAATCAAGTACTAGGTATCTTGTAGAGTGGCACTGACACTCAAGTTTTTATCCTGCATGCTTGCACTGACGGGCAGGAGTGGATGGGAGGAGTCAGAAGAGATCCCTTTATTACTCCAGTCACCCATCTCCCCAGGGTGTGGGCTACAGATTAAATGAAAAGAACCCCATTATGATGACTTAAGGGCAGTGAAGGAACTTTTCCAGTATAATTTTAAATGTATGTGATCTTTTTTCGTGTCCTTATTTTAGAGTAGAATTTTCTCATTAGATATGAGTCTACCATATTTTGCTTTTACCCTAAAGTACTCAGAATTATTGTTGCTTACTTTGCCATCTCAACAGAAATCATTTCTGACAAAATGTTTGCTGTTAAGATTGAAAACAATCAACTTTTTAAACAAACTCTGAAAATAAAGAAGCCCCCTCATGTTTTAGGTTTAAACAGAATGTTTTAACTAGTGTAATTCATTTGTCAGACTCGTGGATATCTGTGTTCCCTCTGGTTTTCAGAAAGTACATTGTATTTAAAGGAAAATAATCTGGAGTCGCCACTTCCAAGAATGAAGGGAGCCCAATTTATATCCCCATATACAGAAAGAGCCAGGTGGGAGCAGATCCTGGTCATCTCTACTTCCTTCCTCTGCTGAATTCTCATTTTGTTCTCTTGTGCCTCCTCCATTTACATTTATTTGCTCATCAAAGTTAAGCATTCTATACCTTAATTTCCCAAGGCCCAACAACCTGAGGCTATGTACATAGGGAATTTACATAAGGTTTAGAACAGAATAGACTGTTATATCTCTAGTGAAACACAGAAAACACCTTAACATTTAAGGTTAGGTATCCTTTATTTAAGTCCCCCAACTATTCTCTCTGCAGAAAATTTTACCACTTGTCTCTTCTACTTTATCTCTGGAATCCCATCTTCTTCTTCCCAGCTCCTGCTCTGCTCCTCCAAGCTTGTAAACTTGTAACGGATGAGACATTCTGTTGTTGCTGTGTCACTATTGGCTTCCCCAGCCATTTCCTAGTGCCTAACATGCCACAGACAAGAGCAACACTTCATGACCAAAATAGTCTGTTACGATGTTGAGCTAAACAGAAAGAGAGAGAGAGAGTCCTTTTCTTTAAAATAACTCAAATACCTACAGGGTTAAACAGGAGACAAATCAGGGGCACAAATGAATGGATCGCACTGCAGAGAATTAGGGAAAGCGTGCCCCATCGAGGGTGCACAGTGGCTGGCTCATGAGCCCCAGCCGCTGGCTGTGCTCTGCTAATTTGAACCCCCTTTAGGAGTGTTCACTATCTTTCAGAAAAAGCCAAAATTTCAGATTATTCTGTGAAATCTCCCAGTCTTTAAATATTAGAAAGTAATGCTTTTCACTATTTTAAAACACTATACAGAGCAAACATCATATGGTTTGCAGATTTTATCTAGCCTGTGGGAAATTGTCTTGAGGCACAATTTGGTTCACTGTTATGAGCTATATATCCCTGCTAGCCACACCTTCCTGATGAATGAGTGGAGACAATCTACTTTAAGTATTGTTACCGAACAAGGGTCTGAGGGGGGGGGGCGCAATACTTGGCCCACCCAGGGATGCCAAAAGCTGCTACAGAAAACAGGGGCCCCTCCCAAGGACGATACACTAATATCTATAGGGCTCTTCTGTCCGCCGCCAATCGGAAAGACATCTCTCAATGCCAGAGATTTGTGAAAAGGAAACAAAATGTTTATTTAATGCTATTCAGGCCTAATGCCTTCCTTAAAATATTAAAGTCTTTAAGGCTATACACCTACACACACACACACAGCACTCCCTTCTCCCACTGTCCCAACTCCGGGTACCGTAAATCAGGAAAAGAGCACATGTCCGTTTTTCTCCAGGCCGCTGGCACGTGAGCTGTGTCGCCTGCCTGTCCAGGCAGGATCTCCAATTAATCCAAAGTCATGCGGCACCTTCCACTGGCAAGAGTTCTTTGTACCAAGTTCCAGTCAAAGTCTCTCCTGCTTTCCAGGCCACTCGGCCAAAGGGAGCACGCCAAAGCTGCGTGGGCCTCTTCCACCAAAGCCGCACTCCACCCAAAGCGCGTCTTTCTTCTTCACCTGGCCGCAGGGATCTCCATTCTGGCAAAGCTGCGTGGTTTTCCCTTTCACCTGGCCAAGAGGGCGTCTGCACCCTGCTGAGACCGCATGGCTCTCCCTCCTAATGGCTACAGAGGGTCCTCACTCTGCTGAAACCTCATGTCTCTCTCCCTAATGGCTGCCGTGTCTGGGTTTAAATCCCCCGGTGCCCATCTTCCTCTGTACCCCTATTTCCCACTCCTCCCACGATCAGTTACACCTGCCAGTATTTCTGTATTATTATAAGTTTACTGGGCTGCCATTGTTAGTCTGGGCAGGTATGGTCCCATGTCCTAGAGCCAATCTCCTCCAAGCCCCCACGCAGGCGCTGTAACTCAGGGGATCTGCCCCCCAGTCACATCTTGGGGGGAAGTGACTTCATTCCCCTGGCTCCAAGCATGGCCACAGCCATTTAACATATCCAAGTGACCCACCAAAGGCTATAGATATGTTAAATGACCAGGCCATGGATTAGCTGCAGGGCTGTGGCTTTACAAAACAGCCCTGCATGTTCCTGGTCTATGTGTCCCTTCCCCCAACTCACACCTTGGGGGTGGGGTGAGGATATCTTAATATTTCCTCCAATATTCCTGTACCCTTTGAGTTCTGGACACCATTCCAAATCTTTTCTGGGCACCCCCTTGGCTACACCCTGTATCAGTATTACTTTAATTACACATGGCAGTATAAATAGCTAACAAGTTTCCAGACCTCTGATAAATATATAATTTTATCCTCTTAGTTATGTTATACAGAAATCCCTTTTTCAAATCTTCCAAAAGGAATTAAATCAACTGAAAGTAGAATTATAAGGGGAAAATACGTTTAATTTGTTTCCCCCAAGTTTTCTATTCTTCTGGTTCGTTTTCATAAATATCTCAAATAAATCAAGTTCATGTTCCACATATTGAGGTGCATTCAAAACTCCAAGCTTTTTCATGACTCCCCTGAGGAACTGCAGTTATTCTCTTAGTCACCACTCTACACTGGTACACAGCTGCTAACAGTTGCTTTCCTCTTTTTGGTCACTAGACCTCACAAAGCCTTCTCCTTCATTCTCCAAGAAGCCAATAATACAAGGCCATTACATTTATAGATACTCAATGGTTAAGAATAAATGAGGGAGAACTCAGTATCCAAAATAGAAATGGAGTCTAAAAACTACTGGACATTTTTTTTAGGAAAATAATGTCACACCTTGTGCCTAAACCCTGGCTTAACTCGTTTCTTCACTTGTTCACATCTCTAAGGAGGAATGTCTATCATCTTCTTTATTCCTCCAGTTATTGGTATTCTACCCAGTTTCACTTTTTCACAATTCCTTTGTTTCATTTTGTTTGTTTCATAACTACCTTCTTTTCTTATATGAGCAACGCCAATATTAAATCAAACCACTATTCCTAAATGCATGACATTGCCCAAATTACTCCCTCACTTATAAAATTTTAAAAAATAGATTACTTTAAAATAATTTATATTTTTATTAAAATGCCATACCAGTTTCAGGTGTACCACACCAATTCACAAAGAAATCATTCCAATAAGCCAACACCCATCTGACACCATACATACTCCCTTTTCTGTACTTCACATCCTCATAACTATTGTTTAAATTGGCAATTTGAAGTGGGCCTCTTGTAAGCAGCATACGTGTGAGTCTTGATTTCTTATCCATTCAGCCAGCCTATGTCCTTTGATTAGAATATTTAATCCATTTATATGTAATTATTGATAGGTATATAGTTACTAAAATTTTGTTATTCATATTTTTTATCTTTTCTTTCTCCTTCTTAAAGAAGTCCCTTTAACATTTCATATAATACCAGCTTTGTGGTGATGAACTCCTTTGGCTTTTTCTTGTCTGGGAAACTCTTTATCTGTCTTCTTATTCTAAATGACAGCCTTGCTGAGGAGAATAACCTCGGTTGTAGTTCCTTGCTGTTCAACATTTTGAATATTTTTTGACAATCTGGTCTGGCCTGCAACGTTTCTGTTGAGAACTAGCTGACAAGCATATGGGAGCTTCTTTGTAGGTAAATAACTGCTTCTCTTGCTGTTTTTAAGATTCTTTATCTTTAAGCTTTTGCATTTTAATCACAATGTGACTTGGTGTGGGTCCCCTTGGGTTCATCTTGTTTGAAATCCTCTGTGCTTCCTGAATTGTATGTTTAATTCCTTTACCAGGTTAGGGAAGTTTTCTGTTATTAATTTTCAAATAGGTTTTCAATTTCCTTCTGGTACCTATATGATTCAAATGTCATACTTGATATTGCCCCTGTGGTCCCTTACTAATCTCATTTTTGGGGGATTTTTTTGTTTTTGCTGTTCTGATTAGGTGTTTTCTCCTACCTTGTCTCCCAATTTGCTGCTTTCGTCCTCTGCTTCATGTAATCCATTAATTTCTTCTAATATATATACTTCATTTGAGTACTATATTCTTCATTTCTTAGTAGTTGTTTTTTATTTTTTATCTCCATTTTTATATTTGATCTCTTTGTTAAACTTCTCTTTGAGATTATTAAAATTCTATAACCAGTGTTTTGAACTTTGCATGTGGTAGATTGATTGTCTTCATTTTGCGAAGTTCTTTTACTGGAGTTCTGTTCTGTTCTTTCATTTGCAGCATGTTTTCTTATCTCATCATTTTTGCAGAGCTCCAGACAATAGCTGAGGCAAAATACATCTATTCACAGACTCTCCCATCTAGGAGATTCCTTCCTCCTTACTGGGTGATTCGTGACTGGTGGTGGTGGTGATGGAGATGGACAAAAATAAGTTTTTTTTTAAAGAGCTCTGCACTGAATTCTCTTTCCTCTCTTAAACTTCTCTAAACTGAATGATACTCATTCCCTCCCCTGAAGCCAGGAATGAGTATCTCCTTTTAGATGGAACTAAAACTAGTTATTTGAGTATAATGTGTATATATTTTCTTTCATTTCTCCTCATGCTTTTGCTTATAATATAAATGTGTGTGCTCTTACGTTTCCAAGCGATTTTGATCCTCAACAAAATTGGAAAAAAATTATAATTTGAAAAATCAATATGGAAGAGTTCTTCTCTCCAGTTTCAGTATATTGCAAAATCATACATGAATTCTAAAAGTACATTTTCCAGATAGATTCACCCTCTATTATAGTGAATAAAGCAATGTTAATAATATAATTATCTTCATAATATTCTTACTGATAAGAATAGTTTCTTCTATTCTTATAATAACCATTTAAGTTATGTCGAGTAGAACTAATATGGTTAGTATCACTAACCACAATGTTTTAGGATTTATCTAATTCTTGTTCACAGCAATTTTATGCATACATAGAATTGCCCCATTTTAAACATGAGAAGCCTCAGATTTCACAATGACTTACATTCAAGTTTGCCTGACATTAAATGCTAGAGCCAAAGATCTAATCTAGAGCTCTCTTGCCTTTTCTACTACATCAGATCTTTTATATGAGACACTTGAAATATGTATATACAGCACATATATGTATATGCATAATCATTTAAATAACGATTTTAACTATTGGGAAGAGTACAAATAATACTCTGAAGTATACAACCATACGTTTGTAAATTTTAAACCATTAGACTAACCCAGATTTATATTGAAAACCCCTCTAACAACTTTTTCATCATAGTACACAATTTATGGCTTTTTGCCATTTGATAATGAAAGTTAAATTTTCTTTGCTTTTACTGGAATTGGGTATAATAACTCATTCTCGAAAACCAATTTATATAGAACACATATTCAGTACAAAGATGATTGAGTTCCTGTTATTTCTTTTTTGTCATTTGCCAGCAATTTGTGTGAGACCCAAGAAAGATGGAGTGAGAAATGATGGTAGTTATTTCTTCAAGATACGTGGAAAAGACCGAGGGTCTTGAAAGCATGTGTCAGTTAAAATCATTCATTGTAGATTAAGCTGATGGTCTGTACTGACAGAAATCCCAAAGAAGATATCTATCTTTAAGGATTAATAAAGCTTTATCTGAGGATTATTCCTGGTCAAAAAAACATTTTTCCAGTGGCTCATTTGACAGCTATTGTGGCTGTAGAAGTGGACAGTTGAATCTATTTTTTTCCAAGGTGTGCAATGTTAGACTGTCTTTGGTAACTTTATAACTTATTTTGAAGGCACAATGGAATTTGTAACCTCTGTTCACCAACACTCAATAAATGTGTCAGTTACCTCTATCATTGAAAATAAAAGTTTTGTGAATGTTGTAATTATAAGCTGGTTGGCAACTCCATTTGTAGAACTGACAGTTCCAATTTCTGAGCTTTAGTATCTTTTATAACCTCTGAAGCTGAAGCCATAAAGTCATGTCTTTTCTCATCTATTTCAAACCATTTGGAGTGCTTTTCACTTCAGCAATCAATATTGTGGTTATCCCCTCAACAACCATTCCAAAAATTCTCCAACCCGAAGCCGCTGTGCAAGTTGGGTGGGATCAGGTGGACCTTGAGTAATCCACATCTTTTGGGATAATCTCAAGTTTCTTACTACAAATGCTGTTAAGGCAATTCACATAGCAGACGGTTCTGTAAGACCAAGTCAATCAATGCATAGCATTTTTCTGGCCACTGAGATAGTTAAAGTTCAGCCAGTCATCACAAAAGCCATGGTGTTTATAAAAAGAATTCTGGAATGGGATGCCCTTCCCCTCCTAATGATGTAATCTGTGGCTATGCCATTAGTTTGCTACCCTGAGAGACACCAATTTGAACATAAAACTGAAACACAATGGGCCAGAGACTTCATCAAGCCATGTCTAAATATGTTATTTCTCTGAAACTTTTAAACTATATAAGTAAATCCCTTTATGATTTAAATTATCTTGAGATAGCTTTTATACAAGTCAGCCATAAAGTATAAGTATAACAAATATTTCTGTAGCTAAAAGTATTGTGCCTCATGATCTACACAGTTTAATTATATTATTTTAGATTATTTGATGAGCATTTAAAGAGAAGATAATGTTATTAACTTGCTTAAAAGATTAAAGGCAAAGGCTATTGTGTTTTTACTTATGTACTTGGCTGATTAACATTTTGTGTCCTCTTTCTCAGAAATCAAAGAATCTTAAGTTGAGAGTAGGATAACAGTGATTATCTTAACACCTCTGAGGCCTGAGATCCATTTCAGCTGGTCATTAGCCAAACTCCATCACTTCCAGTGACAGGACATTGATAGCTTCTGAAATAGCCTCTTTCACCTTTGTTCAGAATTTGTAAAGCTCTGGATGGTGTAGCTCAGTGGACTGAGCACGGGCCTGTGAACCACAGGATTGCGGTTCGATTCCCAGTCAGGGCACATGCCTGGGTTGCAGGCCAGTTCCCAGCAGGGGACTCATGAGAGGCAACAATACATTGATATTTCTCTCCTTCTCTCCTTCCCTTCTTCTCTAAAGATAAATAAATAAAATATTTTTAAAAAATTTGTTAGTGAGCTTTATTTTCACTCATATTAGACTGCTCACTACTACTTTACTGAAAATCCTGTAACTTAAATGGTATTATTCTCCTTTCTCTCTAGGTAATAGTTTCCTTCTTCTAATTCACTTCAGACAAAACATCCACTGCTACCTGCCTTTAAAATTCTTGCTGTCTTTATTCTATTACTTTTAACCAATCTATTTCTACCTACTATGATTTGCTAATTTAGTCAATTACAATTGCAGAAATTTAAAAAATTGTGATTCCTATAATGACTATCTTACACTGAAGAGTCAAAAATTACTCACAATAGCTATGGCAGAGACTGCTAGTGAGAAATTGCCAATTGCTTAAAGATACCTAACTTTTCTCCCTTGCAGAGAGAATTCCTACTTTGTTAAATATGGCAAAACTTCCCAGACAAACTTTTACATTTCCCCATTTCCTTTATTTTTTATATTGGTAATTTATTTTTTTATTTTTTTAAATATATTTTATCGATTATACCATTACGGTTGTTCTATTCCCCCCCTTCATTCGCCTCCACCCTGCACACCCCTCCCCCACCATTCCCTCCCTTTAGTTTATGACTACGTGTCTCAAGTTCTTTAGATTCTATATTTCCTCTACTATTCTTGCCCTTCCCCCATCTATTTACCTACTGTCTATGCTACTTATTTTCTGTATCTTCTCCCCCCTTCTTCTCCTCCCACTCCCCTGTTGCTCACCCTCCATGTGATCTCCATTTCTATGGTTCCACTCCTGATCTAGCTGTCCTCTTGGTTTGCTTTTGTTTTAGGTGTGGTTGTTAATAACTGTGAGTTTGCTGTCCTTTCACTGTTCATATTTTTTATCTTCTTTTTCTTAGCTAAGTCCCTTTAACATTTCATATAATAAGGGCTTGGTGATGATGAACTCCCTGAATTTGATCTTATCTGAGAAGCACTTTATCTGCCCTTCCATTCTAAATGAAAGCTTTGCTGGATAGAGGAATCTTGGATGTAGGTCTTTGGATTTCATGACTTGGAATACTTCTTTCCAGCTCCTTCTTGCCTGTAAGGTCTCTTTTGAGAAATCCGCTGACAGTCTGATGGGAACACCTTTGTAGATGACTGTCCCCTTATCTCTTGCTGCTTCTAGGATTCTCTCCTTCATTTTAATCTTGGCTAATGTAATTATGATGTGCCTTTGTGTGTTCCTTCTTGGGTCCAACTTATTTGGGACTCTCTGAGCTTCCTGGATTTCCTGGAAGTCTATTTCCTTTGCCAGACTGGGGAAGTTCTCCTTCATTATTTGTTCAAATAAGTTTCCCACTTGTGGCTGTTTCTTTTCCTTTATACATATCAGTGGTCGTGAAACCCATTGCCAGTCAAAAAAAAAAGCTTTTTCAATGGAAGACCCATGAAAGGGGTAGTTTCAAAGGGTACGTACGTGTCTTCTGCCCCGTGTCTCTCTTTCCTGCCTGAAGCCTAGACAGTCATGCTTGAACCTTCCTGCCATTCATTACAAACCACACATATACAAGGAAGATTGCTGAACAGAGTGTGAGAAGGAAGACATTGGAATTATAAAATTCCATCCCTAGATAACCAATTCATGGACTTCTTATCCCATGAAAAATATAAAAGTCGTCATTTTTCATAAAATATTTTCCAGTGACAGCTTAGTAATGATAACTTCTTGACAAAAACAAACATGTTTTCTTCCAAAACAGACACTAATGTAAAATTATAAGAAAGTATGAAATTAGGAAGGATTAAGAATGTGCAAGAATTTAAAAATTGCACTGATCTATTTTTATGAATGTGCCCCTCCATCTCTACAAGATGGTCCAAATGATCATTTAGTTATAACTTGGTCTCTTTAATATTTAGATATTGGAAAAGATAGATGATGCTATGGACTCCTTGGGTTTCTGTCTCAGTTGTTTTTGGACAACTAACTATGGTCCAGTGAGAGAAAATATATGTGTGTATAGAGTATACACGCATGCACACACATAAACATGTATGCCTTGGTCCACTTGGGATGCTATATCATAATGCCATAGAGATATGGCTTACAAACAACAGAAATTTATTTCTCATACTTCTGGGAGGCTAGGAAAATCAAAGTGCTAGCATATTTGGTATCTGGTGAGAGCCTGTTTCCTGATTCATAAATGGCTACTCTCTCACTATGCCCACACATGGCAAAAGATGAGGGAGCTCTCCAAATCTCTTTTATAAGGCTACTAATCCCATTTGTGATGGCTCAGTCCTCATGACCTAATCACCTACCAAAGCCCCCTCTCATAATATCAACTTGGAGTTAGGATTTCAACATAAGAATCTGGAGGGAGACACTAACACTCAAACTAGTATAAATATACAATATATATAATAAAGAGAAAGCTGGCATACAGGTCTAACTCAGATTTACTGCCTCAGCATGTATAAGTAGTTATATTTTGGAAGACCAAGAATAAGACTGATACTGTCACTAACGTTATGTCCATCACAAATGACACCTAGGATATTATTAGGTTATCACAACCTGCTATTAGGTTTTCAGAGCTGACCATGGAATAATTTTCTCAGTTAGATCATTGTGTTCTCCATCTCATATAGAAAGAACAGCCTCCCCACTCCCCCACACAAAACACACTGTTATTGCTCCTTCCAAGGAGTGACCCAGAAAATTCAAGCACAGAAAATGCACTAAATAATAATTAGAACAAGAACTTATTGACTTTATTGTTTTTTCTTATTTCTTGGCCATATTTTGTATCATTGATGCCTGCTCAAATGTTTTGATTTTTTATCTTCCATATATTTTGGGACTATTTATTTGTTCCTATTTTTTTCTTTTGAGTGGGACATTACATCATCATTGACAAACATCTTTTCTTCTATAAGCATAGACATGTTTGTAGAAGCTATAAATTCTCTCTAAGTGCAGTTTTTATTACATCCAAAGAAACTTATTATATTGTGTTTTTATTTTTAGTCCATTAGAAAAATATTCTAAATTCATTTGTTATTTATTGTGATCCATGGATTATAAGTTAATATGTTGATCAATCCCCCAATATTTGTAAAAATTCAAGATATCTTATTGTTAATGATTTCTAGTTTAACATAACTGTTGTCAGATAGTATACTCTGTATGTGTTTGTGTTATTATACCGAAACTTCTTTCAAGACTCCAAAGATTGTATATCATGATGAAGTTTCCATGGGCACTTAAAAATAATGCGTGTTCTGCAGTTTTAAATGTACCAAGAACCGTGGAGTATCTGAGATTTTATCCTCCTTCCAAAGTATCTAGCATGCCACAGATTGCAGAAGGCAAGAAATTCTTCTGCTAGCAGAAGGCAAGAAATTCTTCTGTCAGAGAAAATTTTAGTTTATTAATCATAGCAAATGTACTAGCCAGTGTACCAGTTTCTTGAGCCCCAGTTCCCACCGGAGTACTTGAAAAGTCACATGCCCTGGGGCGTGTTATAGAAAAGAAACTCTAAGCATCAGGAATCTGAATTTTTTATAATGGGTAATAAGCATGCCTGCCCTTTGCTCCAGTGGAAGACACTATATCTATTCTCCTAATGTGCTACACAAACATTTTTGAAAATTATTCCAGGACAAAGGTAGGCAGTGCCTTTGTTAGTAAGACATGTAGAAATGTAGCAAACAAACAAACAAACAAACAAAAACATGGAGAAGTATCTATCAATAAACACAATGTTCTGGGAAGTCAATGAAATCAATTTAGTTGATAGTGTTGTACATATCTTTTATATATTTGTGATAATAATTTTTGTCTCCCTGATCAGTCAATTGTAGACAGAAGAGGATTTAAATATGCAAGTGTAATTCCTGGTTTGCCTATTTCTCTCTTTCTTTGGTCATTCTTGGCTTCATGTATTTTGAAGCTCTGTGTTCAGTGCAGTCATGTTTGGAATTATTAAGCATTATTAATAAATTAAACCTTTCATCATTATAAAATGTCCCCATTTTTTCTAGCACATCTTTTGTTTTCAAATGTATTTTATGAAATATCATCATAGTGCCTTACTGTTTAATGGCATATCTTTTTTCATCTTTTTGCTTTTAACCTGCAGATGTCCTTATATGAGGGGGTCCCTCCCAAAATGGAATTATCTTCTGCAGAGTGGGCTCCTTGTAGTACAGAATTCCTCCACTAGGTGAGTGGTCTATGGTCCCATCTGTAATAGTGTACCAGCTGGTGTTGTTGTGAGAGGCTGTATTCAGCTTCAGTGAATTTTTTCTGGAGACTCAACACATTTGCCCATTTCATGGTGGATGATTTACAAGCACACCTGCCCACACAACACTGAGTGTGCAGCAGTTTGTGACCAAAAATAACACGACTCCCACCTGCCCTATTCATCTAATTTTACCCCAAACAACTTTTTTCATTTACCTGAATGAAAAAAGTCCTCAAAGGGAAATGTTTTGTCATAGAAGAGATGAAACAAAAAATGGCAGAAGCACTAAAAGGCATCAAAATCAATGAGTTCCAAAACTGTTTTGAGCAGTGGAAAAAAAGTCTCAATAAGTGTATTGCATCAAATCAAGAAACTTTGAGTGACAGTTAAACATGTAAGAATAAATACACAACTTTTTATAAATAAATTTCATTTTTGGGTCCCCCTTTGTAATTAGTGCTTCTTTCTTGTAAACACAATAAAATATGTCTTGCTTTTTATTCAATCTAACCACATCTATTAATTCAGTGTTTATTCCTATAATACTAAATGTAACTATTGATAATTTGGGTTTTTCAAAAATATCCACATGCTATTTATTTTCTATTTGTTCCTCTGTTGTTTCTCTTTTCATTTTTACTTTCTTGTCTTCCTGTGGGTGAACCACTTATTTTCAAACCTATATTTTATCTCCTGTATTGACATTTTAGCAATACCTCTTATGGCGTGTGTGTGTGTGTGTGTGTCTACTCTAAGGACTATAAAATGCTTCTTTAGGCTATCATAGTTGCCTTCAAATATCATACTAATTCATGATCAGTGTGAGCACCTTGCAACAGCATCACTCTATTTAGATATCTTCCCACCTCTGTTCTTACACAATATTTTGCTATTACATGGACTATAAGTCACATGATATATAGGCATCGTTTGTGTTTAAAAAGTAACTTGTTAAATAACATTTTCATTTTACCTTTAATTTTCAAGATTTTTTTACTGTGTACAAAATATGGGGTTGAAAAACAAGTTTCCTTTTTGATTTCTTACTTTTGTATACGTGTGGTTAGTTATGTTCTATTGGGTTCCCAGAGCACGTTAGTGATATTTTATGTTCTTCCAGCCAACAGTGGTTCTGGAAACATGTCAACCATGATCTGGGCATTCATTTTTTTGTTGTTGTTGCACTATGTCTCACTTTAGTTGCTTTTGGAGATTCTGTTTAGTGTTGATATTTAGCCATTGGACTGTCCTGAGATGAGGTACAATTTTTTGTATTATCCAGTTTAAAAGTCACTAAAATTTCTGGTAGAGTGGATTGATAGAGTTTATCAATTTTGGAAAGTTCTTGATTTTATGCCTTCAAATATCTTTTCTTCCCATTGTCTCCTCTCTTTCTGAGATTCCATTATCAATAAATGGGGAAATAAATAAATCTTTTCACTCACTTTTTTTCAGTGTAAAGATATTTATTTTAAGATTTTATTCATTTATTTTTAGAGATTGGGGAAGGGGTGAAGAAAGAGAGGGAGAGAAACAATGTGAGAGAGAAAGATCAATTGGTTGCCTCTCACATGCCCCCAACCAGGGACCTGACCCACCACTCAGGCATGAGCCCTGACTGGAATCAAACCAGGAACCTTTTGATTTGAAGGACAACACACAACCCACTGAGCCATATCAGTCAGGGGTCTTACCACTTTCTAAATATAAATTAAAACAAAAGTGCCATTTGGTTTTGTTTAATTTGATGTCATGGAAATATGATATCTAATTAAATTACTTCGTTTTTAATTCAGCCAATAATTAAATCAATGGTCCTGTCAATGGAAGAGCATATCAAGGGGCTGGAGACCCATACTGTAGGACTCGCATTGACACTGATTACCTGTGTGGCTTGGGGTCATATGTTGAATCCTGTAGTTTTTCCATTTGCAGATGCAAGAAGTGATTGCCATTTTTTATTTAGAGTTCAATTTCTTCAAAAACAACGGAAAGAAGGACTATAAAACAACAGTGAGATAGTGCTAACAATTTTAATTATAGAAAGTCCATATATTAGCTTTTGCAATTTTCCATGGTTTTTAAATATTTCAAAATTTAATAATGTAAAAAGAATACTAACACAAACCCAACCAGTGTAGCAATAAATGAAACAAAGGAAAACTGTACTGATTGCAGATCAATCAGAAAGGGGTATAATAAAGAAAAACTACAAAAATTACCTGAAAATATTTTAGTAATCTGATGTTCCACTTGTGACTCAGGCACTACACTTGCTGGCAGGTCCAATTGTAAAATTGCTGTAAAAATGATAACAAAAAATATTTGCTTGAATTACTAAAACTTTGTAATATCCCAAGGATCTCTCCCCCAAAAGCTGTAATTTTATATAATTTTAGATTTTACTTATAAGTGAAATCATACAGTATTTGTCAGTATTTGGTTCATTACAATCACTTTAAATAAGAAATTAAGATCCATAAAACCCATATACACTAGACATTATTAAAATATATAGGTCTAGAAATGTATTCTTTCTAAAAACATTTATTTATTACTTATTTATTATTCTAGACAGAGGGGAAGGGAGGATGAAAGAGAGGGCGAGAAACATCAATGTGTGGTTGCCTCTTGCACACAACCTACGGGGACCTGGCCCGCAATTCAAACATGTGCCCTAACTGGGAATTGAACTGACAACACTTTGGTTCACAGGCCAGCACTCAATCCACTGAGCCACACCAGCCCAGGTGAAATTTATTCTTTTAGTCTGTCTCTCTGCACCATTCCATTGACTTCTAGACAATTCCTGCTAGAAATTTCAAGGAGAGCTTTAATACTTCTCACTGCCTCACCTTTGCTTTCTTTCTGTCAATAACCAAACTTTATTAGTTCTTCATCTCAAAAACCAAGTTTTCCAACTTCAAGGTACATTTATATATTTTCAGTACAAAAATATGAGTAAAACCAGTGAAAGTACATAAAAACAATTATGTAAAGTGTGAACCAAAAGTCACCATCCAATGTGGCCTGCTGTAATAATCGTAAGTATTAGTCAATACAGAAAATAAAGCCTCAACATTACAACATTCACCAAGGTTGGGTTCATTCCTACTAATCATTTTAAACATTTCAACTCTATGCTTCAAAGTATCTTTTTTTCTCTTTTCTTAAATAGCCCTCTGGCCACCAGCCTCCAATGCTTATCTCTTCTCTTCCATTTTCTTGCTACCTCCAGCCCCGTTGCCTTGAGACACAGATTATATCTTGCTATTTCACTTTTCAAAGGTATTCATTACCTTCCAGATATCTACACACATGCACACACATGTATGTGTGTGCATGCAGATACACGCAGGCATATATGCATACAAATCCTAAAATGCTCTAACATGACATTCAAGAATTTCCATGAGATAAAATGTGGAATTAATTCTGTTTTACCAGAGATGGAGTGGGGACATAACGAGAAAAAACAAAAAGCAAACCAAAAAAACCTCATATACTTAGTTTAAGACTAGGACTCCTACTTGGGATGTAACCCAGACAAGCAAGAGAACACTGTGAGGGGCATTGTTTGAACTCTACTCATTGTTTAAACAAACAATGACTAGAAGAAGGAGTTAAGCCTAGTACTACAGTTTAGAGCTAACATATCAGGGAAGAATGTCCACCAGTGTGTCTAAAATCCTCACCCTATCTGTGTTTGAGAAAAATTGTCATCAATCGTTTTCACATTTTGAATAGTATTACTCTTCTTCCTATTATTTAGGACACTGTCCACTAATCATAATAGAAGGCCTATCCCTACAAGCCCTACTTCACTAGAAATATTGAGCGATCATTGCACACCCAACAAAGTAGAAAAAAATATATTAAATTGCATATGCTTTGGTGGAACGGGATTTAAATGCCAAAAGTTGAACGGCAATTGTTGTCAGAGAAAACAGGATGCCCTGATTGGCCATTCACTATTCCTTATTCTTGTGCCCAGTGAAGAAAGGACTGGTGGAAGCAGAGTCCATCCTGGCCACAGGAAATAGGTGCCTGAAAGTAAGGAGGAATGTTTATGTCATTTAAAGAGTAAGAAGAAAAGAAATTGTTTTGGACATTATACCAACCAGTCTATTTCAAAGCACAGAAGAAAATTTAGATGAGAATTTGATAAGATGCACATTTTCTACAAATTTATTATTGCAACAAAATGGTTAGTTTTTAATAACACATAATTAAACATAAACATTTCATTATATATAAATCATGCGGTGATCAGATTTGTCTTCTTCCTCTAAGTGCCTTTGGTTTTGTACTCTTAATTATCTTTTATTTCCTAGTTGCAACTGATTAATACTTTCATTTAATAATTAATGTTGATACTCTTCAAACTATTCCAGGTACCATATCTCTTCTCATTATGAGCAACCCTAAACCTAAGTTTGTCGTCTCTTCCTCTTTCTACCGAAGAATAGTAATTATAATAATTATTGAATACTTACTATGTACCAAGTACTGTTTTAAGTACTGTATATGGTTTAAGCATTTAAATTATTTATTAGAATGCGAGGATGAGTATTAACACAAGTTTAGAGTAATTATTTTGTTAATTTGGCATGAAAATACAAAATTGGCTCTCGCATCACAATGCTGCTTAAATTAAGCCAACAAATTTTTTTTCAGTAGGCTTTTTCTTACACTCTCGTCTGCATGTGTGAAATTTTGCTGTGAAGCTGCATACGGCAGAATTAAAAAGACTTAGTGTGTATCACCTCTCCACCACATTAGAAAGATATACATGAACTCCTCAGGCCTGTCACGCCCTCTGGTTGTTTAAAGAATAGAACTAAATTTATGTGTTCACCTAAGAATAAGTCTTCCAATTATTGTGGTGTGCACACAGAGCATACTCACCTTCAAAATGCCGAGGAATCAAGTTCAAGTTGTGCAACAGAAGGGCAGAAGCCTTTAGGTGTCAATTTATTATATAAATAACTCATGATTAAAACAAAATGAAAACACATTTATGATAATGACAAAAGCAAAACATGAAAAAAGATGATGTATCTACTTCAAGGTTATGGAAAGCATACACCTTCTGTCATTTTTTTATATCAACCTAATTGAGCAACCAGAGTAACTCTTAGCATTACTTCCATTTGGACAAAGATGGTAAATATTACTATGCTGGAAAAACTAACAATTACACTCTATGAAAAAGTAGAAGATTATGTTCTGATGTGTACTGTGGAAAATTATTAGGAGGTGTTCTACAAGGAAAAAATACAGTTGCCATTTATAAAGGCTACATTTAAGTTCATAATATGCTTATATCAAAGCTTTGCGGAACAATCAACAGAAAAAGCCAAGTGAGTAAATATGCTGGCCATGTTTTCTAAATTTATAATTCAGAGATCTATAGTAGCAGAAATTTTTACTTCCCATTTGTGATTCTACTAAATGAGAAGTCATAAAAGTAAAACATACTCACTTGTTTTTTTTAAATATAGTCATATTAAGTTAGAAGTACATCACATACACAGTGTCTAGGATTCCTTTCCTAAAGCAGTTTTTAAATAACTCTTTTGAATAGTATTGTCATTTTTATATTTCTGTTTCTACCAAAGCCACACTGAGGAGATTTTCTATCAAAACCACACTCCTGGACATGTTAGAATAATAGGGACTGAATTCAATAAATGGTGCTAGAAAAACTGAATATCCAAATACAAATAATGAACTATAAATTTTTACCATACAACATAAAAATATTAACTAGAAAAATATGGATTATAAACCTAAATGAAGTCCTGAAATTATACAGTTTCTGGAAGAAAATAGATCAAAACCTTTTTGCCCTTAGGGTTAGTAAAGAAGTATTAGATAGGACTAAAAGCCCTATGCGTAAAATAAAATATTAATGAAATATCAAAAGTAAAGGTTTTTTTTTTCTTTTAAAACACTGCTAAGAAAATGAAAACACAATCCACATACAGGGAAAAACAGTTGCACAACATATATCTAATATTGAGCTGGAATTCAGAAAATACAAATAATTCTTACAATACTAAGACACATTATCCTATAAAATATAGATAAAATGTTTGAATGGAAATTCTTTCAAATATGGTATATAAATAGCCAATACTCAAGTTAAAAATCTTCACTATCACTAGTTGATATAGAAATGCACTACGCACCCACTGGAACTGTTAAAATTTTAAAAGATTGACCATTGCTGGTGAGGATTCAGAGCAACTGGAACTCGCAGACTGTAGGATAAATTCAAAAAGGCATGCAACTTGAGAACAGGGTGACACTTTCTAGTCAAACTAAACCTACACTTATTATACCACCTACTAATTCTACTCCCAGACATTTGCTGCAGAGAATGAGAGCTCACGCCCCTACAAAGACTTGCCCTCTGATGTCCACTGGAGCTTTGTTCACCATAGGCATACGCTGGAGACAAGCTGCAAGTCCCTCAGCTGGAAAACGAGTAAATTCAAAATAAAAACGAGAGAACTAATGATATACAAAAGAGCATGGTGAATTTTAAAGCATCAAGCTTAATTAAAGACAGACAGTGAAGATTATGTATACACTATATGATTCTATTTAAATGACATTCTAAAAAAGGCAAACTATAGTAACAGAAAGTACAGTGAAGAAAATAGAACAAAACTTTTGTGACCTTATGGTTAGTAGAGAAGTGTTAGGTAGGACCAAAAGCCCTATTCTTAAAATAAAAAATTAATGAAATATCAAAAGTAAAGGGTTTTTTCCTTTAAAAACACTGTTAAGAAAATGAAAAGGCAATCCATAGACTGGGAAAAATATTTGCATAACATATGTCTAATAAAGAGCTGATAGTCAGAAAATACACATAATTCTTCCAATACTAAAGCAAATTATCCTATAAAATATGGATTAAACTTGCCGAGTCTGGCCTGGGAGAATATAGCAGGGGTTACCTGCCCAGTAGCAGAAGTAGTTTTGGGGGTAATGATAATATTCTAATATCACGATTATGCTGGGGGAACAAGCCACATTAATTTTTACTCTTAAAATTATAAAGTTCTATGGTATATAGATTATAACTCACTATTATGGACTGATTGTGCCCCCCAGTATTTATATGTTGAAGCCCAAGCTCCTAATGTCATGGTAAGAAGAAGCAGGGCCTTAGGGAGATAATTAGGTTCAGGTGAATTCATGAGCACGCAGCTCCCCTGATGAGATTAGTGCGGTTATAAAAAGAGTAAGAAACACAGAGCTTGCCTTCCCTCCACCATACGAGGATAGAATAAAAAAGTGGCTGTCTGACAGCCAGGAATAGGGCCCTTACCAGGAACTGCATTGGCTAGCACCTTGACCTTGGACTTCTACAAACTGTTAAAATACGTCTTTGTTTAGGCCATCCAGTCTATGGTATTTTGTTATAGCCTTATGAACAAACTGATGCTCAGTGAAGCTTATTTTAATAAATAAATAGATAACCCAATACATATAATTATTGAGGATGTGGAATAACATTTACTTACGGTATACTTCAAACCGCTTAAGGATAACTGAACCTGCTTCACATTGTGGTCAAGTGGCCAGAGGATTACTAGAGTACGAAATTCAGAACAAAGGCTATGCAGGAAGCTCTGGACCAGGAATTTAAGAGAATGCATTAAAGTATTGAGCCCTGGAGCTGCAGTGGTAGAGGAGAAAGAGCTGGTAAACATAACATTTCTGCAGGAAATAGAAGCCAAAGTTGAGGCAAATTTCCCCATTCTTAATTTCCTCTATGCCCATCTGCCAAGAAAAACTGAACAGCAGCAGCACCAGCTGTTCTTGTTGCTCCACAGATTCCAAGCCAAGTTTCCAAATTAAATCTCACCAATGCTTACCCATGGAGTTTACACAAGACAGGAACTAAGTAAAGATGCGACCTTGGAAGAGAGGGAAAGTAACTAGGTGGTCTGATCACAGTTAAGGAGCAGACAGCACAAGAGGCTACCTACCTGAAGGACAAGCAACACACTCTCCTTCAAAATTAACACCAGGTCATTGTGCAGAGGCAGGCCAGGAAGGGGAGGCATGTGTTTGAGAAGCGAAAGTAGGGTAGTAAGGCTGTGATTCAGTAGTTCACCTCTTCTGTTTTGGAAAAAAATAGGGAAAATAAAGAGTGAAATAGCAGAGTATTATCAATACTATCCTTATGCCAAGTAACAAGCTCAATGTACTCCATCACATTAGACAGATGCTCAAAAGTTATGAATGAAATGAGTTATGTCTACATATCTATTACCTAAAATATTAAGGTATTCTTCCTTAATTCTTCCCATTGTGCTAAGGAACGTGCCTTGTAATCCTATAATGAGAGAACTCTCATTTATCCTGTTTTGAGAATTCTATCACTGAGCCCACATTTCTCTGGTTCCTGACACAGAAATGTGTTCCTGTAGCTAGCGGCTGCTCTTACAAGGGAAGCATATTCTGAAGTCTCCTAAGATGTGAATGAAAGGTCCTTAAGTGGTAAGTTTTCTTGGGAATATGAAACAAAGAAAGCCAATTTTTCACCTCTTTTTCTCTTTTCTTTGCTCTTGCCTTCCTTTCCCCAAACTTTCCTCTAAGTTTCATCTCCTATTCTGAAAACCAGGTTGGACTTTCACTAGACACACAGAACAAATGGGAATAATGCCTATGCTGTCATTGATGGTAATAAATGGGGAGCACTCTCTCATTTGAGAAATATCTTCATCTCAGTGTCCTCTAAAGTAATCCATTCTGAACACCAAGTATGATGGAAACAAGTGTACATTATTCTATGTCATATCATTTGGCAAGTTGGGGGAACTGGGTTTAACCAATTTAGTAATTTTCTCTTGGATATAAAAGGTTAGGGCATATATTGATGCTCTCTTAGTATATTATATGAAAACTATTGGGGGGAAAAGATTTTAAAATTTAGTTTAGTCAATTTACATCCAGCATAAAAAATCAGAAATATGTATGCCTTTATCAAATGTAATATGCAAAGGTAAATATTACATTTACACATGTAAAGACAAATGAAAATTACTTAAAGTCATAGAAGACTAATCTAAATGATAACTAAACATATTTTAACACACAAACTTTGTCTTTTTTCTTAAACCTTAAATATTTAAATTTGTAATTAAAATTTGTTTTGGAAGGAAGAAGGAGTTCCTACCCTTTGCAACATCATGGATGGAACTGGAAAGCATTATGCTGAGCGAAATAAGCCAGGTGGTGAAAGACAAATACCATATGATATCACCATTAACAGGAATCTAAACAACAAAACAAACAAGCAAGCAAAATATGACCAAAGACACTCAAATACGGAACAGGCTGACAGGGTCCAGAGGGGAGAGGGGAGAGAATCATAGGGGAAAAGGGGATGGACTCACATGAACAAGTATAAAGGACACATGGACAATAACTAAGGTGGGGGGCAGAAATGGGAGGGAGGTGGGGAGCACTGGGGGGCCAGGGCTGGGAATATAAGACAGAAAACTGTACTTGAACAAGAATTAAATTTATTTATTTAAATTTATTTACAATAAAAATGAATATAAACAACTAATTTAGGTTTAAAGGAGGTAATATGTCTCTTCTGAGCCATCAAACAATGTGTGTTATTATCAAGGTCCCACTCCAAGGTTCACTGCTAGGAGTTATTTTAGAATCACTGTGTGTGAGAATTAATTTTCTCATCTGTATTCTAATACAACAGTGTGAATAATCCTATAATTTATAACAACACATGACCAGTCATTATTTTTCTTTAAAAATAGAACATTGAATATATTTCTAAAGCATGTGTAATTAATATCTAAAAATAAAAAGAAGAGAGAGGTGAAGTGTTGTGCTTCAAGTGTATTTGTTTCCTGTCTCAGTGTCACAGTGTGTAATGTTACTGACAAGTTCAAAGGTTTATGTATTCTGCTGCTGGAGGAAACAGTAAATGACATTTGCAATTTCTCATACCCAAGATAAATGTTTCCTAAGATGTGATTTTGGGGATCTATTAAGATTTAACCTTAGGAACCAAGATGGCAGTGGAGTAGGTGGAAAGTACACTCATCCTTCTCAGGACCAAACTGGAATTACAACTAAATTACAGGATAATCATTCTGAATGACCAGCTGAAGACTAGCTGAAGACAAGACTTACGACCAGGGGTTTATAGAAGAAGCCACATTAAGACTGGTAGGAAGGGTGGAGACACCACAAGCGGCATTGGAGGTTTGGGGTGTTTATCTCAGCTGCAAAGTTTCTCCCTGAGAAAAATGGGTTCTTAACCCCAAGCCAGGCTCCCCAGACCAGAGCACCAATGCTTGGGGGAAACACCCACAAAATACCTAGCTATGAAATTCAGCAGGGATTCTCTCTGCCAGGAAGCGGTAGGAATCTGCTAGCGATAACAGGTGCCCACTTAAAGGGCCAATGCACAATATCTCATTAGCAACCACTCATTCTGGACTCTGGCAGAGAAAAGCATGAACTGGAGTCACATGAAGAGAGACTGAGGTTTGTGGCTCTGGGGAGAGAGCTGAAGGGACAGCTGTCAGGATCCTTGGGCTGAGTTCTGCTCCCACACCCCAGACGCCATCTTACTTGGGTGGAGCACTTCCTCCCATGTAGCATCAGCCTGGGGAAATAAAATAGCTCTCACCTTCTGGACTGTCTACCACCCAACCCTGTGGAGCTTGCATCCTGATGAGGAATCAGCTGTCTGGGAAAAACTGTAAAAGTCTGGGTAGAACCAAGAAGAGTTAATGACTGAGTTGTGTGGCTTTAAGCTAGAAGCAATTCCCCTGATATTCCTGTGAACCTCATGGTGCCTTTCCCTCATAGGAATTTCCCTAACAGCTACTCTGCAGGATCCTGGCGGCTCCACCCTCCCAATTCCTGGTGGCTACATCTTGCCAATGGTTTGGCAGAATCTGGGACAGACTGAGTTGTGTGGCTTTGGGGCAAAAGCCACTCCTCCAACCTTTCCTCAAGCCTGACCAACATCTCCCCCAAATGAGAGACCATTGGCCCACCTCCTGTTTCCCTGGAACCCTGCCCTGCTGAGGTCAGGTTCTGGGCATAATCCGGTACAAACTGAAATGTGTGGCTCCAGTACAGGGACCTTTTTTCCCCGTGCACCCCCGACTAGTGCAGAGCCCTCACTTACATGACCAACTCTTGGTTGTCTGAGCCTGATAAACTCTGCTGGCCTCACCCTGACAACCATAGCAGATCTACCTAATACAGAGAAATAAACACAAAGAGGCAACCAAAATGGAGAGACAAAGAAATATGCCCCAAATGAAAGCAGAGGAGAGATATCCACAGCAGGAGATAAATGAGTAGAGACAAGCAACTTATTAGATATAGAGTTCAGAAAAATGGTTGTCAGGATTCTCAAGGAACTTAGTGAGAACTACAATGGCATTAAAAATAATACAGAAACCACAAAAAAAGAATGAATCAGAATGAAGAATACAGTATATCAAATGAAGGATATACAGGAACACATAAACAGTGGGTTGGATGAAGAAGGATCACATCAGTGATTTGGTAGAGAAGGCAGGAAAAAACATCAAATCAGAGCAGCAAAAAAAGTTAAAAAGAATGAGGATAGTTTAAGGAACCTTTGAGACAACATAAAGCATAACAATATCCACATCATAGGAATACCAGAAGGAGAAGAAAGAAAGCAACAAATAGAGAACCTATTTGACGAAATAATAATTGAAAAATTTTTTAACCTGGTAAAGCAGAAAGACACAGAAGTTCAGGAAGTACAGAGTTTCCCAAACAAGATGAGTCCAAAGCAGACTACACCAAGGCACATTATAAATAAAATGACAAAGTTTGGACCCTGGCCCTGTAACATACTTAGAGGCTCATCCCAATACACCAAGGTTATGGGTTCAGTCTCCTGTCAGGGCACACAAAGAGGTAAACAATGAATACATAAATAAGTAGAAAAACCAATTGGTGTTTTACTCTTTCTTTCCTTTCTTCTCTCTCTCTAAAAATCAATGAATAATTTTTTAAATGGTAATAAAAAATAAAATGGCAAAGGTTAAAGACAAAGGGAATCGTAAAAAGCAGCAAGAGAAAGACAGTTACCTACAAGGGAGCGTCCATAAAATTGACAGCTAATTTCTCAACAGCAGCATTTAAGGCCAGAGGGATTGGCATGAAATATTCAAAGTGATGAAAAGCAAGCACCTACAACCAACATTAATCTATCCAGGAAGGGTATCATTTAAAATTGAAGGAGAAATAAAGAGCTTTCCAGACAAGAAAAAGCTAAAGGAGTTTGTTATTGTCAATCCAGTATTACAAGAAATGTTAAAGGGCTTTCTTTAAGAAGAATAACAAAAGAAGAATAACTAAAAAATAATGTGGCAATAAATAAGTACCTATCAATAATCACTTTAAAAATAAGTGATGTAAATGTTCCAATAAAAAGACATAGAGTTGCTGAATGGAAAAGAAAATAAGATCCATATATACGCTAGGTACAAGAGACTCCCCTCAAAATGAAAGACACACAAACTAAAAGTAGAGAGGAAAATATATTTCATGCAAATGGAAAGGGGAAAATGCTGAGGTAGACATACTTATGCCTGGAAAAATAGACTTTAAAACAAAGGCTATATAAGAGATAAAAAAGGACACTACATAGTGATAAAAGGAGCGATCCAATGAGAGGATATAACCCTTATAAACATTTATGTACCTAATATAAGAACACATAAATATATAAAGAAAATCTTGGTGGATGTAAGGGGAGAGATCAACAGTAAAACAGTCATAGCAGGGAATTTTAATACAACATTGATATCAACAAATCCAGACAAAAAATCAACAGGCAGCAATAGCCTTAAATGGCACACTAGTTCAGATTAATTTAATTGATATATTCAGAGCACTTTATCCCATACCAACAAAATATACATTCTAGTCAAGTGTACATAGAACGTTTTCTAGTACAGATGACATGTTAAGATACAAAATAAGTCTCAGTCAATTAAAGAAGATTGAAATCATATCAATCATTTTTTTTCTGACCATAATGGCATAAAATTAGAAATAAATCACAAGGAAAATACTGAAAAACGCACAGAGACGTGGAAGCTAAATACCATGTGACTAAACAATGAATGGGTTAACAATGAGATCAAGAAAGAAATCAAAAGATATCTTAAAAATGAAAATGAAAATGCAACAATTCAAAATCTGTGGGACACAACTAAAGCAATTCTATCTGAAAAATTCCTAGCATTAAAGGCCAACTTCACAAAACAAAAAAACAAGCAATCTAACTTTACACTTAAAACTTGAAAAACAGCAAACAAAGCTCAAAGTGAGTAGAAAAAAAGGAAATTAAAAAATGCAGAACAAAAATAAATTAGAGTGTAAAAATTATAAAAGATTAATGAAACCAAGCATTTGTTCATTGAAAGGATAAATAAGATTGATAAACATTTAATCAGACTGATAAAGAGAAAAAGAGAGAGGACCCAAATAAATACAATCAGACAAGCAAGAGTAGAAGTAAGAACTCTCAGTAGAATTAATTGCAAGCAATTGTTTGCCAACAAACTTGAATAATCTTGAAGAGATGGATAAATTCCTAGTAAAATACAATCTTTTTAAACTGACTCAGAAAGAATCATAGAATCTGAATAGACAGATTACAACTAGTATAATTGAAGTAGTAATCAAAAAACTCCCAACAAACAAAAGTCCTAGACTAGATGACTTCAGAAATGAATTTTTCCAAATATTCAAGAAAGAACTAACAACTATTCTCAAATTATTCCAAAATTTCAAGAGGAAAGCAGACTCCCAAGCTCATTGTATGATGTCAGCATTATCCGAATTACAAAACCAGATAAAGACACTGCAAAGAAAAAAAATATATAGGCCAATATCCCCAATGAACATATATGCTAAAATCTCCAACAAAAAATTAGCAAACTGGATCCAGCAATTAAAAAGATCAACTACCACGATTAAGTGTGATTTATTCCAAGGTTGCAAAGTTGGTACAATATCCACAGGTCAAAAAATGTGATACAACACATAAATGAAATAAAGGCTACAAACCTCATGACCCTATCAATAAATGCAGACAAAGTATTTGATAAAATCAAGCATCATTTATGTTGAAAATTTTCAGCAAAGTGGGAACATAGAGAACATCCTTCAATGTAATAAAAGCCATATATGACAAACCCACAGCCAACATCATATTCAATGGGCAAAAACTTCAAGTATTTACCTTAAGATTGGGAACAAGACAAGGATACCCACTCTGACCACACCAATTCAACCTAGTACTGGAAGTCATATCCACAACAATCTGACCAGAAGAAAGAAAGGTATCCATATTGGAAAGGAAGACATAACACTGTCATTATTTGCAGATGACATGGTACTGTACATAGAGAAACCTAAAGATTGCACCAAAAAACTATTAGAACTAATCAATTGTGGGAGCCCGCCAGGCCGCAGGGGACCAAGGACAGAGTCCCCCACTGTGAAAATGGTGGAGGGACTTGGTTTCTGGTCCCTGGAGCCGGCGGGTATCTTGACATCTTCCGGACCTTCTCCTTCTCAGCCTTGAAGGAAAGAACAAGATCTTGGCATATGTGTCATGTTCCAAGGAAGTGATAGTCATGAGGACACTGTTATCTTCGGGCTAATGTTCTCAGGATATGAGAACATCTTGCCCTCTTGATAGCTTTCGGGAGTGTACAAACTTTTGTAAAACAATATTGTTCTCATTTCCTTGCGGCCTTGCTTCAGGCCACTGCAGTTCTGCATATAAGCCAGCAGTTCCTTGAATAAAGTTGCCATTTGCCAGCAGAGCTTATGGTCCTCTCCATTCTTTTAAGTCCCTCGCCTCACCTCGCGACCACCCTTGCTGCTGCGGGCAGCGGCAATCAATGAATTCAGGAAAATGGCAAGATAAAAATAAATATTCAGAAATTAGTTCTATTTTTATACACCAAAAATGAAAGGAAAAAAATTTAAAAACATCTAATTTACAACTGTATCAAAATAAAATAAAGTAAAATAATAAAATAATATATAAAATGCAATACCAAGGAATAAATTTAACCAAGGCTGTAAAAGATCTGTTTGTGAAAAATCATATGACAGAAAGAAATTGAAGAAAAAATCATAAGAAGAAAGAAACTGAAGATACAAATAAGTGAAAGTATATATTGTGTTCATGGACAGGAAGAATTAACACCATTAAAATATCCATATTACCCAAAGCAATCTACAGATTCAATACAGTTCCTATCAAGATACCAATGATGTCTATTTCACATAACTAGAATAAATATTCCAAAAATTACTATGGAACTACAAAATACCCTGAATAGCCAAAGCTATCTTAAGAAAGAAGTACAAAGTTGAAGGAATTACACTACCTAAGAGCAAACTGTTCTACAAGGCCATAGTAATCAAAACAGCATGGTACTGGCATAAAAACAGACATAACAATAGAACAGAATAGACAGCACAGAAATAAACCAACACTTTTATGGTCAATTAATATTTGAAAAAGTAGACAAGAGCATGCAATGGGGTAAAGATAGTCTATTCAATAAATGGTATTAAGAAAATTGGACAGATATATGCAAAAATGTGATACTAGACCGCCTTTTTATACCATATACAAAAATAAACTCAAAATGGGCTAAAGACTTAAAACTTAGACTTGAAACCATAAAAATTGTAGAAGAAAACATAGGCAGTAAAATCTCAGACATCTCAGCTATACTTTTCCTGGTATATTGCCTTGGGCAAGGAAAACAAAAGAAACAATAAACAAATGGGACTACATCAAATTCAAAAGTATTTTCCCAGCAAAGGAAATCAACAAAATGAAAAGACAACCCACTGAATGGGAGAACATATTCACCAATGATACATCAAATAACAGGTTAACATACAAAATTTATAAAATGAAAGGAACTCAATATCAAAAGAACAAACAACCCAATTGAAAAATGGGAAAAGGGCCTGAATAGACACTTCCCCAAAAAGAACATACAGCCTGGGCTGGTTTGGCTCAGTGGTTGAATGCCAGTCTAGGAATCAAAGGGTCACCAGTTCAATTCCCAGTCCGGGCACATGCCTGTGTTGCAGGCCAGGTCCCCAGTAGGGGGCACATGAAAGGCAACCACACTTTGATGTTTCTCTCCCTTTCTTTCTCTCTCCATTTCCCCTCTAAAAAATAAAATAAATAAAATCTATTTTAAAAAGAGGACATACACATGGTTAATAGAGGTATAAAAATATTCAATGTTACTAATCATCAGAAACATGCAAATTAAAAACCACAATGAGATATCACCTCATACCTATCAGAATGGTTATCATCAATAAATCAACAAACAGTAAGTGCTGGTGAGGATGTGGAGAAAGGGGAATTCTGTTGAACTGTTGGTGAGAAGGCAGATTGATACAGCCAGTGTTGAAAACAGTATGGAGTTTCCTCAAAAAATTAATAATGGAACTGCTTTATTACCTAGCAATAACACTCCTGGGAGCATATCTGAAGAAACCCAAAACATTAATTCAAAAGAACATACTGACCCCTCTGTACGTTGCACTGTTATTTACCATAGCCAAGATTCGAAAGCAGCCCAAGTGTCCCTCAGTAGATGAGTGGATAAAAAAGGGGTGGTACATTTCACAATGAATACTACTTGGACATAAAAAAGAAATAGAAGGAAATCTTGTCTTTTGTGGCTTTTGGACAGACCTGGAGATATGTTCAGTGAAATAAGCCAGTCAGAGAAGGACAAATACCATATGATTTCACTTATATATGGAATCTAATGAACAAAATAAACTAACAAACAAAATAAAAACAAACTCACAGGTACAAAGAACAGGCTGACAGCTGTCAGAGGGGGTGGGGGTTGGGGACTAAGTGAAAAAGTTGAAGGGGTTAAACAAACAAAATAGAACCAAACTTGTAGACGCAGAGGACACCATGGTGATTACCAGAGGGAAGGAAGTTTGGTGGAGGTAAAAGAGGGTAAAGGGAGGGATAGATAATGACGGAAGGAGACTTGACTTGGGCTCATGAACACACACTACAACACATGAATGATGTATAATAGAAATGTATGCCTGAGACCTTTATAATATTATTAACTAATGTTACCCCAATAAATTCACTAAGTAAATTAAAATCTTAACTAAAATTAAATTAAATTGTCCTTAAGAAAAATCTTTAAATGCCCCCTCCCCTAAAATCATAATAAAATGTAGGTTTGGGGTAGGAAAAGGATTACAATGGTGAACAGAGTGAATAGAACTAGCAGTTTAATTTGTAAATTTAGTGTTATCAGAGTTGAAATTCTATACTATGGCTTTCTAGTAATATCGTCTCAAAGTTATTCAAACTCTGCAACAGTTTTCTCTTGAGTAAAATTAAGAGAAGCAGGGCCACTCCTTTTATTGTATTTTTGTCAGTAGTAAATGATATATGTATGAAGCAGTACATAGAATAGCAGAAGCAGGAATGAATGTCAGCTATTTATTTCTGACCCTATATTTACAGAGTGATTACTATGGTTCAGGCATTGTTTGTTCTAGTTGCTTGAAAGACAGCAGTGAACACAAGAAATTAAAATAGCTTCCTTCATGAAGATTACATTCTAATGGGAAGATGGATAATAAACAATGCATAAACAATATATTCTATTTATAAAAACTACTGTATAGAGGAGAGTCAAGAAATTTAAGAGTGAGAGATGCAACTTTAGACAAAACAGCGAGGGAAGCATGACTGAAAAGATGGCATATTTGAGTAAAGACTTAGAGGAAAGGAGAGCAAACCCTGAAGTTTTCTAGGGAAGAAAGTTCTCCAGGCAGAGGAAACTGCAAGTGCAAAGGCCATGTGGGAGAAGCTTAATCTGTTAGGGCAGCAATTTTTCACAGGTGTGAGGCGAGAATATTTTTTCCTACTCAAGGATATTCTTCTATTGATTTCAGAGAGAGAGGAAAGTAGAGACAGACAGAGAAAAATTAGTATGAGGGAGAAATATTGATTAGTTGGCTGCCACACACTCCCCAACCAGGGTTGAACCCGCAACCTCGGTACATACCCTGACCTTGATTCAAACTCACAACCTTTTGGTCTACGGGACTCTGCTTCAACCAACTGAGCCACCCACCTGGGCCACAAGAATTTTTAAAATTTGCAATACCTGACTATGTAGTCAGGCTCCCTGACCTCTTTCCCCTTAAATTGTCAAATAAAAAAAATGACAACAGCCAACACAACAATAGCCATCTGGTGTGAATGAATCAAAACTATACTTATTTTTTGACAGATGGGCAAAAATATTTTTTATTTTTCTATTGCGCGATATTTTTCTATTGCGCTGCAGAATTTTAGTAACTAGTTTATGTGTGCCATGAAATGAAAAAGGTTGAAAGCTGCTGTGTTAGAGGAACACCAAAGAGGCCACTGTAACCGGAATGGAGTGAGAAAGGTGGTGTGTGACACAGGTGGTCTTAGAGGTGAGGTGCTGGTGGGATTCGGTGGGTGGCACAGGAATTGGGTCACACAGGCCCCTGATGGTAACAGTAATTCAGTAATATGTGTTCTGAGTAGTGCAGGGAGCTACTGGAGGGTTTTAGGCAGAGGAGTGGCCTGGGCTCACTTTGAGTTTACCAAGATTCCCATAGCTAACAAACAAAAGTGTCCTCTAATCATCACGCCCATCTAAGTTGTCTACTCCAGTCCAATTAGAGAACTGCTTCCCTTCGATCTCTTATAAAACTTTAAGGGCTAATTATTTTAAAAAAGCTCTATACTACAGCACTCCTTCACTCTTTACAAAAGAATCCCCTCGCCCATTTATAAACAGCCTGCACTTTGACCTCTAGTATTTATTTTTGATACATCTATAACCATTTTGAAAATGCAATGCACAAAATGTTGGATTATGAAAAGTATACGTAATGTGTATTATTCAAACCTGAGGATATCTAAGGACTCAAAGAAAATATTCCCTTAGCCTTATGAAAAATACTCAGGCAGCTTTTGTGGCTTTTTTATTGGTAACATCCACAGCTCAGTGATAACTCAATGTTCTCGTTCTTCCAGCTGACAGGCAATAAATATTCAAGGGAACGAGGGCGTCAGTCAGGGTGGGATTCCCAATGTCAGTGCACGAGGAGTTGGTGCTCCCCTCCTGTCTCAGGAGCTAAATCATCAGAGAAGCAGAGAAGCCGACCAGCCAATGGCTTGCGTTGCTTTCATTACAAGTCTACAGAGCATTTAAACTTTCAGGAGAGAGAGAATTGTCCCTGGCTTCAGCTTCCACCCTCTTAAAACCATCTGTATACCAGCCACTCACCACGCTCGGTAAGGCACCAAGCTTAGAGGATTCCACTTCCCCCTAAAGATCAGTCAGAACTGCTGGGAAACACAAGCACTTCAAAGCCACACAGAGGTCTGGTGAATGTTCACATCACTTCAGAAAGCACTTCCCTGCTCAGAGATAAGAGGTGGGGGAAGGGGTGCTGTAAGATTCTGAAAGCTTGCAGAATCACTGGGTATTCCCACCTGCTCTTCTGTTTGCCCAGAAACTTAAATCAATCAAGGAGGCATGCTTCTTGCACAGTTGAGCACAAATAACAACAGGCTGGGAAAACAAAACAGCAGAAATCTTCGCTATTATGATTCGAGGACTGGAGCGTGCATGTGAAACGGCTGTTGCACCGAAGACGACGACGTCCGAGTCTTAAAAATCTTACAGAGCTTTTGACTGCCAAGTGTGTAATTGTCTGGCAAGACTGTATTCCAAACTATTTTCTCGGTATAAGAGGACACATTTCTCTTTCCCCTTTACCTTTTCTGTGAATAAATATTTCCCTGAATGAAACTACCCAAAATTTCAGTTCCATGATTATAGTTATCTCTAAGAACAGCTCTTCCATGGGAAAAAAGGCTAACTAGACCTGGTGGAGATCGGCTCTGGTTAGGGAATGGCAACGCAGGAATGCAGCTGGCCCTTTTGTTCCACAGAATAAACATTTACTCTCTGATCGTATACCAAATGCAATGTAGATTCCCTTTCCAAAAGCATTCAGTGAGGAAGGCATTCTTATGCTACTCGTGGGTTGTCATTTCTTGGGATAGTTTTATTTAAGCTGGTCCACTAGGAATACAAAGGTACGTTTAAGTAAATTATCGTTGTTTAAAAAAATTCAATAATATCCCCAAGTGAGGAAGTGACTAGCATTAAACAATTCCTACTTTTATTAGTTAAATCATTGTCAGAAGCAAAACAATTTTCTTTTAAAAATCGTCTATTTACAATCTTTGGAATCTTCTTGTCAAATCTCCTTCCCACACTTATTATGCCAAATAAATCTTACACAGCCCACATTTTCCCATACTTAAATTATTTGGGTTTGCCTGACAGGCACATTCAATGTTAATCAAAATAACACCATCTCTTCTTTCTGAATAGAGTGACATTTGGCGTTTCTCTTTCCTCACCATCTCCCCTAAAACTTCCCTTTACCAGACAATCAAATCTGCCCTGTTCTTTACCCTTTCCACCAATGACTATTGGTTTCTATCATTTCTGTTCATCAAAACTATTAAAAGATAAAAATGAAAAAGCAGAAAACTGTACTTGAACAGCAATTAAAATAAAAAAGATTAAAATATATGTTATTTTAATGTTATTTTAAACCAGGAACTATTGGATGTAACCTAATATAACAATACACTAACATGCAGCATGAAGAACAATATAATTTATGCACACAGAACATTTTCAAAGATAGACCATATGATAGGACACAAAACAAACCTCAACAAATTCAAGAAAATTGAAATCCTATTATTCTTAGAATACAAAGGCCTGAAATAGAAACCAACCAACCAAGGAAAAACTCAAAAACACCCAAATTCATGGACTTTGAATAGCACTCTATGAAACAATAAATGGGTTAAGAATGAGATCAAGGAAGGAATCAAAAAGTTTCTGGAAACAAACGTCAAGAAACAAACTGGAAACACAGCAGTAAAAAACTTATGGGACACAGCAAAGACAGTCCTGAGAGGGAAGTTCATAGTGATACAGGCCTACCTAAAAAAGATAGAAACGTTTCAAATAAACAACCTAATCCTACATCTACAAGAACTGGAGGAATAACAAAAAAGACAGCCCAGAGCAAGTAAAAGGAAGGAAATAACCAAAATCAGAGCAGAATTAAATGACATAGAGACTAAAAGAACAAGTCTAAGGATCAATAAATCCAGGAGCTGGTTCTTTGAAAAGATAAACAAAATTGACAAGCCTTTAAGCAGGATCATCAAGAACAAAAGAGAGAGGACCCAAATAGACACAATCATAAATGAAAGAAGAGAGATTACAACTGATATTACAGAAATACAAAGGATTGTAAGGAATTTCTACAAAGAACTATAGGCCAGGAAATTTGAAAACCTGTGTGAAATGGACAAATTTCTAGAAAAATATAATCTTCCAAAATTGAATGAAGCAGAAAGCCTGAACATACTGATAACAGCTGGCAAAATCAAAGCAGTAATCAAAAAATTCCCAACACACAAAAGCCCTGGACTGCACAGCTTCTCAGAACTTTATAAAACATTTGAGGAAGAGCTAATCCCCATCCTTCACAGACTATTCCAAAAAAATCCAAGAAGAGGGAAGACTGCCAAACACTTTTTATGTGGCCAACATCATCCTAATCCCCAAATCACATAAAGATACAACAAAGAAAGAAAACTTCAGGCTACTATTGCTGATGAACTTGGACACTAAAATCTTCAACAAAATATTGGCAAACTGCAACCAGCAATACATTAAAAACATCCTACACCATGATCCACTGGGAGTCATCCCAGTGCAAGGATGGCAAAATGTGCACAAATCAATAAGCATAATACATCATATAAACAGAAGGGAAGACAAAAATCACATGATCATATCAGTAGATGCAGGAAAAACATTTGATAAGGTACAGCATGCATTTATGATAAAAACACTCAACATAATACAGGCCATATACGAGAAACCTACAGCCAACATCATACTCAATGGGCAAAAACTAAAAGCTGTTCCACTAAGTCCAGGTACAAGACAAGGATGTCCATTTTTACCGCCTCTATGCAACATACTATTGGAAGTCCTGGCCACAGCAATCAGACAACAAAAGGAAATAAAAGGCATTCAAATTAGGAAGGAGGAAGTAAAACTGTCATTGTTTGTAGATGGCATGATAGTATACATAGAAAATCCTATAGACTCCACCAGAAAACTATTTGACCTAATAAATGAATATGGTGAAACTGTAGGATACAATGTCAATATCCAGAAGTCAAAGGCATTTTTGTATACCAACTGTGAAATATCTGAAACAGAATTCAGGGAAAAGATCCCATTTGGTACAGCAAGAAGAAAAATCAAGTACTTAGGAATAAGCCTTACCAAGGAGGTAAATGACCTGTACTCAGAAAACTATACCACACCAAAGAAAGAAATTAAGGAAGACACAAACAAATGGAAGCATGTACCATGCTCATGGATTGGGAGAATTAATATAATCAAAATGGCCATACTACTCAAAGCAATTTACAGATTCAATGCAATCCCTATTAAAATACCAATGACATATTTCACAGATATAGAATAAACATTTCAGAAATGTATATGGAACCATAATGACCCTGAATAGCTGCAGCAATTTTGAGAAAGAAAAACAAAGTAGTGGGGATCACAATACTTAACACCAAATTATATTACAAGTCCACAGTAATCAAAACAGTCTGGTAGTGGCATAAGAACAGACACAGAGACCAATGGAACAGAAAAGAAAGCCTGGAAATAAATCCAAGTGTCTATGGTCAATTAATATTAGACAAAGGGGGAAGAAGCATAACATGGAATAAAAATAGCCTCTTCAACAAATGGTGTTGAGATATCTGGACAGCTACCTGCAAAAAAATGAAACTTGACCACCAACTTACACCATACACAAAAATGAATTCAAGCTGGATAAAAGACTTAAATATATGTCATGACACCAAAAGTACTAGAGGAGAACATAGGCAAGGAAATTAGCAATATATTCACTGACATATCCCCTAGAGACATAAAGGAAGAATAAACAAATGGAACTTCATCAAAATAAAAAGCTTCTGCACAGGCAAAGAAAACCTCATCAAAATGAAAACGAAATCCAGTGTATGGGAAAATATATTTCCACATTATTTTGGGGACAAGGATTTTATCTCCAGAATATATAAAGAACTCACATGACTCCACTCCAGAAAGACAAACAACTCAATTAAAAATGGGCAATAAACTTGAAAGGCAGTTCTCCAAGGAGGACATACAGAGGACCCAGAGACATATGAAAGGATGCACAGCATCACTAGCCATCAGAGAGATAGAAATTAAAACCACAATGTGATACCTCTTCCCATCAGGCAGAATGACCATCATAACAAAATCAACAAACAAGTGCTAATGAGGCTGTGGAGAAAAGGGAACTCTAGTACACTGTGATTAGTGGGAATGCAGACTGGTGTAGCCACTGTGGAAAGCAATACGGAATTTCCTCAGAAAACTAAAAATTGAGCTGCCTTTTGACCCAGCAATTCCACTGCTGGGGTTATACTCTAAGAATTCTGAAACACCAAGTCAAAAGAACCTATGCACCCAAATAATCATAAACTATGGTAAATTTACACAATGGAATACTACACAGCAGAAAGAAAGAAGGAGCTCCTACCCTTCACAGCAGCATGTATGGAACTGGAGAGTATTATTCTAAGTGAAATAAGCCAGTCAGTGATAGACAAATGCCATATGATTTCACCTACAAGTGGAACTTAATCAACAAAACAAGCAAGCAAACAAAACATAACCAGAGACATTGAAATAAAAAACACACTGACAGCAACCAGAGGAAATGTGGGAGAGGATAACGGGGGCGGGGGGAAGAAGGAGGGGTCATCAAGGAACGTGTGTAAAGAACAGATGGACAAAGCCATAGAGGGTAGGATCAAGGGTGGTAGGTGGGGATGCCTAGGGTAGTGGGGGAGTGGTGGGGAGAAAACAGAGACAACTTCACTTGAACAACAATAAAAAAAGAGAATAAAAAGAAAAATATGATTTATCTTTCTAAAAATTTATAGCCAGTAAATGAGCAAGAAAGTGTTTTGCACCCTTCTTGAGTGTCACCTCATCCCTAGTCTGTGTCCTCACTCTGCACCTGGAAATCTCATAATTCCCACATCCAAAGTTCTACTCCACATAGCTACAATTCTAACCCTCAATCCATCTACAGTCCCTACTCTACCCATGGCACACACTTCCCTCATCCTGTCTTAACTGGTTAAAATGACAACTTTAATTATGTTGAATTTTCCACTTAGTATTGAATGTTCTCACCATAACCAAAACAGTCACTAATATGCCACTTTAATGGATTGCCCAATTTATCTTAAAAAATCTTAAATTCATAATTATAGAAGAACTTCAAAACAAAAAATATTTTGCAATAAGTTAACCCAAACCACTAATTTTATCTTTATGTATTTTTTTGTTTTGTTTTCTGGACACTACCCATGAGTTCAGTCAGTCAAAAACCTGTACTTATGACATAGTCTATTTGTCCATGAAAGTTCCCTCACATAAGTAACTTTATACCATTCTTCATTCCTGATATTTGTTCCATCTCTCTCTTTTTTCAGTGGGTACTCATTATAGTATATGTGATTAAATATCTATGTGTTTTTGACAAATAGTTCAATTCTTTGTGATTTAAATGTACATAAAACCACCAGTTTTTAGTAATAAGTGCTTTATTTTATGTCATTTCTTTTATTTTTTTTCATTTGACATGTTTATAAGGTATAGGAATGTATCTATGAATATATTTCATTCATCACTTCTAACTGTTGAATAGTATTCCATGGTATACATCATCATGTTTTTCTTATTCGTCCCTTTTATGACAGACAACTAAGAGGTCTCCATCAATCTACTATAATAAACATGTATAAAATTATGACCCAAATAAGACAAAGTGTGGGATAATACTGACAAATGAACTATTTTTAAAGGGTGTGGGCAGGATTTAGGGGAACCATGAGGGTTATCTCGGTAGCCCACATTAGAAGCAGCAGAGCTTCTACCACCTCCAGGGTAAAAGAACAAACTCAGAGTGATTGCAAAAACCTGAGAAGAGAGAACCATGCTGAACATGAGAGGAGTGATGGACCTGGTGGAGGAGCACAGCCAGTTCAAGCTCTCCTTCAGGTCTATGAAGCGCTACTCTTCTTTCTTTATTCTTTCTTCTTCCTGTTCTTCCATCTAGGTGGTGTCCATCGACCTATACTGAAGTTTACTGATTCTCTCCTCTGCAGGTTCGAGTCTGCTGTTGCACCCTCACGTGAAATTTTTTATTTCAGTTATTATGGATTTCAACTTCAGAATTTCTACTTGTTTTTAAAAAATAATTTCTATGTCTTTATTGATATTCTCTATTTGGTAAGATATCATCATACATCATACATTAAATGTGGTTACCTTGAGTTCTTTGAACATATTACAGATAACTGATAGCCTTTTCTAGTAACTCCACTGTTTGGACTCCTTTAGAACAGTTTCTCTTCTACAGCCTGCATTCCCTTCTACCCAACCCCTGTAAAGAGGTCCAACTTTATTGTTACTTGCAAGTTCTATAATCTTTCACAAAATATTGACCCTATAATGTGGCAATTCAGATCCCTCCCATTCCCTGGTTTTATATAGTTATCGTTCGTTTTTGTTGTTGCTGTTATTTGTTCAGTAAATTTCTTGATCTAAATGTGTAAAGTGCATACTTTTTGTCACATAGAGTCACAGAAGTCTCTGCTTGGTTAGTTTAGTGGTCAGCTAATGATTAAACAGAGATTTCCTTAAATTCCTTGAAGCATTTCACCAAGGGGCTGTATTTGTGTGTTGTGGCATACCTTCAGTGATCCACCAAGCAGTCAAAATTCTGCTTCAGCCACTACTTCCTGTGTGCACAGAGCTTCAAGGTCAGTCAACGATGAAGAAATCAGAGACTTCCAGGTAGTTCTTGGACCTACTCACATCCCTGCACATATATATAGCCTTCTAGACTCCCAAGATTTTCTCAAAGCTTTTCAAATACTTCTATGGCCTTCGCATTCTCCAGTGCTTCCTTTTAAGCTTTTTGGTCGGCTCCTTGCTAATCCCAACTGTTATCACCACATCAAGCAACTTCAATGTTAAAAAATTACCACTGATTTTTTCAACAAATGCCTCATGGAAAAAGCTGTTTACAGTGATTGAATTATAACCAGGTTAAATAAAGACAAGCCCTACAAGTGAGAATTTCCAGGGAATTGCCAGGCAATTCCCATAATGACAATTCTAGGGGCCTAAAGTTCTGCAGGAAGGCCAGATGTCTTCTCCTCCCTGGAGTGGCTGCTTGGCTACTAATTCCATGACTAACCTTGTGAAACTGTTGGTTTTCAAGGCTACTGCAGAGCTGGAGGTGGGGAGGTGGTAATACAGCAAGTTAAAATGCAATACTCATTGTTCTTTCTGTAATTTAACCTTTTTTTCCAAAATGAATGTTCTTCAATTTGTTGCTGGCCTTTGATTAATTTCCAAAGTTCTCAAAAAGTTAACTTTGATCATTTTACCAGTGGTCTTGCTGCTCTTATGTACAAGAGGCTTTTCTGAGCTCCTTATTCTGCAGCCCCTGCTGATGTCATTACTTGCTAATTTCTTACTTTGAAGTAACTTTTTTAAAATCTTTCATCCATCTGTTACTTTTCTAAAGTATAATTTTTGGAATTGAACTCATAGTTCCAATTGTGATGACTGATCTGTTTATGGCCATGTAGAACAACTATATATTTTCTCCATCCTCCTTTATGACTCAAGAAGTTGACCTTGATGGACTGCTTCAGTCAGCCTCTTCCACCCTCTGGTTTCCAGGCATGCTCAGACAATGGGAGGCACAGAAATGAGACTGTGTAGCAGAAAGAAAGACAAATAAAGGAAACAGTTATTCCCCTAACTCCCTCCCTTCCAGACCTTGATTTGGGAGTGGTTGAATTCCCCCACCACATCTCTCTGCCACAGCTTCAGTTCTGAGCACCTTCAGACAACCATTCCTTTTCCCGGCCCCTTCAAGCTTATGAATGCTAAGGGCTACTCACCCATTGCTAACCCCAGGTACTTCATCCATCAACTTTTGTCCCTTAATTCTGAAGATTTTGTAAATGGTTTCTCCATTAAGTGTCCTTTGAGTGATATTTAGGTGTAGTTACATCTATTTGGGTTTTTTTAATTAAGGGTTTATGCTTTAGAGATCTCGGTTAAAAACTCTTTTCATAACTCGAGTACAAAGAATTATTTTCCAAAAATTTCTGCTACTAGTTTTATTCCATGTATTATTTTATGTGCACGTCTTAATCTTTGTAGCATTCACCATTATTTACAGTTAGGGCTAGCTATTTTAGTTTACTATTTCTGCTGTAACAAAATACCATGAATTTAGTGACTTAAAATATTACCCATTTATTCTCTAACAGCTCTGAAAGACAGAAATCTGAAACTGGATTTCCCAGGGCTGAAATCTAGGTATCAGTGGAGACTGTGCTCCCTCTGGAGGTTCTAAAGGAGAATCCATTTCCACCCCCTTTTCAGCTTCTAGATCTGTACTCCTTACATTCCTTGGCTCATGACCCCTTTCTCCATCTTCAAAGACAGTAGAAGAATGTTCCAGTCTCTCTGTTTTCATTCCATATCATCTTTTCTTTTATAAAGGCCCTTCTGATTGCATCCACTCATTTAATAACCCAGAATGAAAGTCTCATTGCAAAATCTTTAAGATATGCAAAGTCCTCCTTTATGCCTTTTATCTATAGATTACGAAGCAGACATCTTTGAGTCAGCCATCACTCAGCCCACCACAGTATCCAGCCTTATTTTACTCTATATGCAAGCCAGTTTTCTAAATGCTGTCTATTGATCTTCCCCTCCTTAGTTTGTAATGCCAATTTTATTTTTTAAAAGCAAGGCCTTTCATAATACATAGCTATTTTTGAGCACACTAGTCCAATATTTCTAAACTAGTAGCAACCCCAGCCCCCTACACACACATACACACACACAAGACATTTGAAAACACTCAGAGAACTTTTTTCTTATCGAAAATGGGGGAGGTGTGGGAAGAGGTCAGTGCTACTAAAATCCAGTGAGTAAAGACCCAAACATCTTACAATGCAAAGCACAGCCCTGCCTGATAATCCCCAACCATAAATTAACTGGTCCAGAATATCAAGGGTGCTGAGCTTGAGGGACCCTGCTCTAGTCTGTTCCAATGGCCGGTGTGTTGGGGCAGTCCCAGTGACAAATTATTTTTATTACTAGGTTTTATGTAGTATATCTTTATATCATTTAGGTTATAGGCTCCCTCTCTTTAAGAAAAAATAGGTGAACTCTATTAATTTTATAATAGGTTATTGAATTCTTCAAAATGACCTGCTAAAATTTTATTTATAATTACATATTGATTTTTTGCAACAATATTAGAAAAAGAAATATTTTATGATGTTAAGGATAAGAGACTCCTCTGGATGGCCCTGTAGACTCCTTTCTCTGCCTCTATCATTTGTTCATCAGAGAACTGGCACTGCCTTTGGCTGAGGTCAGCATCCCAGCATGTGAGGCTGTTCCCACAATCCCTATATGAAGAAGACCTTCGTCATCCCATATGCATAGCCCTCAGGGCTGTTTCTTAGAGAAAGCCCCATGATATAGTTCTTATTATTTTATTTAGAGAAATTAACTACTCCCTATCTTTCGAGGGTAGCTTACAGAAATGTAATGAGGTTTGGAGGCAGAGTTTGTTCATGCTCTTGGAGTGCTCTCTATATACTAGTAGAGGCAGAACCCTCTCTATAGGATCATCGGCCTTTATATACACAGACCGTCAATATACCCCCCTAGAGTTGGAGTTATGAGGGTTTGGGAGACTGCACAAGCTCTGCCACTGCTCTGCTGTAAGTCCTCCTCCAATAAACACCATATTGTATCTGTACAACATAGTGGCTGTGGGTATCCTGAAGTACTGAACACCTTGGTCATTGTATTGAGCATTTTGTATGATGTTTAACTATTTCCATCCGACCAGCTAGATAGTGAGATGTCTGAAAGGAAGAAAAGTGTTCATCTTTGCATCCCTTTGCACCTAGTACATTTGGGTCCTAAGCACATTGCTAATATTAATAAATGATCAATTAGTAGTCTTGGTATATTCGGTCATGAACTAACTAACTGAAGCAACTGTGCATGGCAAAAGTGGTTTAATTGTAATTAGAGTCACCAAGTATGGAAAAATATGATAAACATTCACTGCATTTTTCATCTAGACTAGTGTTGATTGAACTTCAGTTTATTGTTCAAGAATCCTTCATCAGTGTTTATGAGACATCTTTCATGAGGAAAAATGATCCTCAATAAAATAAATAAATCTAATATATGCCATCTAATAAAGAAAAGATGAGTGGAAGATTAAGATCCATGACTGAAATGCCAGATGAGTGTCTGTATCTGATTTACTGATTAAGTTAGATCAGAACTAATTTTTATCATCATGGAACTTACTAGAACTCTGGACACGTGAGGTCTGTGGCTGCTACATAAAAAGTTCACTGTTTCTCAAGTTCATGAACCATGTCCCTTCAACCTTGACGCTAGTCCGAATAGAAGAAAGCACAATACACTTTTAGTTTCTAACCCCTTGTTATCAAATGTTTAAGTACCTTGACATAAAAGGAGGGAACATCACTCCTTTATGCCTTGCTGATTATGCCTCTCCTAAAGTTGTAATTCCCTGTGACAATCATAGACTGAAGAGAGCATTGCTTTGATGAGGCTCTTTAACCTCAATCCTTTACATACTGTGTGTAGTCTGCACAGCCATACAATTATTCAGCCTCCTTTTCTTTTTATTGTCTCTTTTCACACTTTCAAAGCTCCCCAAACTTATAATTCAGCTTCTCTGTCATAAAGACAAAAAACCCTCCCCCTGCAGTTTAAAATCGTGCCACTGTTGGCCTTAATCTCCTTCTAAAACCCTAAAATATAAATTAGGCCCGTATTCATTGTGTCCCAAAGGGCTTTCTCTTCTGAATCTCCCTCTCGCTGCTGCAGCGACTCCACACCAGTTCACAATGGCCATCTGCTGCACATGCTTTCCCAGATGGGCTCAGTCAGCACAGACTTCAGCGTGTAGGAGAAAGGAATGCAAAGAGACATTTGGTAGCTGACTAAATTTAAAATTTACAATATTGAGAATATCTGCATTTCCTTTCTCACAGCTTCACCATTGCCTGAAAAAGTTATCTGTGCCTACTATGAGCTGCCATCTTGGTTAACAAACGTCACAGTTTGTGATNGCTTCTCTGTCATAAAGACAAAAAACCCTCCCCCTGAAGTTTAAAATCGTGCCACTGTTGGCCTTAATCTCCTTCTAAAACCCTAAAATATAAATTAGGCCCGTATTCATTGTGTCCCAAAGGGCTTTCTCTTCTGAATCTCCCTCTTGCTGCTGCAGCGACTCCACACCAGTTCACAATGGCCATCTGCTGCACATGCTTTCCCAGATGGGCTCAGTCAGCACAGACTTCAGCGTGTAGGAGAAAGGAACGCAAAGAGACATTTGGTAGCTGACTAAATTTAAAATTTACAATATTGAGAATATCTGCATTTCCTTTCTCACAGCTTCACCATCGCCTGAAAAAGTTATCTGTGCCTACTATGAGCTGCCATCTTGGTTAACAAACGTCACAGTTTGTGATTCCCTAATAATACACTTTGAGAGGTCAAGAGAATAATATTAATGTGATGGGTCCCTTGACTTAAAAAAAATCTGTTACAAAAATGCCCATTGATGCTTGAATTATTGTGAAATAGTATTTGAATGATGTGTGTGTCCTGCAATGAAAGTGGAAAAATAGAAAGATAAATTGTATCTGGCTGGTGTAGCTCAGTGGATTGAGCATGGGCCTGTGAACCACAGGATCGCAGTTCGATTCCCAGTCAGGGCACATGCCTGGGTTGCAGGCCAGTTCCCAGCAGGGGATGCATGAGAGGCAACCATACACTGGTATTTCTCTCCCTCTCTTCTTCCCTTCCCCTCTAAAGATAAATAAATAAAAATCCTTAAAAAAGATAAATTGTGCATTCTATTAGATAATAATAGGGATTAAAACATGCCAGGTAAATGTCCTGAGTGGTTTATACATGTGAACTCATTTAATCCTCACAATAATCATATGAACTACTCTCTATTATACCTTTATTTAATGACAAGAATGAGTCATAAAGAAGGTCAATAATTTGTGCAAAGTGACACAGAGACACAGACACTGGCATAACTAGCATTTGAACTGCTGGTTTAGCTGCAAAATCCATGGTCCACTAGAGCACCACACTAGTTCCTCCACCTTTTTCCCTGTGTTCTTGATCAGACTACCAAGATTAGTCCACATCCCAAGACTTGATCTCTGTGAAGTTACACTCCCTCTAGTTATCTGTCACCACAGCTGGCAACAGTGAAAAAATATTTAATGGGAAAGCAGGAGCAAGCCTGTATTCACCAGCTGCCACGTTACAGAACCACAGAACTTTGATCGCTAATATAAACCTCTCTTAGAGTGAGGGAGAGAGGTCGGTGGACAGGTGAGCCTATGAGGCCCTGAGGTTAAGTAAATAATTGCTGACTGCACCACAGGAATGTAATCCATTTCTTGCTGCATCAGGGTTCTGGTTGCACCAAAAGTCTTCTCAAACTTTCAGCACCATGTACTACAAATGTGTCTCTCTGGCTAACAATGTGTGTGTTTTGAATCAATTCAGTCAACAATTTTGTGTCCATGCCACTTAGTACGTTATGTGGAGACTTGATAAAGTATGTAAACAATTATGCTTTCATTAAAATAGGAGACCACAGTTAAATGTCTAATATCAAATCCTCTGTCCCCATCAAGCAGGATCAGGGAAATGGTATACAAGGTGTGCAGACCTATTGGATTTGATGCCTTCAACACATCAGGTGATCAAGAATATAACCAAGTAGCCCTATTTTCACTTCTGTATGGTAAAAGTTAGAAAAGATGGGATCTCCAAGAAACCTACAACCCATGAGAAAAAAAAAGGCAAAATGTGCAACTGGGCAACACTTGAAAGGAAGGTCATGGAGACTCACACATAAAGGAGGCTTTGTAATGACCATGACCATGACCAATGTCACCATGACCATGGTGATTAAATTAGATGATGAAACTGTCCAAGGAAGTGAGCTCTGGGACTTTGGGGAGGGCTTAGAACTACCAAGTCTGTACAGGTGGAATTTAAGTCTAGCTTGCCTGGATTTCAGAGAAGACTGGAAGCCACAGGATACATTTGCATTAGAGTGGGAAGTGAGTTGGGTCCTCTTTTCTCCCATGATGCTAAATCCCCCAGAAGGGCAGGCTGTAAGCCTCCCTGAGATGTCCATGGTTCTCTTACAAACAGGCATCATAAGCAAAGGGAGAAAATTTTCACAGCACTTTTGGGCTCCCTAAGCATTACAAAAGAAGAGTTAAAAGATATACAATTCTTGATCTTTTGAGAAACAACCATAAATCTTTCAATATAAGTCAATCTCTGATACCCAGCCAAGATTAAATCACACTAATGATCTCAAAGAAATATACATTTTAGCACTTATATTTTGTTTAGCCTAAACATGAGTATTAGTGTAGTATAATTTTCAACTACTTAAACTACTATGTAACACCTAAGCAAAGAATAATAAAATGTTTTAAATGAAAATTAAGAAGTAAATTTGATCTTATCCCCTTCAAAATTTAAAAGTTGCACTCCTGTAATCTTTTATTATGTTGCCAACATATCTCATCTGTACTTTCACAACAGCCTCTTAAGTGGACTCTCTCTCTCCATGCATATGAAGGCTACAAGTACGAATTGTGATACATTACTTTTCCAAAGCCATCAGTAGCGCCCCATTGACTAAAATATTAAATAGAAGCACAAACTTTTGCCTATGCATCTCATGATAATAAAACAGTCACAGCTGGAATTTTACCAAGCCAGAATTTCCATGCTGGTTGTTTTAACTTGCGTAAGAAATGTTCTTTTCCCTTTTGCATTAAAATAAACAATAAATAATAGTCACTTGTCACTGAGTTGACATTAATAAAAAATTTCCCCAAAGAAAGTAAACATACAGGTATTGAGAGTTAAAACTCACTGTTACAAGACTTGGCCAATAGTATTGTACAAAGGTTTCTTGGCAATATAAAGGGATTGCAAGTTGGAAGGTTAGAAGAATCCATACGTAGTCCTTATAATCTTGAGAATAGAGAAAATTATAGCATAGAACCAAAAGTACAAGTGGGTGGGAGGAAAAAAGAGTGGAAGAGAGAAAATTGGTAGAATAAGAAGTAGAAATCACGGCAATAGGATGAAAACAAAATGTACATGTCATCTCTGAAGATAATGGCGATTTTAAAGATTCCAGCAACAGTATATTTTTCATTGAAATTTTGAGAAAGCTATAAATTGATACAATATTGTAAAAACATAATAGCAAGAGATCTTAAGTAAAATCTACCCACTGGAAAAATATTTCTTCCAATGGTAATATTTTAAAATTATAATATCATAATTATGTTAGTAATGTTGATATTATTCATCTAACTTATTCAGATTTTTACCAATTTTACCTTTATTCATTTACATGTGTATTTAATTCTTTATATTATTTTACATATTTAGATTCCTGTATCTACCACCATAGTCAAGAAACTGAACAGTTCCATAGCCAAAAGGATTTCTCTTGTTGCTCTATTATAGTCACACCCACCTACACCCCACCAACCCTATCCCCTGAAAACCACTGAATTTCTCATTTTTTAATTTTGTCATGTAAAAAATATTATGGAATTATAGAAATGTAACCTTTTAACATTAGCTTTTTTTCACTCAGCTTAATTCTCTGGAGAGTCATCCAAGTTGTTGTATATGTCAATACTTCATTCCTTTTTATTGCTAAATATTCTATTTCTTTTAAGTTGTCTATTTTAGTAGTAAAAAGTGATTCAGAGTCTCCACTTCTTAATTTTTTAAAGACTGCAAGATCTGTAGTGATATCCCATATACAGGCTGGGGCAAAGTTAGGTTTTCAGTTTTTGTATGGAAAATAATACATAACAAGTAATAATAAAAGAATAAACTGTTTTTCATGTTCACAATTATTAACCTATTTTACCCCACCTTATATTATTCCTGATATTGATTTTGTTTCTTCTGAATTTTTGTTAGTCTTGCTAGACAAAGTTTATCAATGTTAATGATTTTTTGAGAGACCAAATTTTTGCTTTATTAATTTTCCTGTTTCACTATTTTCAATTTAATTGATTTCTGCTGATTATCATTTTCTTCCTTGTGCTTGTTTTGGGTTTATTTCTTATTTTTTTAATTCTAGTTTCTTTAGGTAAGACCTTAGGTTATTGATTTGAAATCTTTCCTCATTTCTAATGTAAGCATTCAATACTACAAGTTTTTTCTCTCAGGACTACATTTGCTACATTCTATGTATTTTGATAAATTACATTTTTGTTCTCCTTACCTTTTATGTGTTTTATACTTTTCTTTGTTCCATGGGTTATGTTGAAGTATGTTTGACGTTTATGTTTTTTAGAGATTTTCCTGGTTTCTTTCTGTTGCTGATTTCTAGTTTCATTATATTCTGGTCAGAAAAAACACTCTACGTTGTTTCAATTCTTTTAAATTTTTTGAGGCTTGTTTTTTGGTCTAGTTATTTAAAGGAATGTGTCATGCATACTTGTAAAATATATAAATTTTATCAGTTTTCAGATGAACTCTTTTGAATATGTCAGTTAGATGCTGTTGGTCGACTTTGTTCAGACCTTCTGTCAGGAGCTGAAAGGGGATGTTGAACCCCCAACTGCACATGTGTGTATTTCTCCTTTCAGCCCTATCAGTTTCTGCTTCATATATTTTAAGACTTTGTTATTTGGTACATAGACATTTAGCATCATTATGCCCTACTGATCAGTTAATCTTTTTTCTTAACTCTGTATTTTTAGAGAGAGGATAAGGGAAGGAGAAAGAGAGGTAGAGAAACATCGATCAATTGTTTTTGGTATGCATACCAACCAGGGACAGAACCCATAACCCAGGCAAGTGCCCTGACTAGGAATCGAACCTGCTACCTTTCACTTTTCAGAATGATGCCCAACCAACTGAGCCACGCCAGTTGGATTGTATTCAACTTCATTTTTATTGTTTACACTATTACTTGTGTCCCCTCTTATTGTCATTAACATAATGATATATCCCTCTTTGTCCCTAGTGATTTCCCTGCTCTGAAGTCTACTATAATATTACTATAACCATTCTTGCATTTTTATTTTATTACTGTATGCATGTTTTATATTTTCACATTATTTTACTTTCAACCAACATTCATCACTATATTAGAAATGAGTTTTATGTAAACAGCATACAGTTGGGTTATTTTGTTAATCCACTCAGTCCTTGGATTTTGACCATTTACATTTTAGGTAGTTACTGATCTATTAGTGCTTATATCTGCTTGTTTTCTGTTTCCTTCCTGTGGTTCCCATTCCTCTGTTTCTCTCTTCTTGCTACTTGTAAGTTACTTGAATATTTCTTTCAGAATTCTATCTTCACTTGTTTACAGTGTTTTTATGTTTATCTCTTTCTACAGTTTTTGTAATGGTTGCTCTGCGTAGTACAGGTAGCACTTACAACAGTCTGCTTATAGTAACATCCGACCACATTGACTGAAATGCGGAAACCTCATTTTCATTCACATAGTTGTTTTCCTTTCTTTAATATCATTGTCTGGGATAGCAGACGACATTATAGTTTTGTTTTACTCGTCAAATATAATTCATAAAATTCATAAAGAATGTCTATTGCAAGTATACATATTTTTGTACCTTCCCCAGTTTTTCCTTCTTTCCTGATATTCCAAGATTCTTTTTTCATTTCCTTTCTGTTTGAAATTATAAGAGTAGGTCTGGCCGTGACAAAGTCTCTTATTTTTCTTTCATCTTTAAATGTCTTCATTTCCTCTTATTCCTGAAGGATACTTTCACTAGATATAAAGTTTAGGACTGACTATTCTTTTATTCCAGCATTTGAAATATGTTGTGCAACTTCCTTTTGGCCTTCAAGATTTCAGATAAAAAATGTATTGCCGTATAAATTGGTGTTCCCCTGCTAGAGATATTTCTATTTGGCTTCTCTTAAGGCTTTTTCTTTGTTTTCAGTTTTCAAAAATTTCATTATGATGTATCTGGTGTGGATTTATTTTTCCCGGGGCGAGAGAAGAAGTTTGTCTTATTTGGCATTTGGTCAGATTTTTGGATCAGTAGGTTTGTATCTATCACCAAAATATAGGGCACTATTCCTTCAAATACTCTTCCAGCCTCACTTTGTTTCTTCTTTTCTTGAATACAATGACATGATTGCTATGATCTCACAGGTCCAAGTATCTGTTCAATTTTTTTCAGTCTATATTATCTCTATTTTTCAGATTTGGTACATTTTATACATTTTTCGAGGTTTTCCTTTGTCATCAAATCTACTTTTGAACCTTCCAGCAGGTTTTTAAAAAATCACCATTGTTATTATTATTGTATTTTAATGTTAATTTTCCATGTGTTTCTTTTTTGAAATTTCTATTTCTCTGCTGAAATTTTCTATTTTTTCTTTGTTTAAAGTAATTTGCAATTGATTAATAAAGCATTTTATAAATGTTGCTTTACAATCAATGTCAAATAATTTCAGCATCTGACTCAAGTCCATTTTGGCATGAGTTCACGTCTCTTCTGTTTCAAGTTGTGATTTTCTTGGTTCTTAGAATGATAAGTGATTTCCGGTACTATCACAAACATTTTGTCTATTATGTTAGGAAATTCTAGGTCCTCTATACATATTTTATTTGAGTAGGAAATCACTTTGTTTAGATTTTACACACAGGTCTTGGCCCACTCTAGTTGGCTGTGGTTCCAATGTCAGTTTAATTAAAATCTTTGTGGTGTTGTTGTGATTTGCTAGTTTTTTTCTGGTGCTACTGAAACACCTACCGGTCTCTATTGGTCTCTATTTAGCCTGCAGGGCTAAACTGGGTTTCCCTAGCAATCAGGATGACTAGTGAATGAAAGCGTAGTAGGACTCCAGAGTGCCCTGGTATCCGTGAACAAAGAAGGGAGTCTAAGGCCCATTGGGTCAGAGAGGCTTCTGCAACCTGGCAGCTTGCTGAGTGGGTTCCTCTTGCCAATTCTGACTACCAGCTCCATGTCTGTGGGTGGGGAGGACAGTCAGGGCACCAAGAGAAAAAAATGGCTTCCCAGATCAGATTATTTGCTGTATGTATTTCTCTTAGCAGTTCTCTTGCTTCCTCATTTTTGCTTGGTGGAGGAGAGTCTTGGACTACTTACTATTGGTTGAGCTCTCCATCAATTGCCTTTCCTGGTGGCTTCTACCACACCTGATGCTGCAAGAAACACTCCCTTTACATATAAAGGAAGAAAAAGTCCACCTGAACTTGCTTATGTTGCAGAAAATACTGGGTCTGGATGACCTTCTTCTGCAGAGGAGGCAGATGTCCTGCCACTGTGTGTTTCCCCTAGTTCTGAAACCTGAAACCAATTTGCTTTTTTCTTGCCACATTTTAGAATTTTCCTGAATTTTCTTGAACTATGTCCATGGGATATAGATGGATTTAGTGGGAAGGGACAAAAATAAACAAGTACATTCTATTTTGTCTAGACCGTAAGCCCAAAAATATATTTCTAATGAATTTTCATATTGTCTCTAATATTTTGCATTTTCTTTACTTTCCAACTCGCCTCTAAAACTTAACCAAAAACATACACTGTGATATTAATGACTGTTGAAATATTTTTCATTAACTCTTTTAACAGAACTTTAAGTCTAGTTTAGATATTAAAAAACAGAAATTTCACTTAAAATATAAAATTTTGGCCAGTATAATTTGGTGAAATTATTCATACAACTATGAAAACAATTAATTGCTGAAACATTATTTTAAAAAGCTTAGTTTGCCAAATTACAATCTTACAAAACACTTCTTAATCACATCTCTACATGCATTGTCTCACTTAAGTAGCATTGCATGATTCTAAAATTGTGGAGCACGCAGGCACTGTTCATTGTTGAATGACAAAAAAAATGTGAAAACCTACTATCTTTAAAAAAGAACCTAAAAAAAACAGGGAATATAAGGACTAATTGCTAACCTTTAAATGGGTGGGAAAAGACTTCTAGAATTATTCACCTTTTATACCTTTGAACACTATTACACTGAATGATTTTTTGCAGGGCTGAGTCCTAAGTAAAATAGGGCATGTGGCAGAAACTGTTGTACTCAAACATCACATCCTTAAACCACAGATGATCCAACACAATACTTTAAGGATTTAAAACATTGTTTGGTTTCTATAGTCTATAGAAAATACATGTTCCACATTGTTTTCTTTTTTAGGCTGTCATTTTTCTGAGGGCTCATAATCAACGTTCCATGGTTTACGTAATCTATATATCAGGTGAATCAGGTACGTTACCTGATATGTTTTAAAATTTCAACTTTCTTTGACATTTTAATAATTAGAAACTTTGTTTCTTTAGATAAGAGGCAGTCCTTATGAAATTGTCCTCTTTCAGCTCATTTAAAGGTACCAGCATATTTGAGACTTGGGAACAATGACTAAAGACAGAAACATCAAAAATACATCAAGATAGAACAGAATTTTTTAGAAATTTTAAGTAAAATGAAAGAAGAAAGTGGAGGTTTACAAATACATCCACAGATATTTTATATTCAAGACATAGAGATTAATTCCCATCTCAGTGAGTGTGGGCTGGATTTGGTGACTTGTCTTCATCAAACAGACAATGGTAGAAGTTAGAGCGTGTGACTTTTAATACTTGATCATTGAGGACTTTGAAACTTTCTCTTTACTCTCTCTTAGATTAAGTGCTCAGGAAGAAGCCAGGTTCCATATTAGTCCAGTAATTTTACATAAGAGTTTATATAAAGTTATACAGGAACTAAGTCCTCTTGCCAAAAACCATCAAAGAACTGAGGCCTCATGCCAATAGTCATGTAACTGAGCCATGGGGAAGTATATCTTAGAGCTCTGGTAGAATTTTTAGATAACCATATCCCCAGCCAGTAATTTAATTTGACTCTGATGCAGAACCATCCAGCTAATCTGTCTTCAAATTTTTGACACATAGAAACTGGGAGAGAACAAATGCTTGTTGTTTTCAAACTTAAAATTTTAGGATAATTTGTTGTATACCTATAAATAAGTAGAAATAGTTGCCCTTACAGACCTTAACAAAGACGTCATATTCTACAATGCCCAAAAGTAAACACAGTCTGGCATGCACCAAATTATGGAATCATTATGAAAAAATATTTACATAGTTCCTCCCTTTAACAAATCCAACTAACTGCTCCTACCCATTTTAGTTTACTGATGCTGTTACTCCTTATTTCCTTTCCATTGAAACCGGCGGATTGGAATAACAGTCTAGAACATTTTTGTTTAGGTAGGTTTAAGTCAATTCACTTCTCATATTTCATGTGGTGGTTTTTAATGAGAAGATCCTGTAATAATAGTATCTGTTCCTCAGAAATCAGATCATTCAGTTCTTATTTACAAATAAAATATTTTATTTCCGTACCTCTGAATATTCTCTTCTGACCTTAACACAAAATCTGTATGTACCTGTGGTCTTCTTGCATTAACTGTTTTAATATCATGGTCAAAAGATATAGCGAATGATCTGTATTTTAAAATTCTATATTTGATTATATCAGCATATTCACCCTTTAAAACAAACATTTCAGTCAAAGTTAATGAAAAATTATCTGGAGCAAGCAGGCCTGCTGGGTGTACTGTTCAGCAAGAACTGTGAGGCAAATAATGGCTTCCTAAAGCAGACAGTCTTGGGAGTGACATAATTCTGTCAGTGATCAAATTGTCTTCTCAGAAACCCCACTGTTATGTTCAAGGAACTCCCAGACAGAATGCCCTCAGAGTAATATCAACAGCTGTGGTCAAATCCCGTTTCTATGTCACCGCTATCAAAACCCTCGTATGGTTTTTATATTTTTACAAAGTAGCAAAACTGTTGTAATGTTCTATGTGGATAATTCTCTTTGAAGGGGAAATAAACTCCGTGTTTCCATTCTGAAAATGGATACACATTTCTCCCACTAATTACTGCAGTGCTATTATTTGACTTGGCCAACTACTGAGTATTTCATAATGATTATTGTCTGAGATAAATTGTTTTAATTTCAAATTTGGGGGATGCTTTTCTTTAAAAAATTGAAAACTACATTTCACTACAATGGCATAAATTGTTCCAATATTCAAATTATTGGTAGACTATTTTAAAAGTTACAAATGGTGACTATATTTACCCTGCTTTCCACGTGTTATAAAATTCTAAGTTATGATCCAAACAAAAAAAGAAAAAGAAATATATGTGCAAATCACTTTCTGTGTCTTCAAGCATGACACAGTACACGTAAACTGCATTATGATAAGAATTAATAATTCAGAGTATTTCATCAGGAAAAGTTGCCTGAAAGTTGATTTGAATATTTTTTCAGCATTAAAATGGAATAAGGCACAACAAGAATCTCCTGTATGAAGATATGCTGACAGTTATTAATTGCTGCTATGAAGTATTGTGGCATTTTAAAATTAAGAGGAACAATTTTGCCATCACACTGATCACTCATGACACTTACAGCTGAACTACTTCCTTTGTGTTACCAAATTATGACAATAGCTGCTCCTGTGTCATACTGAAAGGGACATTTCAAAGGGCTGACAACTGATCCTCAGGAATCTGAAAGGAAATATCAAGAAGGTGTTACTTGTCCACATGTAAGGCTTCCAGGAAGGCCAGGGGAATTTTTAACCTCGATATTGCTGGAAATTCACTTAATGCATTCTGTCTTTCTCCCGGGTGTCTACACAGGAATGATTTAGGGATACTGGCTGCCATGTCTTGATTTAGAACAAAGATCTTAATCACAATAAAACCCCTGCCTTGGCAGACCCTTCCTGTTATCTTCATGAAGACCTCAGCAATAACAGGCACTCAATTCCTCACAATTCTCACAGAAGCACTGTGTGGTGTTTCCAGGCAGGGGCAGCCATTCTCTTTTTGGAATTTACATGGAGGCCAGTTGGCGATAAGTAAGATCTGGTGCTTTGGCGAGCAGGTGCAAGCAGACCCAACAAAAAGTGGTGCTGAGGAGGGCTGTGGAATAGTGCAGGCTAAAGCAATCAATTTTATTGCAGTGGACTTTTTCTGCTGCTGCTAACAGCTGCTTGGAGGATAGCAGGGAAGCTACCCTGCAGTGAGCAGATTTGAGTCAGAGGATGGAAAATCCACCTCATTTCCAGGCTGAAGGGTCTCGCATTAAAAGATCATAAAGCTGAAGTTATTTAAATAGTAGCTCCAGGGGCACGTTAATGTAGCCTTCTTACAAAATATCTGTTCATACAGATCTCAGAAAAGTTCCTTGTCACATTAACATTCGACACAACATAGCGGGTTTTTAAACATGGTTTTCTGCCTCAGACATTGGTCTTTACACACACACAGTTTGATTAAATGAAGGAAAAAAGTATGTCATCACTATTTACACATATGGATTTGAAACTTTTGCAAAACATTGAAAGCAATAAAACGGACATTTCATCATTTGTGTGGGGGGGAAAAAACAATTTATTGCCACACATAATGCAACAGTGAGCCTTTGAAATTGCTGGGTTGTAAATGTGGAATATTCCTGGCCTAGAGGAATGCCTTAGAGGACCAAATTTGGAATATAAAATGGCCTTTGAGAAGTCCACAAGTCAGATGGCTGGATGCGTGTCAATTTATGACGGCTATGGTCTCCACAGAGAAACCCCAACTGAGTTAGGACTGTTCTTGCAGCTGACGGGAGGATGTTCCCTTGAGAGATGCAGCTCATGGGTGCTGTGCTGCAAATGTAAACTACTTGGGAAAATTGAAGAGAGTGGGGTTTAGAAATGTCTGGCAGCTCAAGGATCTGGTTTGAATGCCAGGTAGCAGCTGAGACAACTGTGTAATAGCTTTACATTCCCAAAGGAAAAGGGATTTTAAAAAAAGACAGCTAGACTTTTTTTCACTTTTTGAGAATAACTCATACCGATGCTTCTCAGGGTAGGAGAAGATCTTAACAGGGTCACTAGTTTTGAGTTTAAAATGTAACATGTAAGATTGTTACATACCCAGGGCAAGTTGAAAGACTGAATTTACAATCAAGATGCCTATCTAAGAGGAATAATATAAATTTGGCTACATAGTCTGTAAGTTATTAACATTAGATTCTAAAGAGAGCAAGATGTATAGAAAATCCAAATACTATATTCAAGTATTATTATATTTTATACAGTGCAGATATTAGTGTAGGCAAATTTTATAAAGGATTTTTCAGTGTTCCCACAATATAAAAGTGGCAGCATTATTTCACTTTAAGCAGTCATTGTTTTTACTAAATTTATGAAGTCATCAACACTAGATGTTTAGGAAGAAAATTAAAGGCTCAATGAAATAACTCAGCAGCTGCTTGAAATACAGAATTAAATAATAATTATAAGCAATGGGAAATCCTAATACAATATTTATTGACACTGCAATTTTTTTTAAGTTAGGAATTAATTACTTTTTAGAAATCGACTATTGATAGAAATATATGTGACATCTGGAGACAGAATTTTTCTAAATATTTGTTATTTTAAGTTGTTTTGTTATTTCATTGTGATATTTATAACTGATTTGCATAAGCAGGACTTAAACAACTTGCGTAGGTAGAATCTTAGTAATTCTATTGTGAAGAAAGTCAAAAATGTTTTAATTAAATAAATAAATATTTCCAATCATACACACAAATTTGTTTTAATACACATTCAATTTTTCAGCTTTGAAACAGCCATCGGAACTTCCAGCAGAGGCTCCTTCAGTTTTAAGAACATGAATCAGCTTTCGGCTAAAGGCAGAGCATCTTATTTAGGGAAACATCCCCTGGGGGAAAATCTTATGTGATGTCTTTGGTGCAAACAAGGTGCTAAAAGAACCTGCCACTGACCAGCACTGGGGGCCTGTGCCCTGAAGTGTGCGTCAGCATTCATTCCTCCACTCCGCCCATCTGCTCTTGTCCTGACTTCCTTTATTTCGGCCTGTCTCTTGATTCCTACAGCTCATCAGCAAGGCAGCAGCTGCTGGACTGTTTTCCTGAAGACGCATCAGCCTCAAGCCAAATTTGTAAACATCGCCACCCTTCAATCACACTGTGATTGAATCCTGGGGAAAACCCAAAGTGATTTGTAAACACACCAGTATGCAGCAGTGTTCCTTATTTCACACCTTTTGTTACAAATTAAGGAAAAGCAGGTTCCAGATGCCTATGTAATTCCCATCTTAACCCCACACATTTCAAAAATTACAAAGGGCCGGGTGGAAAGGAAAAATACTTGAGTAGGCATGATGCTTACCATATGTACAAGATTTCAAGTATTTTTCAACAAGCATTAAACTATTCCAGAAATTTCACCATTTGCACCTAAAATATGCCTACTCCAAGCTGGCTCTCATATTTGGAAAACCATGTGTTCTCCATCCCATGTCTTCATCAGTTTGAAAAATACAGTCCAGAGGGGCTTGATAGAAAGCCTGTGATTCTCAGGCACACTGTGGAAAGTTTCTTCTCATAAAATTAGCACAGTCATGTAGACTCACATGGCACAAGCCTATCATTCCACACACAGTGGGTGCTTAGCAATGCTGATTTTATTTAATTTAGCTCAATAATAAATGTCATACGGATAAGGATACCTCTCATTGCCATTCTTCATCCTTCAAAAACATATACTCGCTAAACTTTAAAGACCCATGTTTTTCACAAGAGATAATTGCAAAACCACCAGCCATCAGGATATTTTACCATGAATAATGCAGATCATCTTAAATGATCTAATAGACAATGACAAAGAAATATACAGTAAAAGCCCACCGATGAAACACTACAAAGTTCTCAAAACTCATGTAAGCCCCCAAAGTATGTCCCCATCAGCTTTACCCTGCACTAGAAATATATGCCATTATTCTTATTTCTATGGCTAAAGACATGCATTTCTTATTTCTACGGCTAAATGCATGAATTTACACCTTGTGTAAAATACCTTATCCAAAATGTGTATTTGTTTATCATTTTGGCTTTTGGGATCTCATTTGGTAAAGTTAGATATGTTCAGCTTTTTGCCATAGATCAGGAACCACAACAGATGAGTAGTTTTGAAGAGTGTTTTGGTAAAGTGCTAAGTGCAATGCACACTCTGAAATGGCCCGCATGCCTGGGTGGTACTGGCAGATCCCTTCAGTATGTTGACCAGGATGGAAAGTCATTCTTAGTCCTAGTAGCACATTATATCATTAAAGATTTCAAGCATAAGTTAATGCAGCTCAACAAGGTCAAAGAAATAACATCTGAAAGGCATCATAGATTTGGAGTCAAGGAAAAGACAAAATGGGAAGAATGACTCCAAAAGACCAAGTCACAAAAATCATGAATGAGATGGTTTGCCAAGAAAAACGAGACAAGGAGGAAAACGTGTCAGTGAACAACTAGTATGCAGTCTACAGTTGTAATATTGAGTTGTAACTGCCAATGGCATGAAGATTATCAAATGAAATGATAATATTTTAATATCCTGAATAATGGATAACAGGTCAGAAATCCAAATTATGAGTACTCTAGTTTACTTTAAAAATTATCATTATAAGTTTTAAAAATGTTTATGTGAAGTTTTTGTGGAAATACTATTTGAAATCAGTGAATAAATTAAATTATAACATACTTTTAAACATACAACTGGCCCTGGCTGGTGTAGCTCAGTGGATTGAGCACGGGCCTGCGAATCAGAGTATCTCGGTTCGATTCCCAGTCAGGGCACATGCCTGGGTTGCAGGCCAGTTCCCAGCAGGGGACTCATGAGAGGCAAACATACATTGATATTTCTCCCCCTCTCTCCTTCCCTTCCCCTCTAAAGATAAATAAATAAAAAATCTTTAAAAAAACATACAAATGTATTGTGTACACATCAAATACAGTAAACCAAAGAAGGTGGGCAAAGTTGCAATTGAGTTAAGAAATTAAATTTAAAAGTGAGCAGTCTGTAGCATCCACTATTAACTGTGTGCTAAATTCTATACTACTAAATGATTTCTTGAAAACAGTTTTACTTTTTTCTCTTTAGTTACACTGTTTATGCTTATCACAACTAAAGTAAGGACAGACAAGTTGTAACATTTAAACCTGATTATTTAATTGATCATCCAATAATATATGACAATATGACATGAAAATCAGAATTAAAGCCATGATGAAAAATAAAGGTCAAGGGGCTGAACATAGTGTTTTGGGTTAATTTAAAATGAAACAGGATTTGAAAGACAATAAATGTCTCATAAATATGGCTAGAGCAGTTTTTCTAATAAATTCTTTCCTCAGGTTTTCCTGAGCAAAAGACATATATAAGTACTCAGCCATTCCTGGGAGAGAAAAACTGGTCTCATCTCTTTATTCCAGATCCTATTTTTCTATCTTGGTGGTTACCACCTCACAGTGGCTATTTTTAAGTGTTTATCCTCCCTACCTTGACTCTGATTTTGATATTGTGGTTATCTTTATTTTTTTCTACCTTTATCATCAAAACATTCCCATGTTGAGTATTATAATAAAGTAGAGAATATATTGAACTATTTTCATGATCACCAAGAGGCTGGTTAGGATGAAATGCCTAGTGATATATGTCATTTGTGAAAGCCAAGAAACCCACTCAAGTCAAGATAATTAGAAAGAAAGTAAAATGTAGAATTAGTACTTGATATCTTAAATAAACATTATTTCAGATCATCAACGTGTTTAGGAAGGTGCTGTAGTGTGGGCAAGAATAGAAACAGAAAAAGCGATTGAGTATGATGCTGATCTTGCCCAAGACAATGAAGATGAAGCAAATATGACGAGAATTTTAAATGAAAACCTTGAGCACCCAGAAACATTCTATCTCTTTTTCCTAAGGTGCCCTTGGCCAAAAGCCTATTAGGTGCATAGCAGAATATTAAATGGCTCCCACAGATGATCTTCAAACCTCAAAAATACCATTATTCAGTTTGCTGCTGCTAACTTGTGCTAGAGAAAACATTGTCAATATTGGGAATATTTTATCTTTTCCTTCTTTTGTTAACCATTGTTGATTTCTTACCAGCCCCATCTTGTAGAGTTGTAAATCTACCTCTCTTTGGAAAGTACTCTGGAGTTTTAAAAGTTGTCTCATTTCCCATTAATAAGAAAAAATACTTTTACATCCTCCCATTTTGTTCAGTCTTTGACTCTATAAAGTACATACAACTATTTGTGCATCTTCAGATTTTTTTCAGAACCTAACTTCTCTGTAACGATAAACACAGCTCATCAAGGACTAATGCAAAAGCCATTTTTGAAGAGTATCTGAATAATCTATCACGGGAATATTGAGGTTTCCCTTAAAACGGTTCTCTTTTCAGTAAGAAATATGACTGATTCCTACTCTTATGCATGATTTTTTTAATTGGGCTATGGAAGACATAAATGTCTTCCTTTTTTAATGCACTTTATAGCTTTAAGAAAAACATACAAATGGCACACTACATTATATTCTTAAAATTTCTCCTTGAGCATTTTAATAACATATCCTGAAACTTCTCATCCAACTCTTACCTTGTAATTACAATGATATTTTTATTGAGGAGAATTTCTTGGCTATACCTGATTCTTTCATATTTAATTTATAACTTACTTGGATTAAGATACTATTAAGCCTGCCCTGTCTGGTGTACCTCAGTGGATTGAGTGTGGCCTGAGAACCAAAGGGTTGCCAGTTCAATACCCAGTCAGGACACATGCCTGGGTAGCAGGCCAGGTTCCCAGTGGGGCACATGGGAGGCAACCACACATTGATGTTTCTCTTCCACTTTTTCTCCCTTCCTTCCCTTCTCTCTGAAAGTAAATAAATAAAATCTATTTTTTAAAGATACTATTAAGCCCTTTATTGAAATTCACAAGTGCATGGAATAAAATTTCTCAAACTGGCTCACAAAACTAGAGAGTGTCTGAAAAGTTACAGAATCAAGATCTATAAAATCTAAGTCAGAAGGAAAAAACTGAAATTCTACTAAGTTAACATGGTGAAGTTTACCAGTAGCACTCAATGAATGTTTTATTTTCAGAAAGCTTCACAGTCTCTCATTATGAAAATTTATCTTGTCATTGTTACTTCCACAGTTTGAATGTGTTTGTCTGAATGCTTATTTATGTAATCCAGAATTAGTTAAATGCATGTACCAAGAATAGGGAAATAATAGTAAGATGGCTTTATTTTATCTCCATGGTTTCAGCCTATCAGGTGTGACTGACCAGAGAAAAGGTAAATTCCAATGACAATTAGGACATACAAAGGTGTCAAGAACCATATTCTCCTTCAAGCTGCCAAAAATAAGTAGTCTGGCATAAATACCAAATAATAACTATATGATGAGTATGTCTTACTCTGGACTTAACCATAAGATGCTATTAAATATTTAAATAGAGAATGTATGTATGTATGTATGTGTGTATCAAATTTAGAAATGCATACCCAAAATATTTTGACTAAGTGTTAAAAGACTTTTTTCAATAAATTATATTTAGTAGAATTTTACCATATTCTGGTCCACTTATTTCCTTGGAAATAACCCAAATGAAATGATGTGAAAAAATCCCTTTATAAAAGATCAAATAAAAGAGAAATACTAATCTTAACAATTTATTATTCACTCACGTTAATATATCAAACAAAATACAATAATTTTTTTCCATTTTTAGATTGAAAAGGAAAGACATAAGTTAAATATTTCCCTTCGATCAAAGTGCCATGAACTTGAAAGGATTTTCAAAGTGGAAACAGGTGTAGTCAACTGTTAGAGTACTTTTAAAATAGTTTGACACGCTATAATAGTGTGATTCAACATTGAAATTTGACATTGCTATAAGCATTGGAAGATCATAAATCACTTTAGACAGCACACTGCAGTTTTAGTTTTTTCACACTGGAAGTATTTTGTAATACTTTGTATTTTTCATATGAGAAAACAGTATTATTTTTGTTACTACTATATTATGTTTTCAGAAATAAAAATAATGCAAAGTTTAAATAATAAGATAAAAATTTAACTGTCTTATTACATATAATTTTACATTGTTTTTATATCAGTTAAAGTGTTTTCCTCTTTGGCATATTTTAGATACTCTATTAAAAGCCAGGCATTTTGGCCCTGACCAGCACACTCCATTTGTTGGGCACTGTCCTGCAAAAAGGTTGCCGGTTCAAGTCCCGGTCAAGTGCACGTCTGTTGCTGCTTTGGTCCCTGATCAAGGTGCCTGTGACATTTCACTCTCACATCAATGTCTCTCTCCTTCTCTTTCTCCCTCCCTTCTCTCTCCCTAAAATAAATAAATAATATCTTTTTGAAAAAAACTGGACATTTTCAATAATGATTTTGAATGGACTTCATACACATTTACTTTTTACAGTTGGTTACATTTAAGCATAATTAAAATAACAAAGAAATTAAAATGTCATTTAAAGCAGAAATTTTCACACTATTTTGTTTTTGTGAGAAAAGACAAATTTATGTAAATATTAAAAGGACAAAGCCAAAAGGGGGATAGAATAGAGGGTGGGAGGTAGGGATGGCCAGGGGGGGAGGGGGAGTGGTGGCAGGGAAATGGAGACAACTATACTTAAACATTAGTTAAAAAATAAAAATAAAATAAATAAACAAGCAAAAAAATAAATCACAATCATAAAAATAAATAATTTCACTCTTTACAATGGTATTTGTCCAAGGATCCCATTTTTTCCCTGTGGAAACAATTTTACACCAACTTGATTTATCCCCATAATCTCATGGTGACTTCGTGAGTTGAAAATAATCAAAGCCAGGAAAACGGCCCACAGGATGCTGGCTCCCTCCCCCGCTGTGCGCATCACCCTGGAGTGATGTCACACTCTAAGCACAACTTTTCAAAAATTAACAGCCATGCCGACTGCTCAATATTGCTTCATAATGGCTTAAAAACAACTTATTTTTCCACTTCAGTATGTTAAGTAACGAGAATAAATTAAACCAATTTTTCCACCATAATTAGATATTTTAACACACATCAGAAATGTTTAATTATTAAAAAATTTAACCAAACAATTTGCTTTAGGTTAACCCAAAGTATGTCTTTGAAAATTTTATTCTTGGCACACACATCATATCTAATTCTCAAATGAATAACACAAAGATTTCAATATTTGAAAGTATATATATTGTTGTCAATGTTCACCTGTGTTAGGTTTTCCCCTTTGATTTTCCCCAAAATTTATACTGTTTTTGATTCAATTCTCTCATCTCTTTTTAATTTTTAGTTTTGCTTCTGCCAGTTAAACGTATTAATATATAAGAGTAAAAGCTCAGATAGCTATGTTAAACACCAACCTATGCTTTGCTCAGCCTTAAGGATACTAACCATATATGGTATGACTTGTTTGTTTGTTTTTTTCTGTGCTCTAAGGATTCCCTTTCTGTTGTGCAGTTTTCAAAGTATAAATACATTTCACAAATTGAAATAATCCGAACAATCTCTGCCAGGAAAATATACAGCACACAATCCTTTAAAAATGCATACAAAACAGCTGGGACTCGTAATAACAAATGAAGGGAAAGATGAAGGAAATATACAAATCATTAGATTCAAGAAACATAAATCTTTGTTAAGTTTTATCATAACTCAGACAAAATGGTATCCCTTCAAAACCTGTCAGATCACACCAGACACCATCCCCAGTTTTAAGACTCAGGTGCTTTGAAGTTGTCTTTGAAGTCCTCTCAGCTTTGGAGTTCTGGTCACTCCTCAGACCACAGCAAGGCACGCAGTAGTTCTGTGCTGTCCTGTTGCTTCACTGTGTCAGTCCTATAATTTTATCACCTATAATAGACAACCTGAAAATGTTAAATATTTTGCATTAAAATGTTAAATTTGTAAAAGATAATATAGAGTAAACTGGACTTGCTAGATTGCAAAGAAAAATCTGTTTTCTTTCAAACTCTGTCCCCTTCGAACTCATTCTGTCTACTTAGTTTTGCTTTCCTGCAGGTGAAATTTCACCCAGAATGTGCAGCTTTCCTAACATTAATTTATTCATTAATTAATTCAAAAACTGTTTCAAATGTCTACAAGGTGCCAAACACTGTTTAGATGCTTGGATATATCTGTGACAAAGAAAAGATTCCCAAGGAATTTATATTCTGATTGAGGAAAGGCACCACAAGGGTATAATTCTATTGGAAAAAATTAAACCAGTTGAAGATGGTAAAGGAAGTCAGAAGGTCCAGTTTGGAGGTGGGTAGCAGTAGGGAATGTGTGGGGGGGGGCGAGCAGGTCAGAATTTAGTATTAATCTTGGTAGTCAGGGCAAACCTCACTGAATTAATGATAATTAGACAAGGTGGTGAGTTTAGCCAAACTACTGTCTAGTAGAAGAATGCTCAGAACCCAGACAGCAAAAACCTCAAAACAAGAACATGTCTGGTATGTTCACATAACATCAAGGAAGCCAGCATCCTGGAGCACAATCCGGCCAAGAGATTTTTAAAAAATTTTGTACTCATAACTTTACAGTTATGAGACTGGATGAGATCACCGTGGATCTGTAGCTAAAACAGAAAAGTCCAAAAACTAAGCTCTGGGGCCTGCCCATGTTAATAAGGTCAAGTAAGAGAGGAGGGACGAAGAGAGAGGCAATTAAGTAGCCAGTGAATTAGGAAGAAAGCTAATCAAGTGCAAGAAGTAAACTGTTAAAAGGCAACTTAGAAGGAGAGCAACTATATCAAATGATGGTCAGAGGTAAAAGGGGGCTAGATAATGTTAGAATAGACATACAGAGTGGGAATGACATTTTGTACTGGAAACCAGTGATAAAACTACCAACGAGCATAACTTTTACTTTTTTCCCCTGTTTTATTTAATTAATTAATTTAATTTATTTAATGTTTTATTTAATTTAATTTTTATATAATTGACATATGTTGTATTACTTGAAGATGTACAACATAATGATTTGATATATGTATATATTGCAAAATTATTACTTCAGTAAATTTAGTTGCCATTTATTACTTCTTGAAGTTATAATCGTTTTCTTGTGATAAGAACTTTTAAGAACTTTTACTCCCTTAGTGACTTTCAAATATACAATATGGTATTGTTAACTATAGTCACCATGCTGTACATTATATTCCCAGAACTCGTTTATCTTATAAAGCAGGGGTGTCACACTCATTTTCACCAGGGGCCACATGAGCCTTGTGGTTGCCTTCAAAGGGCCAGATGTAATTTTAGGACCGTGTAAATGTAACTACTCCTAACTAGGGTCAAAGAGCTCAGCACTGCTGCTGGGTAGAAACAAGGTATAAGGCCGATAAAACCTGGTGGAGGGGTGGATTCGGCCCTCAGGCCTTGTGTTTGCTACCTGTGTTATAAAGGAAAATTTGTACCTCTTGACCACTTTCACCCATTTCCCCTATATCCCACCCCATTCCTCTGGCAACCACCAATCTGTTCTCTGTTTCTGTGAGTTTCTTTTTTAGATTCCATACAGGTGAGATCACACGGTATTTGTCTCCCTCTCTCTGACTTATTTCACTTAGTGTGATGTCCTCGAGATCCATCCAAGTTATGGCAAATGGGAGGATTTCCTTAATTTTATGACTGAATAATATTCCATATCTTTCTCTTATTTCTTTTTTTACAATTATTGTTCAAGTACAGTTGTCTTCATTTTCCTGCCACCCTCTTCCTCCACCCCACCTACCCCACCTCCTACCTTCAATCCTACCCCCATTTGGCTTTGTCTATGGGCCATTTACTAGCATAACTTTTGAATGAAATGGTTTATCAAAAATTATATAAAGTTGCTCTTAGCTATTCTGATGTCTTCTGAAACTATGATTTTAATAAAGATATCATTCTATACATGTAACATATCTGAATTGGATTTCAGTAGCCAAAGTTTCTCATATTTGTGGCTGCTGAATCCAAATCTGTAACTTTTAGCATGCTCCAAATGCTTTTTGCTTCTGAATAGAAAACATTTTTGAAGTAAAAAAATTCTTAGCTCATTCTTTATTCTCTGAAACATTATAGTTTGTTTCAACATATGTTCAATACCATATTTATGACTGACTCCGAAAAATTGATTGTACTTAATCCTCTCACTACCTTTGGGAATAGTTACACAAGTGCGTGCTTTGCATTTTTCCTTTCATACTGAAGCTAAAAATACTGTACCAAAACTGTCACACAATAAAGGATGTCTGCCAAATATCAATCAGTCATTTTCCAAAGGGGTCTTTTGGGGAAGCTGCAGATGGAGCCCTTCCTAAGTACTTTCTAAATGTTAATAATGGAGGGTTGTTTTTTTTTTAAGAAAAATCTAAAGGCATTCCTAGACCTTTAAGGGCATGAATTTATACTTGGCATTATTCATCCCTACACCCTCCACCTGACCCATCAGAGATTCAGGGGGGCTAGACAATATCTCGTCACACCAGGAAAGGTTACAAAACTGAAGTCTGCAATGACCTAGCTTTTACTTTCAAACATTTATTAATTAGATCTAATCATTTAAAAATCTCTTTAAAGCAAAAAGTTTTCAAAGCATGGATGTCATTATGAAATCATCTTAACTTTTGGTAAAATAAAGATGATTTTTAAATAAAAGTCATGGATCTAATACACAAAAAGTTTCTTTTAAATAAGAAATAACGCTATCAATTACGGTGCAGTTGGGCACTGTCCACAATGCTTCAAACACACATGTCAATCAATTCTCAAACAATCCTTTGATTTAGTTACAATTACGATCACTTTGTGGATAAGCAATAATCTTGATCAAGTCAAATCTAACATGTGGAAGTAAATACTGTCCCTTGGAAAGGCACTGTGATATTTGTAGCCCTAGTTTATGAGTATCAGTCCTGGACCTGACTTTTAATGTTTATATCATCTTTAGAAAATCATGTAGCCATACAGAGTCTATAATGACATTTTCCCATACAAATTGTCTTCTAAGTGTATTATAATTAAATAAATGTGTGATGTAAAATGTAAAAGTATAATACAAAAAAATTTCTAAACGCTGCTGAAGTCTACTCTGGCAGACATTGCTAGTTCTATTAGCCATGATTAACCACAGAAACAGAAACAATAGGGTGTATGTATAGACAGAGAGAGATTTATTTTAAGAAATTGGCTCATGTCATTGTGGGAGCTGGAAGCCCAAAATCTGCAAGAGAGTTTAGCAGGCTAGAGACCCAGGGAGAGTTGATGTTTTTTTCTTGAGTCCAAAGGCACCACTGGGGTAGAATTTCTTCCTTTTCAGGGAACTTCAGTGTTTTCTGTTAAGGTCTTCAACTGATTGTATGGGGCCCACCCACATCATGGAAGGTAATATTCTTTATGCTTCTTCAATAATCTGTCCCATATTCCTTCGCATTTAGCAGGCCATGGTTCTTTACCTAGTAGGATTCCCCAAATCTTCATTCCTGAGGGATCTGGGTCATTATTAATTCTATTTGAATTAGGTTGTAGTTTTCCATTGACTTTAACCACAGGCATGGTAATACTAAGAGATGTTCTAAGCAATCTCCTCTATCCCAGATATATCCTTGTCCTCACCTCCATAGCAGAGTAGTAGTCCTATTTCCTCCTTGGCAATCAGTATCAATCATCCAGTCACTACAGTTAATATCTCCTTTCCTAGTTGATTCAATGGCATGAGGAGCCCAAAGTGGCCAGGCAGAAACACCTCAATGAAAATATTTTTGTGTCTCCCACAGAAGCACTCTCCCTTTGGAAATGAGACTTCCCGACCATCGGAATATAAAATCATGTGGGCAGGAAGGAAAAATTGTACTATCATAGCATAATAGTACTAATAAGTAGTGTCACTCTCATTTTACCCCTTAATTACTGGACCCATGAATCCCTACTGTGAGAGAGACCACATCACATACTGATCACTGATTTAGAGTATGTACAACCCCCTGAAAAACCTTGTCACAGCTCTGTGAGGTATTGCCACCTAGCTGGCACTATAACTGAGTCTTTCAAAAGTCCCTTCCACCAATCCATCAAGCCAGATGATTCAGAATGGCTGGATCATAAAAAGAACAGTGAATTTCATGAGCAAAAGCCCATTAATATATGTCATTTGCTGTGAAAGAGGTTCCTTGATCCCAATCATCTGGAACCATGAAAGTGGATAAAGCATATGTGAGTCCACAAACAGTAGTTTTGGCAGAAGCATTTCATGCAAGGCAGGCAACTCTGTATCCAGAGTAAGTGTCTATTCCAGTAAGAACAAACGTTGACCCTTCTATGATAAAGGTGATCAAATGTAATCACCTTGCCCCATGTAGCTGGCTGGTCACTATAGGAAATACTAGAATCTAGTGTTGATCTTTGCTGGTGGCCGATTGGGTGTTCATCAGTGGCTATAGACATGCCGATAATCTCTATCTCTTTGTCAACTGAAGGCTATCACCACCAATGGACGCCAACAGGAGTCCCCAGTTCGGTGTGCAGCAAAGGGAAACACTTTGTTAAGTGAAAACAGCTCTACTGTGATACAGCACAGCTGTAGAACAGCTCAACAGGGTTCCCCCTCAGTCATGATACAGCATGGCAGAGGAACCGCGAGGCACTGAGGCGACTCTGAGGCAAGGCTCCAATTCACCCCATACTGGCAAGACAGCTCCACTCTTCTCTGATCTGGTTTTGTAGCACAATCCTTCTCTGGAGAAACAGCTCCACTCCACTTTGCCTCACTCTGCTGAGACAGCTTCAGTGTTAAAGCTTCAGACAGGAAAACAGACTCCTCTATGAAAACCAAAAGTGCGTTCCTCAAGCCAGAATAGAGCTGATTTATAATACTGACAAGTCCCTGTCCCTGGTACCTGATTTTTCTGTCCTCATATAAATGAAGACTCCAAATCCTCACTGTTTGATTAGTCCAAAAGGCAGAGCCCTGATTGCTTAGAATTGAGCTATTCTGATTAATCACTGAAGATGCAAATGAGGATACAAATGTGCAGCTCCAATTGGACAGGGAAGGTCTCATGAAGTCTTATTGGTTGAAATGTGACTCCAGAAATTCCTCCATAAGGATTGATTTAGACAGCAGGAGCACAGTGCAGAAAGGGGATTTGCAGCTCAATGCAGGTTTTCCCACAAGTGCAGAGAGCAATAGGAGACTTGAGTCTCTTATTTAGCAATGACTACTAGACCCTATGTGCAAACTTGAGCCCAATTAGCCACCAGGAGTTTTCCTTAACAGCAGCATTGATTCTTGGAGCTAACACCTGCCACCATGCCCCTCTTGGGCCTCGGCAGAGATGGTTAGGAAAAGAGGCTGAGGCTGACTGGTAGCCACAGAACTGGTCATCTTATACACTTGATTATTAACATCCTCCTATACTGAAGTCATTCTTTTGTGAATAGTCACATAGAGTACAAATACCTTTACATTTTTCACACATTCAGAGAGCCTTTTCCACAGTCCTATCCATACTCTTCCCTAGATCTCCTTGTCATTAATTTTCAATCAGTTTTCCTTCCAAGTCCCTAAACTTTTAGCCAGCCGATTGGCAATAGCCTATTAACTGGTATGCAATCACATACCTGGCCATTCCTATTTCTAAGAAAAATTGATAAACAGAGACACTGCTCAAAGTTCTGCCCACTGGATTTGGTGAGGATTTCTCCCTCACCATTGTCCTTCAAGATGTCCCAGAAACAAGGTCTAGTGCTACAACTCCCCACCTCCTGGTTGTGCCTTCCTATTTTATAGGCCTATCTGTAAACCAGGTCCAGGTTTTCTCTTTTCTTTCCAATGATCATAGAAAATTCCCCATGAGGCCATAGGTTAAGGCTGGGAGAGATAAGATAACCTAGCAGGAGTGGGGACCATGGGCATTTGGGCCACTTCTTCATGGAATTTACACCTTCAGAGCATGCTTGCGTACCATCCCACCTGCACTGCTTGCATTTGATGACGGAGTGCTACTACGCCTATGGCTCGGTGCTTCCGACAACACCCGGTTCATGATCGACACCTCAGGTTGCCTGCTAAGTTAGTGGTTACTAACCACTACTTTTAAGGGATCAAGAGATAGCCAACCTATCAGATGCACAGTTCTACAGACTGTAGACGAACTTCGCCAGCGGAGTGTAATTTTCCCAGTTTCATAGAATGAGAATATGGGAATCTGGGTCAGTGTTTATTTACATTACTAGCCTCTCCTAAAAACAAAGTATTGCGATACTCCCTCTTTACTGAAACTGAAAAACATTGTTAATAATCTTGTAGAAAAGTTTATAATTTTATTTCCCAGGGATTTAGCGCTTTCTGTCTTATGATTCCTTCCCCACTTCAATGTTAAGGCTGATTGAGATGTATTTCTCTGTGATGAAGGCTGAGTAGATCTTCCTTGGTAAAAGGTTTAGACATCCACTGCTGGTACAGAAAGACCCGATCACATCACTGGGGAGGAATAGGAAGGGGCCATGGGGTGAGGCTGCCCCAGGTCATGGTAAAGAGTCTAGGATGGGATTGGCTGGGAAGCTGGATGCCTCATTAGCACCTGCAATTATGGGCTAGAAGATCGGAAATTCAAGAAGGGTTCTCGATCTCTTGGGCTCTGGGTCTGGCTGGCTCTGGCTCTCTGTCTGGCTCTAAGGCTCTCTGTTCCTCAAGGGTGACTGGATGATCGCGCTGCAGCTGCCTGCATTTCCCAATGGACAGTGTTTTGGATGGGAAGGAACTCCTGGCACAGCCTAGGATCGAGCTGGCCTGGCAGAGGGTGGCAGGGTTATTCTCCTCTGGGTGTTCTAGAGGGGATGGGTTGTGAGGCAAGAGCCTGCCATTCTTCCAAAACTGTGTAGTTTTTGTATGTTATGTTGTTTTAGTTTGTAAACTAATCTTATAAAAATAAGATAACCAAAACTAACAGGGGGAATGGTTATACTCAAGTGTTAAAAAGTTTAGCCTTTATTGATAGCCTTGAGTGACTAATTCATGTGTCAAACTGTTATTGCAAAATTGTGAAACTTTTGAATAAAGACTCCTTTCTTTTATCACCAAACCTTTGCCTCTGGAATTTTGCTTAGAGGGTGGTGGTGGGCAGCAGGACCCTATTGCTGTTCAGTGCCATTACTATTAAAGTCTATTTATTTCATTGTCACTTCATCGGCAATCAATTAGTTATTAGGTTTTCTATATGAATTGGTAATAAAAAGTTCATAAATCATTTAAAGATCAGTGTTTATTTAGTTAAAAAATAGAATCTAGACAGCCAGTTTATTTTTCTGGTTTGCACATTACTTGTATGTATTCAGTGATAACTTTAAGTCTGTTTTTTAAAATAAATAAAATTAGCATTTCAGCACCATCTACAAATTCTCTCACACTGAAAGCTAATTCTATTATTGTAAAACTGATGTGTTAAAGCTTGAAATATTGTGTCAAAATAATTTTAAAAAACATGAGGTTGTTATACTGAGTGGCTCAGTTAGTTAGAGCATTGTCCCACATGCCAAACCGTTGCAAGTTCGATTCCCAGTCAGGGCACATATGTAGGTTTTGGGTTTGATCCCCAGGTAAGGTGTAAATGAGTGGTAACCAACTGATATTTCTCTTTCTCTTCCCTCCTTCCTCTGTCTCTAAAATCAATAAACATATCTTTGGGTAAAAATTTAAAATAAAATTTAAAAATTAACATAATGAATCAAACTCTAGTATTACACTATTCTCATTTTCATACAAAACATTGCAACTGTATTCAATATAATTTGGTTAATTAACTGAAATAGTAGGATTCTTTACTCCCTTTATTATATAAGCATGTCTATTTGAGAGTAGAAAAATAGTTTATGACAATTAACTTTCTAAATTTAGAAACGCAAAAAATTTTTTCAGCAGTATTTTTATTTGAAAAAATTTGCTTCCATTCCAGATACTTCATCTCCTATTTAAATGCAAATAGTGTCCTAAAATACTTTCCTTCAATATACAATTGTCACTTAGAAACATAAACAGTTTAATGTTAAAACAATTGATAAAAGCAATTTATTAAATGGAAATTTTTGTTGAGTTTATGACCTTCCTGAGAACTTTAATTCAAACATATTTCACACAAAAAAAATAAAAATAATATATTATATAGAAAAGAAAGCAAATGAAATGACTCAGAAAATTGCCAAAAATCTGAACATGGTTTTATTCTCAGACTATGACAAGTTTATACTCAACACGAAGAGTCTCAGTGGCTGATGAGAGGGTAACATTTCAGAAAAGGGAAGATGCAAAAATAATTATACAAGATTGCAATAACTTCTCATTAAAGAAAAACATCTCTAACATCTTTGAATCATACCTGAATATTCATATAACGATAATAGAATCTTATTAAAATTTTAAAGTTTGAAGGTTCCTCCCAGCTGTATTTTCCCCTGGAACCAGTAATGAAAAGATCTATGTTCAATATACAAATCTTCCACCAAGACAGAGGCATAGGTGGAAACACCGTGCCTTTTCCCACAACCAAGTTTGAATACAACAAAGGTTTAGTAAACAAAGACACAGCCAAAGAACAGAAAATTGAACTATATGGAAGTCCGACAACAAATCGTTCAAATGGACTGGTAAGAGGGGCGGAGCCAGCAGCAAAGCAGGGTCGGGCAGGAACGATCCCCAGACCACAAGTGCCCAGGAAGCCAGGGTAGCATCGGACGAACCAAGTGAGGACACAAGGCGGCAGGCTGACCACGGTCGCACATTCACGCACAGTGAGACAGACCGCGCAGGCCCCAGCAGCAGGAGGCAGCAGGAGGCAGCCGAGGGGACCACCATTGCTCCTCTTTTACCCCGCCCCCATATACAGTGTCACAATCCAGGAGCTGGGTCGCCCCACCCTGGTGAACACCTAAGACTCCGCCCCTCATACACGACAGGCGCAAACAGACCAAACATTATGGTTCAAATGGAAGAACAAATCAAAGCCCCAGAGCCAATACTTTTAAGGGATCAAGAGATAGCCAACCTATCAGATGCACAGTTCAAAACACTGGTGATCAGAATGCTCACAGAACTGGTTGATTTTAGTCACAAATTAGATAAAAAAGTGAAGGTTACACTAAGTGAAATGAAGGGAAGTACACAGGGAAACAAAAGTGATGGAAAGAAAACTGGGACTCAAATCAATGGAGTGGACCAGAAGGAAGGGAGAAATGACCAAACAGAAAAATGGGAAGTAACAAGAATTCAAAAAAATGAGGAGAGGCTTAGGAACCTCCAGGACATCTTTACATGTTCCAACATCCGAATTATAGGGCTACCAGAAGGGGAATAGAAACAGCCATGAGTGGAAAACTTATTTGAACAAATAATAAAGGAGAACTTCCCCAGTCTGGCAAAGGAAATAGACTTCCAGGAAATCCAGGAAGCTCAGAGAGTCCCAAATAAGTTGGACCCAAGAAGGAACACACAAAGGTACATCATAATTACATTAGCCAAGATTAAAATGGAGGAGAGAATCCTAGAAGCATCAAGGGATAAGGGGACAGTCACCTACAAAGGAGTACCCATCAGACTGTCAGCGGATTTCTCAAAAGAGACCTTACAGGCAAGAAGGGGCTGGAAAGAAGTATTCCAAGTCATGAAATCCAAAGACCTACAGCCAAGATTGCTTTATCCAGCAAAACTTTCATTTAGAATGGAAGGACAGATAAAGTGCTTCTCAGATAAGGTCAAGTTCAAGGAGTTCATCATCACCAAGCCCTTATTATATGAAATGCTAAAGGGACTTATATAAGAAAAAGAAGATGAAAAATATGAACAGTGAAAGGACAGCAAACTCAGTTACTAACAACCACACCTAAAACAAAAGCAAACCAAGAGGACAGCTAGATCAGGAGTGGAACCATAGAAATGAAGAACACATGGAGGATTAGCAACAGGGGAGTGGGAGGAGGAGAAGGGGGGGCAAGGTACAGAAAATAAGTAGCATAGATGGTAGGTAGAAAATCGATAGGGGGGGAGGGCAAGAAAAGTGGGGGAAATATAGAATCTAAAGAACTTGAGACACGTGGTCATAAACTAAAGGAAAGGAATGGTGGGGGAGGGATGTGCAGGGTGGAGGGGAATGAAGGGGGGGGAATAGAACAACTGTAATGGCATTATCAATAAAATATATTAAAATATATACAAATCTTAGTAAATTCACATACCAGGTTTCTAAGTTATTTAATTTCTTAGTTCTGGTTTTTTTTTTTCAGAATAACTTTTAAGTATATTTTAGTGATTATGCTATTACAGTTGTTCCAATTATTCCTTCTCTGTCCTTTCTGCCCATTCCCCCCCCCTTCCCTCCAGCAATTCCCACCTTAGTTAATGTCCGTGGGTTGTGCATACAAGATCTTTGGCTTCTCCATTTCCTGTACTGTTCTTATCATGCCCCTGTCTATTTCCTACCTACCAATTATGTTTCTTAATCCCTACACCTTTGTCCCTTTCTCCCCAACCCCCTCCAAGCTGCTAACCTTCTACATGATTTCCATACATATGATTCTGTTCCTATTCTGCTTGTTTGCTTAGTTTGCTTTGGTTTTTGTTTTTTTAGATTCAGTTGTTAAGAGTTTTGAATTTGTTACTATTTTAATGTTCATAGTTTTGATCTTCTTTTCTTAAATAAGCCCCTTTTAACATTTCATGTAATAATGGCTTGGTGATGATGAATTGCTTTAGCTTTACCATGTCTGGGAAGCACTTTATTTGCCCTTCCATTCTAAATGATAAATTTGCTGTGTAGAGTAATCTTGGTTTAAGTCCTTACTTTGTATCACTTCTTGCCAGTCCCTTCTTGCCTACAAAGTTTCTTTTGAGAAATCAGCTGACAGTCTAATAGGAATTCCTTTGTAGGTAATTCTGCTTTTTCTCCTTTTGCTTTTAAGATTCTCTCTTTATCTTTAACCTTCACATTTTAATTATGATGTGTCTTGGTGTGGTCCTCTTTGGGTTCAGTTTCTTTGGGACTCTCTGTGCTTCTTGGACTGGTATGCCTATTTCATTTGCCAAGTTAAGGGAGTTTTCTTTCATTATTTTTCAAATAAGTTCCCAAGTTCTTGCTCTTCCTCTAATCCTTCTGATATCCCTATGATTTGGATGTTGGCATGTTTGGATATATTCCAGAGTCTTCTTATTCTGTCCTTGTTTTTTTTTCAATTGTTGTTTCTTCCTTCTGTTCTGGTTGACTGCTTATTTCTTTGTCATGTTCCAAATCATTGATGTGAGCTCCAGCTTCCTTCCCTTCATTGTTGGTTCTCTGTGGATTTTTCTTCATTTCACTTAGCATGATATTTGTTACTTCCCTTATATTTTTGCCATACTCTGAGCTCTCTGAGCATCCTGATCACCAGTGTTTGGAACTCTGCATTTGAGAAGTTGGCTATCTCTGCTTCATTTCATTCTTCTTCTGGAGTTTTGTTCTGTTCTTTTATTTGGGCCATATTTCTTTGTCTCCTCAAATTGGCAGCTTCCCTGTGTTTGTCTCTGTGTATTAGGTAGAGCTGCTTTGACTCCCTGTCTCAGTACACCTGTTAAGTTGTATGGGGGAAGAGCCTTAGAAACCTGCTTCACTATTTTGTGGCTCTCTGTAGGGGAAAGGGTTGGAGAGGGAACAATGCCACTGCCTGGCTTCTGGAAGTTTGCCTGGCACTCTCCCTGTGTCCAGTCACCTCACCCACTCCCTATATGCTCCTGGTACCCTTCTGGCTGTTGCCTGGTGGTGATTCCCAGAATGGATGGGTTTGTGTACATTCTAAGTCCATGCAGGCCCTTTAAATGTATTCTCCTGAAAAACTGGTAGTTTCTTCTACTGTTCCAGTCCACACTTGTTTTTATAGCCAGAAGTCATGAGGCTTTATCTTTCCAGTGCTAGAACCCTGGTCTATGTGGCCTGGCCTGGGGCTAGAATCACTTGCTCCCAAAGTACGCCTCCTGGTTTTTATCCACCTCACGTGAATGTGGAACTGCCTATTCCACCATGGCTGCCACCTCCTCTCTGAGCCACACGACATCCTCTCGGCCCCCAGGGGGTCTGTCCCTCCCACCTATCTGGATGAATACGGAGTCTTTAAATCCTTGGTTCTCAGACTTCCATACTGTTCAATTTTCTGGCAGTTCTGAGTGTTTTTTGTTTGGAAGTTAGTTATAATTCTCATGGTTGTGCAAGGAGATGAAGCATGTCTATCTATGCCTCCATCTTAACTGGAAGTCTAATTTCTTAGTTCTTAAAAGTAGGAAAAATGTCTTTTCCCTTTAATAAATTATTCTAAAAAATAAATATAATAATAAAATTATGGCAGCATAACCAATTCTGCTTTCAATTTTGCCTCTATTTTTTAATTTTTTAATAGCTTTTCAAATTTCCTTCTCTATCATAGGTCTGTTTGCTCCAGGTGGGATATTTTCTGCCTTTTAGCTCCAGAGTTTGACATGTTACCCAGAATAAGTGAATGAGTCTCAATTCAAGTGTATTTCCTGAAAATATTGAGAAGTTATCTTCTGTTGGAGTTGTTACCCTTTAAGGATATGAACCCGGAACTTCCAGCTGCTATTTTACCACTATGAGGAAAGAGCTCTCCAGAGATAAATAATTGAAGATATTTATTCCTAAAGACATCATCTAAACTCCTAAATCCATGTCTGAAGCATCTGATCCATTCCCAGGATAATTTTCCTGCACTTGAATCAATCGGTTTCCTTTAGGTCTACGCCAGTTTGAATTGGGTTGCTATCACTTGTTTCTGTGGGTTGCTATCACAGAAAAAAATCCTAGTATTTTTGGTGCTTTTCCTCTCTTCATCTCTCCCTATCCAATTATTCTCCAAGTCTTTTTAAAACCACTTTCTAATTAGATAAATATCCCTAAAATCATATCCATTCTACTTCAATCCATATCCCTACTTCAATCCATTCTAACCATCACTCTTGGACCACCATTTCTCAGCTGAACAATCACAACTTGCCTGTAAAATTTAAGAGAAGTTTTATTAGCATGAGAAAATATTGCAAGCTCTGACTATGTGTTTTCTGTACCTTCCTATTTTTATGGTCTGGAACTTAAACTGCTAACATAGCCCACTGCAAAGTAGAAGCATGGAAGATATTTCTATTCCAAAAGGCCAGCAACCAAAAGTATATCTTTAAAAAATAGAAGTCTTACAAACCTGGGTCACCTGGTCAACCTTGCCTCACAGCATTTCACACAGAATGCAATTTATTCTTTAAATTGAATAACAGCCTCAGAAAAAAATAACACTAGAAAATAAACAATGCCCTTGCCCCATGGGACCTCAATATTTCTTGCTGCAAGATAAAAGAAAGAACTGAAAGAGAGAACATAAACTTATAATTATAGCATGAAATAACTTTTAAACTGTATATTTCACTATAAACAAGTAGCAACAAAACAGAAAAACAAATAAACCCCACAAACTGTTTCAATGAGGAACTAGCAAACTATATGAAAAGCAATAATCTTTAGGACAATAAGCCCACCATTTTCATAAGGAATGAACCATGTTACTCAAGACCTTTAGGACAATCAAGAGCTAAGCATATAATGGGGATGTCCTTAAGGCAAAGAAAAAATCACTGTTATTCTATTACAGTGGTCCCAATCTTCCTCCCTTCACCTTCCTTTGTCCAGCCCACCCAAGAAAACTTGTGATCTACAACACAGAATAAATCACAAAGTTAGAGAGCATTTTCCATTTGATTAGGCTTGATGGTACTCTCAATAATAGTGAATTAAGGCTTTACATTTTGAATTAGTGATTATAAAAATCTCAACTTACAGTATCACTATTAACTTTAGATAATAGTAGCAATGGCTAATACTTAAGACTGGACAAATAGGTGCTGTTCTAAGTACTTTAATACTTTACCTCGAGTAAATTCTAACAAAATAAGTTATTATCTTAACTTCTTTTATAAATTAGATAATACAGGCACAGAGAATTTCAATGTTTTACCGAAATCACATAGCTGCTAATATTAGAACCAATATGTAAACCCACTCACTCTGACTCCTGGGCGTGTTTATTTAAACACAGTTCATATGTCTTAGGAAGCTTAATGAAGTCAAACAAGCTTGGATAGTAGCAACAAAAACCTAAAATAAATTTTAACTTTTTATAATCAATTTCACTTATTTTTTGTCCTTTGTGTTATTATAGATTACTTTTTTATTAGATTTTAATCACAGAATCAGCTTCACCTTGCAAAAATTGAACTAATATTTATTTTAATCAAGGCCCTACATGATCACTTTCTCTGTCTGAAAAGTTGATTATCCATCTGGGTATAGAATTGTTATGAAAACTATTGCAATTGTTTGCTCATAGGTCTGAGACCCTAGCTCCTTCTTGCCAGGTTAAGAACTGTACCCATCTCACCCTGGCTGGTGTGTCTCGGTGGATTGAGCGCGAGCCTGCGAACCACACGGTCGTGGTTCGATTCCCGGTCAGGGCGCATGCCTGGGTTGCGGGCCGATTCCTGGCAGGGGACTCACGAGGGGCAGCCATGCATTGGTATCTCTCTCCTTCTCTCCTTCCCTTCCTCTCTAAGGATGAATAAATAAAATCTTTTTTTTTTTAAAAGAAAAGAACTGTACCCATCTCCATATTTCTAGTGTCTGTGGGGTACACATCAGTTGGGTAAGATATCTTAGAAGTACAAGAGTCACTTGGCTGACTAGATTACCAAGTGCCCAGTCACACCAAACTAATTTCATGGCTTCTTAACATGGAAAACAAGAAAACTGGTCTCTATAAAACATTGTACCTAGCCTATCTATGCTTGCCTAAGTTTGGAAGTTGTACATCCACTGAAACCCAGCTTATTTCTCTCTCCCTATCAACATGTGTTGTTGAGAAATCACACGAGCTAACACAAATTATACAAGTCACGGTAGGGTTCTCAGTCCCCCATGTAAATAGCCTGGGAGTTGCCACTCTGTCCTAGCCACAAGTATTATAAAAAGCTGAACAGACTGAAAAATTAACAAGCCTTCTTGGATCCATAATGAGATGAGGACACAGAACAAACTGTTTCCCCCAGTACTGTAGAGACAGACAGGCAACCGCATACAGGAAGTAAGGGCTTATAGGAGCAGCTTAAAACCGCTTGGGAACCAGTACAGGAGTAAGAAAATTTGAACTGTAATTGAAAAATTGATGGAGGCTCAATTTGAGGACAAGGTTGACAGTCAGAAACTCCAGGGGGACCCAGCCATAGGGGATTCCCACGCTTTTATGAGTACACCAGAATACCGAGTTCTTAACAAGGCCTTTCCTCAAAGGAAACTAGGTAACCAGAACCTAACCTGCTAGAATATCATTACCAGAGCCTAACTGACCTGTGATACCCAACTCCAGCCCACCTTAGCCGTCTTGTCCCATCAAAGCGGGGAGGAAAAACCTGAGAAACACTTGTGAAGTTCACAGTTGAAAGGCGTAAGCTCACTAAAAGTCATGATAAATCTTTCCCTCGTCTTATGATACCTTTCTCAAACTTGATAAATACAACAAATTTATTACAAAGCTACCAAGAAAAGGAGGAAGAAATTTATTGTATTAGTGTGTGAGTGTGTATTATTTTTGTGTTTGGGGTGGGAAGTGCAGGAAAGATTAGGATAAAGCTCTTTAGAAGAACTCATATCTAGCTAAGACAGAAATAAAAAGTGAAACTAAATCTAACACTCAAGTAGATAAAGCTTCAACCATCTTCAAAGGAAATAAATGAATAGCGTTATTAGTTGGATCCAATTTATAAGTCACTAAACGGATATTATCAGAGGAAGGGAGATAATTAATCTTCAGTAGAACAATGAAAGATCAGCTGCCGTATTATCACAGAGCCACAATCTAAGACACTGAAGGTGCTTTGCCTCCCAATGTATTACTCAAAGACCATCCAGAATTAGAGTGTTTAATTATTTGCAAAGATTCTTTGTATTTTTATCTCTGCATGAAGCCACTGATTATTGTACATAAAAGTTTTTCTTTCATATTATGCCCCACATTAAAATTATAACAGCAATATTAACAGTTTCTGAGTATGAAAATTAGATATATGATTGCAAAATTATTTAACAAAGTTAGAGTTTTTGTGATTCAATATTTTATTTCAAATTTTATAAAGTTACAGTTTTCATGGTTCTTTGAGTATCTGGTCTATATTTCCTAAATCTTAGAATTTGTAGTAAATAGTTTTCTTCTACTTTCAATTGATTCAGACAAGAAAGTTAAAGTCACCATAGTTAAGGTCAGGAAAGAAAAATGTCCAAACATCAATTCCATTTTTGTAAATGTGTAACACTGGTAAGAAAGAAAGTTTCATATAATCTATACCACTTTACAAGCACATAAAATGAAATGAATAGAAGGTTACAAATCAATTCAAGCACATTCCTTACCTTGTAATAAATATATTTAACAAGTTTATACTTAGAAGCTTTGGGAATAAAACCTCTACCATTATTAAATGATATCACCATCAAAATGACATTGGTTGGCCACCTTTCCAAGAAACAAGTTTTAAAACAGAGGTGTCTTTTTTCCCTGCCCTTCTTACACATACACCTTCCCATCCAGTTTCAACAAACTATGTCCAAAGTCATTAATACTGTATCTTCCACTTTCTTCTATCACCTTGACCATCCCCTAAATATATTTCACAAATATAACCCCATTTGTCTTTTAAGGGTTTTTGCAACTCCAATCCATGTCTCTATGGTTAATTAATACTTGACAAAGGAGGCAGAAGCATAAAATAGAGTAAAAATAGCCTTTTCAACAAATGGTGTTGGGATATCTGGACAGCTACTTGCAAAAAAATGAAACTTGACTACCAGCTTACAACATACACATAAATAAACTCAAGATGGATAAAAGACTTAAATGTAAGTCGCGATACCATAACAGTTCCAGAGGAGAACATAGGCAGGAAAATCTCGTATATTCCACTCAGCAATATTTTCACCAGTATGTCCCCTAGAGCCAGGGACATAAAGGAAAGAATAAACAAATGGGATCTTATCACAATAAAAAGCTTTTGCATGGCTAAAGAAAACATCAGTAAAATGAAAATTGAACCAACTGTATGGGAAAATATATTTGCCAATGATACCTTAGACAAGGGTTTGATCTCCAAAATATATAAAGAATTCACATGACTCCACTCCAGGAAGACAAACAATCTGATCCCATCTTATATTTATTTTATAATAGTCAAGAGGTTCTTATCACATGTAGATTGATGGAGTTATGTACTTTCATCCCTTAATCTTCAAGGTTTTCTCTTTATCCTAGAGATAAAACCCAAGCTCCTCAGGATAACAGTCACCGCTTGCAATGAGCTGACCTCACTTACCTATCCAGTTGTATCTCCTGTGTTATTCTTTCATCTCTCTATTTTAGTCAAGATACCAAGTGTTTCTTGAAATGCTCTATAAATATTTGCCAGTGCTTACATTTCTTCATAGAACTCCTACCCCCATCAACTTCATTTCACTTGGAAAACTCTCACTATACTCTCAAGACCCAAGTAAATACATGTGTTCTTTACCTGGTTTTTACTACTCTTCCCAGAGATACCATTACACTTATTTTACATACCTTCTCTCTAACTTTTGCATGCCCCCAAACAAAAAGAGTATTTAGCACATTTCAGGGTCTCAATAAACATATGCTGCATTAATTAATGAATTTTACATTGTTAGTAGATCAGTATGCTCCAACCACTTGTAAGCTGAGTTACTAGTGACCCTTTACTTTTGCCTTCCCACCTTTAGTAGTCTTACTGTTTTCTCATGACAGACTCTATTCTAATCTGTACTTTCATTAAATAAAAGTAAAAAGGGTAATATTTTGGTACAAATACAAAAAAAAAAGTTCACTACTTAAGAAGGGGTTGTCAGAAAACAATTCTCCATACATCTTTAGTACGTCTGCATCTTGCAAAAAAAGTTACCTTCGTGATCTTTTGTTCCAAACTACTTCTTTAAGTATGTTTGCATAGCACAAGACTTGGAAGATAATGTCTCCCTTCAAAGAAGAATGCAGGTTTGCTAATTACCCAGTATAAAAAAATAACACCTTCCTTCAGGTCAAATGTTGGTCAGGATTGCTTGCAGCTCATTATAAAAATTTCAGGGCCCCTAAGCTCAGTGTTCCTCAGCTCTTATATAAATCATCTCTGTGGGACTTGGGAGCATGTAGGGTGAAGGAGGGGAAGGTCCACCACTGTAAACAAGAATCTCATGCTCCCTGTTCTGTTATGAGTGATAAAGTCCTATATTTCTGATTTGGAGACTCATATCTTCCTCTCACTTCCAAGATAGGATGCCTGGCTAATATCACTTTATTAATATTGGTTTGACCAAAAAGTTTGCTTAGTTTTTTTCCATATGATGGCTCTAGTGGTGCTTAGTCATTTTTAATTTCATTTGAAACAGTTTTGTTAGATTGTATTGTGACAGTTGTCATATAAGAATGCATTTTTTAATAATCCTATCAAAATTGGAGAATTTTTGTGTAGCCATTTTAATATTGAGAATGAAGAAAATATGCACATTTTCAGTATATTATGGCTTATTATTTCAAGAAAGGTAAAAATTCAACTAAAATGTCAAAAAATGTGCAATGTATAAGAAGGTTCTGTGACTGATTGAACTTGTCAAAAGTGGTTTGTGACATTTCTTAGTATATTGACATTTTGGGCAAATAATTCTTCACTGGGGGGGCGGCTGTCTTATGCCTTGGAAGATGTTTAGCAGCACCCCTGGCTTCTACCCAACTAGAAGCCAATAGTGGGAGACAGCTGATTCTCTTTAGGGCTACAAATGATGTAAACAAATACCATAGCAGCTATTTATTACACTGTCTGGGTCATTCAAATGGATATCCATGATAAAGGCCCATTCACTGACAAGACTGACTGGAATCAGACTGCTGATCAAGATTCACCTCCCAGATTAGCACCATTTCTGCCTGGATCCATGATCATTCTGGACGTGATAATACACCCACCATCACAGACTTGACACAAAGTTGAGATCTCTGTATTTCTGATGCAAAAGCTACCTCTGCATGTCAGACTTACAACTCTAGCTCAAGGTTGACTCACCACTGTTGACACGTTTTTAAGTTACAGTCTTGCTATTCCAGTCCACTCTGGTGATATCATTCTGGCTTTGGGACTTCATGTGAACCATTGGTTAAGGGAGAGTCCACAGACTGCCTTTGCTTCTTCTACCAGCTGCAAAGTTAGGAAGCATGGCCCACAAAACCACTCTAACTTTTCACACCAATTCCAAGTTTAAGTAGTCCCCAAGACCACCTCTAACAATTCACTAGGAGGACTTACAGAATTCCGAGAAAGTTGTTATACTCATAGTCACATTTTATTATAGGAAAATATTAAAATCCACTAAGGGAAGAAGTTCACAGTACATAGTCTAAGAAAATTCCAAAATGTGGAGCTTCTAGTTGTCCTCCTCCCCAAAAAGTCATCAATGTCTTGCTTTTCCAGAACTGCTTTGTGATAACACATAGGGTGTATTTCAACCAGAGAACTCACCCAACCCTTGGTGTTCAGCATCTTATTGGGACTTAATTTCATAAACATGGCTGGTCACCCACATGACTGACCTCAGTCTCCAGACCTCCAGAAAATCAATTAATAACCACATGAACCAAAGTTCCTACCTTAAATCACCCTGTGCCTCAAAGCCCACAGTTAAACAAAGATACTGTTACCAAGCCAGACATTGCAGGGGCTTGGAGATTACCTCTTGGGTACCCAAATGCAAAGTCTGTACTTTTATTTTCAGACCATCTTCAGTCAGACAATGATATGTTTTTTATTGAAAAATTCACTCAAAAACTGGTGAAAAGTCCAAATATTTAATGGACCTTCCACATTCTCTGACATTCCCAAGTATCTGGTATTACTTGGTTTTGGAATTACCTCCTGCCTTTAGCTTTCTCAGCCTCCCCTTGCACACACACCGTAGGAAGGTAGCTTGGTCACTAAATGTGGCCATCTCAGAAAGGAACAATCCTCTCTCGGCCACTTCCTAGATGATGATTATGACCAAAATGTCGGGGAGGAAGGGGGTAAGACCTATTTTAAAATGTGAGATTCTATTCTGGGCATGATGCTGCTTTCTTTTTTCTATGAGTAACCCAGGCTGGTTTGGTTGTAACATCTTCTTTGAGTCTACCAAGCCAAAATGGGGCCTAGGAGACTCAAGCTGGGTTGTGAGTAGAAAATAACTTTTTTTAAAGGTAAGGCTGTAGCTATTAAAATGGACACACTGATTTTGTGGAGATGAAAAGAGAGCAACAACCCTGGTGCCTGAGTAAGGAACACCTTATATAGCAGGATGATGGGGAAAGAAGGTAAATTAATTACCCTTTTTATAGCCTCCTGTGGAGTCTTCTCCATGAAAGAAAACACTATAGGGTGGCTCATAAAAAACTTTGCTTTCATGCATTAAATTAAACTGAGTCCTAGGTGGGCCATTCCTCATTCCAGATGACTATGACCATGATTTCATTGCTAATTCTCTTAACTTTCTCAAGTGGTCCATTTGAAGGAACATTGGATGGTTCTGCCTCGCAAAATATGTCTTCTCCACCCTAATTCCTCATTCTGTTGGACAGAAAAATATCAATCAGCTGATAAAATATAAAAACTGGTAGTCCCTCTAAAAATCAGGAATAGACTATATTATTCAAACTTGGAACCCTACCCCAGCCTACAATCCAGCCAGGTGATAACATTAGAAGCATTCTCAATCTGTGCCCCATGACTGAGGTAGGTTCTGTCTGTGTGAGTGGCACCATCAATTATAAAGAACAATTTTGTTTTCCCCCACCCAGGGGCACTCTTCAGATTGTATTTTTCATTTGGAAGCAAAGGTGATGTGGCTTCCCCCCAAAAAAATTTGATTGCGCATTAGTCGGGTTCATAAGAAATGCCCAAAGTTTACAGAAACACTCCTCATGCCAGGGAGACATTCACTTCAACCTCAACTTACTGGCCAGGGTTGATATTAATGAGAACATTGACCTAGATTACTTCCTTGCAAGACAAGGTGGAGGCTGGGCAATCTCTAATACATCTTTCTGTATCTGGCTTAATTCTTCAAGCCAAGTGGAAAAGTCAATACAGAAATTTAAGGAAAAACCATATAGCTTTCTAAGAGATGCCCTAATGATTCATGTAGGCATGGCATGGTTGAGATAAATAGTACAGTTAGCCTTATTCTTCTGCTTGCAGTCTTGTTGGAAATAGCTTATTAAGTGCTCTGTAAAACAATCTAATTGATTTGGTCCCAGTTTCTATCAGGTAGATTTACTAGACTGTTATATTGAATACTTTTGGAAATATCTGTCATGACAAAGACAATGCACATAGAAGAAATGCAATTATCTGGAGACAATTCTCCATGGATATCACACCTTTTTACTAACTTTGTGAGCATGGCTTTAACTATGCTTTTTTTTTCTGAACTTGTGGAAGGCAGGACTGAGTTAAATGGTGTCAGTCCAGTCAACTAAGAAACCATGTTTAGAGCATGTGCAATAGAGCAATGGCACAGAGGGATGATAAAACCCCTGGAGCATGCATAGTACTACAGTCGTGGTAGATGACATGTGCTTATCTGAAGGGTAATACCACCCTCTCAGAACACATGCAACAGAGCCACATAGACAATATATAGTACTTATCTGTAGGGTAACACCACACTCTCAGCATGCACAGTAAAGCAACATAATCAACATGTGCTTTTCAAAGTGGCACAAAAAAACGTGTTAATCAGAGGTTGATGAAACCTTGCATCATACAAGAGTATGAAAGCAAAGGCCTTTGAATAGACAGATGAGGCAGCCAAGAGATCTGAGACAGTTGAGAGGAACTGACATGGTGAGAGATAATCTGCTCCAATCAACCCTGCTCTAGCTGACTCTGAAGCCATGGTAGAGTCTGCCTTGCAAGACACTGACTAGCTGCCTCCCAGATGCAGACCTGACCTAAACTCTTGGACTCAAGTTTGCTAATACCCAGTTCTCTTGTGTGATGTTATTGCTGACTGGTTTTGAGTGATTATTATTGTTATTGGGTTATTATAGATTTGGATTAAAACTGCATTAATAAAAGCTGAGTGAGTAGTATAGCTGCCTGTGTTGACTCACTGTGATTGCTTTGTGCTGGTGTTGCCTGTAGGGCTGGAGGCCATATAGTTGGCCCAGTGCCTCTGGTCCATGACAAAGGCTGGAAGCTAACTTATAGGAAAGACTACAGTGCAGATACTTGTAAGGTTAGAGTACTGCTCATAACAACTTTTTCAAGGATGTCTGTGTTAAAATAGTCTTTAAAGACAGAGCTAGTGTGTCTTTCTCCTATGGGAAAAATGTTGAACATGTCAACTTATAGCACATTATAATATTTTGGGGTTACTTAAGCTTGGGGCTCCCCAGCTATGCTGCAAACTTACCGCATACACAGTAACCACTTGATCTACTCTCACTGGCATGAGTCTTGTCAGGCAAGTGGAAATGGTACAGACGTGAAACTCATTCTGCTTGTTATGATGGGAGTAACAAGTTCTTTGTCTCTGACACAAGAGTCTCATGTTTTCTTCCAGAATTCTTGACACTGTAGCAGGCTAATTCATTAGCTTTCCAATAGAGTAAAATTTCAGACCCTTTTCTATTCTTGATAATGGTCAGCATTTTCAAGGCAAATTTATGTAGTTGGCATGGAAGACTGAGGAAATTCGAATGAAATAAAGCCTGCATATAATTTCCATAGTTGTTCATGGTTAATGTGTGCACTTTTTACCCCTAACAGACAAATTTCCCCTTGAAGTTAAGCAGAGACACATACAAGAACATAGTTCTCACTATCCAGTCTCCAAATGAGAAAAACATATACATATTTTTACTTAATTTACAACTTAATTTAGTCAGATGTGCCTTCATTTCATAGGTATATTGGAAAATTGATTTTTTTCATCCAAATATTAAGATTACAATAACAGAGTAACAACAGTTTAGGAACTTTATTTTTAGAAGTAATTAAAGTGCAATTATAATTCTTAGTGTATTGTTCTTCCAGTTGAGCTATATAAAATGCTTGTCTATAGTAAACCATTCATACAATTTCAGAAGTATGTACTATAAAAGAAAATACTACAGGCAGTATCCAGTCCCACGGCAATTATACTAAACCTCATGAGTGCTGTATATATTTGCAATATGTACAAACATGGGATAATTTAAATTTTACTATGTGTATGCCTGTTAACAGTATGAGTGTACCAGTCTATGAGTAATTAAAAGTTGTTATGCTTTAAGATAATTTATGAAGTTATAAAACTTTTGCAAACTGGATCATTTCCACAATGGTTGAAGATATACTTCAATGTTTGTGGAATAGATAACAGGAATATACATTCTGGGACATTTGAGTACAAAGGCCCATAGGGGACACCGGCCTTGGGAACAGCTGTTTTAAGGGCCTAACTTCTTGTAAATGTTAGGCCTAATTTTTACTAATTATAAACAGCACATATGGATGTAATACTAGTAAAGGCATCTCACATAAAAATATCAGTATGTTAATATATTTGGGTTCATTTAAAGTTTATAATCAGAACAACATAAGGATAAGGATTCAAAATTCCTATGTCATTTAGTTGGCATACATCCAAGTAAGATAATTCAGTTGGTTGCTGTTTTGGTCTCACATGAGTTTTATAACTGATTCTTATAGTTATAAAATAGAAATATTTCACAAATAATATTTTAAATGTTTTAGATAATAGAAACAAGCTAAATATGTTCTTATGAATATGCCTTAATTGTTATTATTAATTATTAATAATCATTAAAATAAATTATGTACTAATTATTTTAATTAAATTTCAGCATTATAATTTCACTTCTTAAACACCTGCTAGATTTATATACAAGTAATGATAATACTATAAAATCAGAATTATTAAGGCCAGTAGCAGTCACAAATATCTGAAGGATTACTTTGCCGTTACATTATAATTGAGGGTTCTTATTAAACATCAACTCTTTCCATTATGTTTCATAAATTTTGAAATGTAAATTATATGTTACCAAATGTTATTGCATATGTCTGAAATAGACTTTATAAGGTAGAACTCAGCTTTCAGCTTCACTTGTTTAATGAGTATCTTTTATAAAGTCAACAGTTCAATGTCTCCATCATTTTTAACCTAATGATAGATAAGCCTATTGAGTTGTTGAATTTCCTGTAAAAAAAAAAAACAATAAGAGGATGGAGGAAGAGAGGGAAAGAGGGAGAAAAAGGGGGATGGAAGAAAAGAGGAGGGAGGGAAGAGAATAAGATCGAGGGAGGGAGGGGGCAAGAGAGGAGAAGAGAAAAAAAGAAGAAAGAAAGGGAGGGAGGTAAGGAGAAAGAAGGGAAAATAAGGGAAAGTGAAGGAGAGAGGGAGGAAAGAGGAAAGAAGAAAGGAAGGGTAAGTTAGGTTAAAGAAAAACAAAAATGTAATAAGCAGTCATCTAACAACTGGGGCATATTATTTAATATTTACTCTTTTAGTTCACTAAATGATAACTACAATCAGGCTAAAAATAACCCACTTTCCATCAGGAAGCAATTTAGTTAAGTATAAATGTTTAACTTTAGGTTTAATTTCTCAAGTCCACATTTCTGAATGGCATGGAAGTTCAGGCATGTGGGTAATCAAGGAAAAGGATTTACCCAATAAGAATATGGAAAGGACTTGAATACATTCCAAAAAATTATTGTCCATGGAACCTGAGTGTTTGATTCAAATTCTCTGCAATTATTAAAAATTAAGTTATAGTATCTACGATCCTGATTTTGACATTCAGACATGCAAGAAAGAAAATAATCTTCCCACACCTTGAAAGAAAATGTTTCTTGCCCTGGCTGGTGTGGCCACCGGCTTGGTTGTTTGCCTGGGAACTGAAAGGTCGCTGTTTAAACCCCAGCCAGGTCACGTGACTCGGGCCCGTGAGGGGAAACCAATGTTTCTCTCACACACATCAGTGTATTTCTCCCTCCCTTTCTCCCTTCCTTTTCCTCTAAAAAATAAATAAAATATTTGTTAAAAATTTTTTCTTGCTCTTTCTCTTCAACAAAGCAGAGAAGCAGCCTTCCAGCTGACACAGAAATGCAGATTTCTGACTGCAAAGAGATGCTTATACTGACTGACAAGACCCGTGACACCCCTGAGAAGGTCAAAGCTAAAATCCAAGACAAGGAGGGCCTCCCGCCTGACCAGCACCATCTGACTTTTGTGGGCAAACAACTGGAGGATGGCCATACTCCACTCGCCCAGACTATAACATTCAGAGAGTCCTCCCTGTACTTGGTGCTTTGTCTACAGGTTGCCACCCTCAGGCCCTCCCTAGGTCAGCTCACCTATAGGTAAAACTGTGACAAGGTGATCTGTCAAGTGTTACACTGGGGCCCCACCAACAACCTGTGCCCGAATAAGAAGGTCAAATAAGGCCCCTCCACCACCTTTTTGGGCCAGCAGGCCAATATTCTGGCTGAACCACATGGCCCTGAAGAATCAATAGTTTCTCTTTTGTTGACTGGTGCAGAGAAGGGAGGGAGGAGAGAGAGAAAGAGCGGGCAGGAAGAAAGGAGGGAGGGAGGGAAGGAGGGAGAATGGAAGAAGGGAAAACATTTCTTCCTCTCAACTTTTATGTCGGAGGAATTCTGTATCCTTTTTGTGGCTTTTATTTCCAGCCTCCATTACAGTTATTTATAATATTTTCCTCTATCTCTGCATTCCTCACATATCTGATTAATCTTTATATCATCATACTGCATAGTATAATGAATATTAAATTTTTACTGGCTCAGACCCAGAAATGTTTCTGATATGAAGGAACAGAGAAGAGTGACTTCTTTATACATTTGACCCTGTGTAGGTGCCGCCAGGATGGTCAATGCTGACAGCATAATGCAGAACTTGTTCTTTCCTTAAATCTGGGCTAACTATAAATGTCATAATCAGTCACCACTGTTGACTGAAAGTATCAGGGTAGTGCTTAAGAGAATCAGCCCCACAGCCAGACTTGTCTGAGTCTGAATCCTGCTTTTCCTATTCTGTCTGTGTGACCTTTTGCAAATTCCTAAAGTTCCCCATGACTCATTATACTCACTGGAGGGTTGTTATGAGATTTAAATGAGTTAATCCACATAAGGTATTTAGAACTGCCTGAAACATGAAAAGCATTGGCACAAATTAGCCACATCATCATCCTCATTATTTCATAATCTTTACACCAAGCACAAACCTATTCTGTATGCAAAATAGAGAACTATCCGTAGGCTTTCTTGCTATTCACAAAAGGAAATAAACTTTCCCAAGAATACAGAAAAGACTCAATTTATTTTTTTTAATTTCAGCTTTTTTGAGGCATAATTCACAAATAAAACTATAATGTATTTAAAGTGTTCATTGTGATGACTTGATATACATTGTGAAAGGATTCTACTCTCTGCATAAATCTTAATTACACAATAAAGTGTTATCAACTACCGTCATTATGTTTTACATTAGATTCTCAAAACTCAATTTTATGCGCCCTAAAAGAACCCAGAAAAGAGGTTTTATTTCATTTGCTGAAGCAAACCTCCTTACCTAAGCTTCCTAAAACTAACCAGTCAGATATCGGCTTCAAAATATTCCTTGACAACCTTCCCGTGCACCGTATTCCTTCTGCCTCAGCCAGGAGAGTCCCGATTAGTACCGCTATCTCCTTAATGAGAAAAGTCAGGTTCTCACAACTTTCTGTACCATATTTCACTCTATAGAATGAATCAAAGTCGGTTTCAGGGCTGAAGATAGTTTTCATCATTCTGTTCCCACTATGAATTCAAGCATATGCTCTCCTTTCAGAAGTAAGCTTACAAATACAGTGTGATTCAGAGGATTAGATTAATTCAATCCTCTTGATAAACACATCTGTGTCAGCAGCATTATGATGGATAATTACGCTTAATCTTGTGTTTTGATCTTTAATGGGACACGGACACACACACAACAGGCACAAACTCAGCTGTCTGGTGGCCAGGAAAGGCACATTCCACATTCCACTGCAGCTTGACCAGACTGCCCCACCACAGTATCACTCCTGACATCACTGTCAAAGAAACCAGGAAAAGAAGTTCACGACGGAGGAAGTAAGAGACACGCCTATGATGTATTCAAAAAATAGACAGCTCTACCACATTCGTAGAATTTTGCTATATCTCATTAGGGCTACATGGAACTTGCCATGACAATATGTTTAAGAGAAATTAAATTGAATTAAATTAAATTAAATTACATCAATACATGTAAATTGATTGAGTGCTGAACTGTACTGCAGTTATTAGAACTAATTTCCCCCCCCCCGAATTTTACATTGTCATTTATACCATCTTAATACGAATCCATTGTGAGTCTCAGTTTCAGGGAAGGAAGGGATCCTATTAAGTAACTGTAACCACATATGCATCCAAACAAATGCTAAGTAGAACAAAAAATAGATTTTAAACCAAAGTTCAAATTCATAAATGCGATAACCCTTCATATGTGCACATTTTTTAATTAATAAAACCCTTTCAAATATCTTGTCTCAGTCAGTCTCCACAAAATTCTTTGGTAAAGAAAAATACTTATCTGGAGTTCAGGCCTGACATCCCATGTATTTCCATGGCTCTTTGACAATATGATCTTATGAGTTGGGGTTTAATCAAGGCCACGCTTAAGAATAAATTCAAATAGACATTGGAATTGAATTAGTTATTTTATTTTTTTAATTTTGTAACTGAATTAGTCATTTCTAAATGTTCTGGGAAAGTCTGCTGGGGCTAAAGAACATTACATTCCTTCCCTTTTTATCAGTGTAAAGAACATGCTAATTTGCATAAGAAACCAGGTGGTCAATTTGCATTGATAAGATCCAAGAAATGTGAGCTGCACTGTGGAGTTTGGGAAGCAAGGGGAAAGGCTGAAAGAATAATGCAGTGTGTGCTATTTTAATTTTAATCTTTGCTTTGCTAGCTCAGGCACTCTGAATCAATAATTAAATTGGAACAAAACCTCTGTTAATTTTCTGAAATGGCCATTTTTCAAATGAAATATATCATTCTTATAGTTTGGGTACATTTAATAAATAAACAATACAATAAAAAATCCAAAATAAATTTGAATTTAGAAATGCAGCATGTCAGAAAGTATAGTTTAAACTAGTCAGAAATTTCATTTCCTAGATATAATGTACTTACTTTATCCTTCTGCTTAAAACACTATATTAAAATACATCAGTTGCGGAAGCAACACTGATTATTTGCATACAAAGTTGAAAGTAATGAATATGAAAAGATTTTGAGCTCTTTAAAATAAAGCTAATAAAGTTGTTATACCATCATAAAACTGGCATTAGGAGAAACGTAAACTCTTCTTTTATAATAAGACTTGCTAGAAATAAAGGGAACAAACAGTGTCCAGAGGGGAAAGGGGAGGGAATTTCAGGGGAAAAGGGGAAGGGTTTACAGGAACAAGTATAAAAGACACATGGACAAAAACTAGGGGGATGGAAATGGGAGGGAGGGGGGAGGGTTGGGTGGGTGGGCTGAGATGGGAGTAAAAGGCATAACACTGTACTTGAACAACAATTAACATTTTTTCTTAAAGTTCTGGGGGGGGGGTACAAACAAATGCCACCCTTTGTGGGTATAGAAAAACCAAATTTCCTCCCCCAAAATGAGTCTCTCTGGCATGAGGATATTTTAAGAAGTGACTCAGAAGAGACTTTGACCTTCCTTCTAACTGCCTGTGATAATTTAAATAGGGGCCCTTTTCCAGGAGAGAGAGACATGACCAGAGTTAACTGTGTGGGGGGGGTGTATATGTGCATATGTATACCCACACACATATATACACACACATACATATAAAACAGGGAGTGGTAGACAGGAAAGCATAGCAAACATGAAACTCCTCTCTATTGTCTCCATTGTCTCCGCACAGCCCAGCAAATATTCAGTTACCATTTGAATTGCCTTCCTCCCCTTTGAAGTCTCAAGACACTACCCCTTCTCCTTAGCTCAAGATGGCACATAAACCTCAAATGCCTGATTTGTCCTTGTGTCCCATCTTCTTATGGAGACCTCATACATACATAGTTACCTATATTTGGTTCCGTTTTTCCTGCTAATCTGTCTCACATCAACTTAAGTCTTAGAACATAGTAGAGAAGTTTCTCCCTTTCAGATGTAAGGCTTACTCTGGAAAGGAACAGATTACACTTCCGCCAGTACAAAATGCCATTTTCTACTTCTAATAGAAGTTGGTAAGAATGGAAAGTGCTAGTGAAGACTAAAATTATCTCAGTGACTAGCCTTTACATTATAAAAGAGAAATCCCTGATTATTCATGATAGGTATAGAGAGGACGGATAGTAGCTAAATTACTCTAAATATAAAATAACAAGAAGTTTTCACTTATCTCCTTTATAAGTCCAGGAGACAAGACGATTGGAACAGGAGAGACAGATGTACGTTCTCTGAGGGGAAGAGCAAAGGCCACCCCAGCCTGCAGTGGGAGATGGCCCCCGACGTGAACTGCCAGAAAGAAACCCTATGTGAGCAAGGCACAGGAAGTGAACAGTTATGTAAGTAGTGTCTGATGCTCAGCTTTTATGTTATTTATTTTTCAGACTTGTAATTAACTATCATTCCTAAATATCTACTTAAAATCTCTTACACGGAAAAAAAAATACCTGTGTTAGTTGCGCACTGACTGTGGAAGACGTGCAGAAAGAGTGAAAACACTGCTCACCGTAATCAAGCAGAGAGGCTGGAGTCGGAATGTAAACACTGTTTCTTCTTCCCACCCTGAAAATCCTGTGAGAGTCCTAGAATTTCCATAGTGTTCTGGAATGGAAGTTCATGTTTTGCTTTATTTCCCAAAGTGTATTAAAAGAGAGGGAATTGGAAAGTTGGAAAATAGTTCATTACATATGTAATTTTTATTTATGTATAGACATTCTTCATGTGAGGTTTATTCCGAGTGTTATGGCATTTAATAAGCTGGTAAGAGAGGATCTTTCCTATCAGTAATTTATTTCCTTTGCTTACGTAGCCTAGGAAGGGAGGCAGCCCACCATACTAGAAAGAGGCCACAATCTCCGCCCACCAGTGGACGCCACACAGCTTGGTTCCCAGTGTTGTGATGTGGTTTCCTGGACGCCAGGGTTTTTATCTTTCACAACACTATATCCCCAGTGCTTTGCAAATATTGGAGGAACAAAAATTTGTACTTCTCTTTGGTTCATTATTTAAAATCTCATATAAAATTCCTTTGTGATACCAGTGCCTTAAACAATGAAAGTATTCATAAAGAGTGATTAACTCAAAGGCTCAAAATAAACCCAGAATACCTGCCCTAAAATGGGTGCTCTTTATATACAAATTTAAGGTACTTCATTTGTCATAGGCAATTATACAGAAATCAGTTTTAACTTTTAATTGTTTGTATCTGTATCTGTAAAGATTTCCCCCCCCTATATTCTCCAAAGAATGCCATTTTCAACACTAACTATATCTGATGAAAGTAGAGTTGTTCTTGCTTGGAAGTTTTAAAAGTAATTGTGATACAAGGTTTATTTGACTGTCAGTATTTTATATTTCTTATGTGCATACACAATTATTCTTCAGATGTCACAGATATGAACACTTGATTGAAAAATAAAATTGTTTCTAAAGAGTTAAGAATAAATTTATTTCCCATTCAATCAAATAGAGTCTTGATGTATATATCAAACTGCATAGTTATTTCTACTCACTCATACCTACTTGCATCTCTACATCCTAAGGAAATGTGTTTTAAGAAAATACATAGACTTCTTTGGTAGCACAGCCCCTTGCTAATGTTATTTCTCATATTATAAACTGAAACTAATAAAGATGATTACTAGTGGGGTGATTACATTGTAAGGTATAAAAATCACCATAGTTGAATCACTCTATGATACACCTGAAAATAATATAACCAATGTAAATTTGTGTTCCAATTATACTTAAGTAAAAATAATTAACTAAAAATCACATAGAGTTTTAGTAAAATAAACCCTATTTTCCCCTATAGTCCAGTTCTCTAACAAATTTTACTCTTCTAGACACCTTCATTTGATCAAATGCTGCTAGCTACTATTGCATTATGTCCTTTCAAAGAATGTTTCTACTTTTATGTTCTACTGTTTTTCCATTTTCTCTGCTTTCACTTCTCAATCTTATGCCGCTCTCTCTGGGTAACTTTAGTAACCTAGCATGTCGCTCTTTATTTATTTATGTTTCTATAATTAGAATTCCACCAATAGAGATTCAGGGAAAATGGTGGTGACAGAGACCAAGTTTTTTCAAACTCTCCCAATGTTCTAATAAAAACAAAGCAACCGTGTGAGAAGTTCCTGAGAATGGAATAAATATGCCATGCAGAGGCAGTAGAAACAAAGTAAAGGAAGGCTATAATTAAAGTTGAAGAGAGAAAGGGAGCTAGCGAATCTCAGAAAGCAAACCACTATATTTTCAATATAATAAAAAGATTTTAAGTAAAAAATCAGTAAAGGAAGCTTATAAAGCTAAAAAAGCTACGCTTAACCATACCTTCTTTTTTTTAATCATAAAAGTGTTTTATTTTTATTACAGAGACTAAAAAAAACCCCACATCTTCATGTGAGAAACTAAAAATGGGTATAACACATCATATTTACTAATTGAATACTGTAGTAAACATGGGTTTTGGTTAATATAGAAGGATGAAGTATTAACAGGGCCAAGTTAACATGAACCATGAGATGAGCCAATGCTTACGGCAGCCGTAACCTTGAACACTATCATAACAAAATAGTACAGAAGGATGGAATCCCGTATAAAGCAATTTAAACTAAAACACATGATCCTGGAAGTTTAGAAATTTTGATTGTGAGTACTCAATCCACTTAGATTTTTTAAATAATGTTCTACATTCTTTTTTTTATTATTTTGATTGTTCAAATACAGTTTTCTGCTCTTTACCCCCATTGCATTCTATTTTCCTATAATTTTTATTTATTTATATTTAGAGAAAGGGGAAAGGAGGGAGAAAGAGAGAGAGAGAAACATCAAAGTGGGGTTGCCTCTTGCATGCCTCTATCCAGGGACCTGGCCCTCAACTCAGGCACGTGCCCGGACTGGGAATCGAACCGGTGACCCTCTGGTTCACAGGCCAGCGCTCAATCCACTGAGCCACACCAGTCAGGGAAATCCACTTATATTTAAATTAAGAAAAATTCATTTTTAATTGCATTCAAGTATATCAGTAAAATAAATCTTTCTAAAAGATAAGAAAAACTTATCTTTTAAGTTTTGAATTAATTATATTAATAATTAATAATATGTTAATATTAACATATTAATTCAAAAATATGAACAACACGAAAGGGTCATAGTGAATTTTATACAAAGTTATTATAAGAAAAAAGAGAAAATATAGAACAATAACTTAAAATAAAAATACTGTAACACTAATAACACTATCACACTAATAATAACAAATGTAAACAATTCACTATTTCAAAAGTAGCTTAAAGAATTTTAAAAATTATATAAGACAAAATAACATAAATCTGAGTTAGAAAAGATAAGAAAGGAGATAGAACTTTGGAAAGAATTAAAAATAAAAAATTCAGAAATTAAGACTAAACTAGAAATGCGAGACCAATAAACATAACAGAAAATAACTTACTATATATAAAGGATCAAAGGAAATAAAGAGATAAATAGTAGTAAGACAAAGTGATAATCACTGAAGATAGATAAGATCCAACAAACAGATAATAGGAAATCCCCAAAAAAGAAAAGTCACAGGACAAAAACTAAAAACTGAATTACAAGAAATTTTTCCATGAACTTAAATAACAATATATTTTAACTACATATTAAAAGAGTATACTTCATACCTAAAACTATCAGACACCAAAGCTTACAAATTACTGGACAATCAATAGTTATTAAGGTAATAATACTTTCTTCAGGTACAATATTGAGGTAAAAAGAACAAGTGACAAAGAAAGAAAAGTTTGGTTATAACCAGATCTTTTGATGCAATGCTTTTTCCTGAAGAAATGAAGTAACATTTATGCAAGTCAAGGAAAGAAAATGTGAATTAGGACTAGATGTCTAATAAAATTGACTCTCCAATATAAATCTCTCTTATAGCAGTGTCCAAAATTCAAGAAACACCCTTGAGACCTTTCTGAGAAATCTACTAAAGAAAAGCTTCATCTAAATGACTAGAGAGATACTGACATAAAGACCATCAGTCAACATTAAATGTGTAGTGGTTAAAAGGGATAAAATAGCCCCGGCTGGTGTAGCTCAGTAGATTGAGTGCCGGCCTGTGAACCAAAAGGTTGCTGGTTCAATTCCCAGTCAGGGCACAGGCCTGGGTTGTAGGCCAAGTCCCAAGTGAAGGGCATGCAAGAAGCAACCACACACTGATGTTTCTCCCCCGCTCTCTCTCCCTTCCCCTCTGCCAAAAAATAAATAAATAATTAATTTTTAAAAAAAAGAAAGAAAGAAAATGCAGCCCTAGCTGGTGTGGTTCGGTGTGGTTCAGTGGATTGAGTGCCAGCCTGCAAACCAAAGGTTTGCAGGTGTGATTCCCAGGCAGGGCACATGCCTGGGTTGTGGGCCAAGTCCTCAGTAGGAGGTGCGTGAGAAACAAACACACATTGATGTTTCGCTCCCTCTCTTTCTCTCTTCTTTACCTTCTCTAAAAATAAATAAATAAAATCTTCAAAAAATAAAAAAGAGAAAAATACAATATATAATGGGCACATGCTTTTACAATATAAACATTGTAAAATGCTTAAAAAATTAAATGTGAAAAATTAATGCACAAATACTTCTAATTTTTTTTCAGTTTATTTGGTAATGTTAGCATCAATATTGTTACTCTAACTGAATTATATATACTCAGTTTTGTAAAACAACTGAGTAATTCAAATTCTATATCCTTGGAGTTGTTAAGATTAATGGTATTTAAGAAATGAAAGAAATAGGGGGGGGAAAGAAACAAAGGAAAAAGGGAAGGGAGAGGAGAGTTTAGGAGAAGAGGGGAAGACAGCAAGAGAGGAAGAGAATTGTTTACCTTAGAGAGATAGCCGAAAACAAAGGGACACATTGTTAAGGAAACTAGTATAAATTATCTTCAGCAAACTCTTTGGGGAAGTTTCACTTTGCTTCCTCACCTTAGGCTTACTCTACCTTCCTGAAGATATGGACTAAAACTTCATCCTCATAACAATCCTGTAAAATAGTTATTGCTATCTCTGTGTTATGAAGATAAAGCTGAAGTTCCAAAAAGGGAAAGATTTGCACAAAATCTCACAGCTAGTAAGGGGAGCTATGGCTTAAATCCAACTGTTTTCGGTCAAAGTCTAAGGTGCTTTCTGCTATGACATAGGCACACAAGCACAAACGAAACACAAGAGGAAAAGGAAGGCTACTTTCCCAGTACTTCCAGTCATTTTCACTAATTATCATTTTTCCCATTAGTATTACAGTTATAAACTACATAGTGAAACGTTCGTATGGCTTAGGTGTATACTTCAATGAATTTATTATTTTTGCACATGTTTGTATCCTTGTAATTACCGATAAAATATTGAACATTTTACCATCCTGATAGGCTCCCTCATGGCCCTTCGTAGCCAATAGCTTCCTCAAATCTAATCTAACTCTTATCAAAAAGATACATTTTCACTATTAATGAACTTAATAAAAATGAAATTATGTAGTTTGATGTCTTCTGTGTCTGACTCATTTTGCTCAACATTGTGTTTCTGGGATTCTTGCACATACTTCATGCCTCTGTGTGACTATATCCATCTAGATACTCTAGTGTGCTCTTTTCCACTAATGTATTCTACAATTTGAATGTGCCACAATATATTTATGCATTACTTTGTTGGTAGAGATTTTAGTCGTTTCACTTTGAGGCTATTATGAACAAAGCTGCCATAAACATTATTTTGCATACATTTTGATAACCACAGCACTCATTTTTCTTGGGGATATTCTCATGTTATAGTATACAGCTATTCTTAGCTTTAATTGACGGTAGAGTTTTTGTATCCTAAACAATTCTGTATTTTGCCCAAATCACTATAACTTCTTAAAGGCATGTTACTTGCTTTGCACTACAGGGAAACTTCAAACTTCTTAAAATTAAGTTAAAAGAGCCCTTGCTGCACTTTCTGCTGACATTTTTTCCCCAGCCTGATTTATTGCTACTACTGACATTAAACTTGATTTACTAAGAGACATAGACCTGCTTGAAATTGCTCATGCTGTTGCCACACTCACATCTTTTTAATGCTAAATCTTCTGCCTATAGAGTTCCCCCGCCCCCCCAAAAATGTTCACTTTGTTACATCTTGTTTATCCCTGAAGATATATTTACATTTCTGACTACTCCACCAGACTGAGAGCTTCCGGAACTTTATTTGGTTCATCTTTATGGTCCTAATCCCTGCATCATATCTGACACATTGTTAGATAGATGAACAAATTTAGATAACACTCAGAATCGAAGAGTTAGAAGCCAAGATATCTTACTTAAAATTACAAACTTGTCCCACCAGCTTCCTACCCCAATTCCACCCCTCTCAGTACAATGCATCTCTGAAGATGTAATAGAAAATTATATAGAGTAAATTTAAATAGCTTACATATCTACAATTAATGTACGGGGCCCAAATTTTCAAAGACTATCATCACTAATTTTGAACACAAATGTAAAATTTTAAAAATTACTCTGTATAAACTACCCATGATCTTAAAAATTTCAACACAGTATTCCTAATGGAACTTGCACTACAAAGACTATAAATATTCTATTTTTGTAATTGAAGCATTAGGATTTCCATGCATACATAAAAATTGATCTGAAACTAGACTATACATCTGGAAATATTTTGTAAACTGGATTAGAACCTCATGAGAAATCAAAATGCATTATAGACTTAGTCTAAAATGTTAGCTTAATTATACTTCATACCCTATGACAATCAATGTTTTAAGACTTGGATTGTCATCAAAGGCATATATGGTTAACAAAATGTGTGAAGAAATACAAGGTTTCAGAGTAAAACATTAGCAACGTATGTGCAAGTGAGAACGTGTGTGTGCATACCAAGGGACACATATGCTTTAAATAGTTGCCACTTCTCATCATAGAACCATTTCAGAGTTCTGTTTAGTTTGGGAGCCCAATAGACAAAACCTTTTAATAACCAAAAAGAACAACTTTGTTTTAATTTTCAGTATCTTGCATGGCAATTTTTACTTTGAAGTCCTAAAAGACCTGACCTCCCCCCCTCAGTATAAGGTTATAAAAGATGTCTTATTTTTATTGGTTTCTATTATTGTTGAAGAAAAAAAAGTCTGATACATGAGCAACATGCTGCACTAGCTAGTGTTGAATGAATGATTCTATATGCTGACCCAAGTGCAGAAAATAAAAACTCTGCCATTATTAACTATGATCAAATCTTTTCCAAAAATCAGATATAACACTATCTGCTTTTTATCCTATATTTAATATAGTTTCTACAAAATCTGAAATATTGGAAATAAATGCATATAAATTTTATTTATATAGTGACTTAAAAAACTTTTGTTTCCAGATATGGAAACAAAATGACCATCTCATTCAACTGGGAGAAAAAGAGAATGATGACAGAGTTCAATGACAAGTTCCAAACTTGTAGGCATTTCTCTTAATGTTATTATGTTTTAATCTATAACAATTTTAAACACCTTTTCCTATAAGTTTTAATATTAAATGAGTTCACTGGGGAATATTTAAAAATACAGAAAAACAAAGTAAACTAGAAAAAAGTTCATCTCTAATTCCATCCTGAAATAACTATAGTTGACTGTCCTTTTCTAGAAATATAGAAGTTGTCACTAAAAATATGATAAAGACCAAAAAGTTACTGAGAATTCCATATTTTATGAAGAAAACAGACAAGATAGAACTTCTCCCAAGAACATTTGAGTAATTCTTGGGCGTCTCTTACAATAATTTTACTTTAACCAATTGCAACTGAAAACTCTAGGGTTCTGATAATTTTGGGATCAAATGAGCTAAATGGAATATGGAAGTAATTAAACCCAGGAAATGGTCAATAAAATGACAACAGAGTAACTACAGGATAGGAAAAGCTCACAAAGATTTTTAATAAAGAGGAAATGAGTAAGCAAATTTCCTAAACAATGCCAATGTCAATGACAACCTTTCTCTGGGAAAACACCTTCATTGGAAGAAAATTGAGCAGTTTCTTGCGGATGTTTCAAAGGTTGACTCACGGTGCTACACATATTGGACAACTATAGAACAGTACTTGGCAGGTAGGCAGAAGGAAAAAGGAAAAGTTTGCTGCTGATTATTCCAGGCCTTATCTCCTCCAACCTTACTGTTTCCCCTAGCCAATGTTTGGGAAAGGGAAGGGGAAAAAAATAAAGAGGGAAAATGGAGAGGAGGGAAAGGAGATATAGAAAGAAAAGACAGATAGGATAAATGGACAGTAGATGAAAAACTTTCAGAAGGGGTCTACTGGATTTCTCCTGAGAAATCCAGAAATTACAGAAAGTACAGGGAAAAGCATCAGAGGGGAAAAAGAGAAAAACAGGAACACTATAGATTTTCCTGAACTGATCATTGTGGTCAAGAAAACATTTATATTTTGCCTTTTCCTTTCTCCTGTTTAGCTTGGGAATATCATCTCTTGCCACTTGGCCACAAAAGCCATATAGTGATAACAGCCTAGGCTACCAACATCCACAGAGTAATCTCACGGTATTGCAAAGCCCCACTGGAGTGAAAAATGGATTCAAACAGATCTGAGCTGACCAGCATTCATTCTTTAAATGCTTTCCTATCCTCGGGGCTAGAGAATTGTAGGGGCAACTTCTCTCTCAAGTCCCCCCGAGTGCCATGGACGAAAGTGAATAATGGCTGAGACATGATGTGATCTGCTTAGGGGAGGAAGAGTGGGCTGGTGGCCAGCTTCTCAGGGGAGACAAAGGCCAGCAGCAGCCAGTTTCTCTGAGGAGAAAAAGGCCCTGAGCACCTTGCTCCATAGCCTTTTATCGGGTTGTAATACACAGGAATACAGGGCAGCAAGGATCAAAGAGTAGATAACATTTCAAAGGTATCTGCGGGCTTCAGAGTCTGAGTCAGTGTCTATCAGGAACAGAGTTGCAGAAACTTTGGGAGACATATTCATTTCCTCTGGGACCCTTATCATATGAATGAAAGCACTCTTAGCAGAGCAGATTTCACAGGTTTATCAGCAAGTCTTTGTGATGCCAGATTTTCCCCAGGACATGCTCTAGCAAGGCAAGGAGCTGCACCTCTTTCCAACAGGTATTCAGGCTTAAGGGGATTACAGCCAGGAAGCACTTCTCCCAGAGGACATGGGGACTTGGGCTTTGACAAAGCCAGCAGGCGAGAGTCCATTGCTCTTTGTTGCAGCCCCCTGAGTCCTTCCATGAAGGCCTCCCAAGTGATTGTGTCTGGCTTAGGTTGTCCCCCGCTGTGAAGAGACTTACCCATCATTGACTTCCAACCAAGATTTGGGGGCAGGGAGGAAACTGAGGCAGCATTTGCTACCAGAGACAAGCTTTGTCTCCTGTGGCTCACATTCCAGAGGTTGTCCCTCGCCCTTAGCCACAAGGGGTACAGATACAATTCCTAAATCCAGGCAGAGAGATCTACAACAGAGGATTACAAATTAAGGAGACTGCCTTTTCCCTTTTCTCTTTTGGGAAGTTTCAAAAGCTTCCCAAGAGGAAGAGTGAATCACTTACAAAAGGATAAGAATTAGAAGATGACAGCAAGATGGGTGGGAACAGAGTCCACTTCCCCCCGAATGCAGAAGAAAAACCTAGCCGATCTTCAGAGGGAGAGAGCGAACAGCCAATAGAACCCCAGCATATATGAAAATTGAAGACCAAAACTCGCAGAGGACATTGAAAAGTCAGACAAATTGGTGGAAGCTATGAACACTGGGATAGTTGCTGGAAGAGGAAACCCACCAACAAAGGAACCACCAGCAGAGAACAACAGAGGAAAGTGAAGAAGGGAGTGGAAGCCACACTAACTCAACCCAGGACTGATCTAGAAATACAATTAAATGTTGGAAAAATTGCTCAGAACAAACAACTGAACATGAACAAGGGAGAATCCTCAAAACCTTGTACACAGAGAAGAACCAGCTTCAAAACAACCTGCCCACACCTGCACAACAGAATACAAGAGGTGGTAGACAGAGTGACCCTAAGTGAACCAGCTGGAGGGAAGGACCAAACAAACAGAGATCCAACAACAATCAAACCCCAAAGACTTACAGAGAGCCAACATAAACAAAGGCCCAAGACCAACGAGCTCAGGAGATCAAGGAGACTGCACCACTGAATCTCACAGGTCTTCTACCATACAAGTTCACACCATAAACCCAGGGAGTCAGAACAGATCAATTAAAAAAAGTAGAGGCAAACAAAGGAGTCTCGCAAACCATGGGGAGACAAAGAAACAATCCCCAAATGAAAGGAAAGGAGGAAGCCTCAGAAGGAAGGCTAAATGAAATAGAGGCAAGTAAACAATCAGATATTGAATTCAAAGCAATGGTTATCAGGAAGCTCAATGAGCTCACAGAGATTACCAAAAGCTACAGGGAAACTACAATGAACTTCCTGCAAATTATATCAGCATGAAAAAAAGAAATAGAAACTATCAACAAGGGCCAAGAGGAAATGAACTAAATTCAGGAAATTCTGAACTAATGAACACAGTAGAAGGAAACAAAAGCAGGATTGATGAAGCAGAGAAAAGGATCAGTGATCTGGAGGACCAGATAGAAAAAACACCCAGAATGAGTGAGACAAGGAAAAGAGGCTCACAAAGAATGAACAAGGGTTAAGGGAAATGCAGAACAACAATAAATGTAATAATATCTGTATAATAGGGATACCAGAAAAAGAAGAAGAGCAAGGGATAGAAAACCTGTTTGAAAAGTAATGATGGAAAACTCCCCTAATTTGATGAGAGAAAAAGTCACACAAGTCCAGGAAACACAGAGGACCCCAATCAAAAAGAACCCAAAAAGGCTCACTTCAAGTCACATCACATCATGATTAAAATGGAAAAATTTCAAGACAAAGAGAGAATCTTAAAGGCAGCAAGGGGGAAACAGGAAGTAACATTCAAGAGAGCCCCAACAAGGTTACCTACTGACTTCCCAATGGAAACGCTCTAAGCCAAAAGGGAATGGCAAGAAATATTCCAAGTAATGAGAACCAGAGGCCTGAAACCAAGGCTACTTTATCCATCGAGGCTCTAAATTAAAATAAAAGGCCAAATACAAAGCTTCTCAAACAAAGGAAGCCTCAAAGAATATACCTCCTCCAAACTAGCTCTGTAAGAAATGCTAAAGGGTTTGCTTTAAGAACAGGGGAAAAAAACTGTGAAATAGAGAGGAACATTGGTACAAAAAAATGGCAATGAATAAATATCTATTAGCAATAGCCTTTAATGTAAATGGATTAAATGCCCCAACCAAAAGACATAGAATATCTGAATGGACAAAAAAACATGACTCACACATATGCTGCCTACAGGAGACCCACCTCAGGAGAAAAGACCTACACAGACTGAAAGTAAAGAGCTGGAAACAAATATTTTAAGCAAATGGACAGGAAAAAAGTGCTGGGGTAACGATACTCATATCAAACAAAATTGACTTCAAAAAAGGGCCATAAAGAGAGACCCAGAAGGTCACCTCATAATACTCAAGGGAAGAATCCACCAAGAAGACATAAACATTGTAAATATATATGCACCCAAATAGGAGCACCCAAATATATAAAAAAATCTTGGAGGACTTCAAGGAAGATATTGACAGCAACACAATTATAATAGGGGATTTTAATACCCCACTGCCAAAAATGGACAGATCTTCCAAACAAAATATCAACAAAGATATTGCAGCATTGAACAGTGCTTTAGATTAAATGGACTTAACTCATACATATAGAGCCTTTCATCCCAAAGAAGCAAAATACACATTCTTTTCATATGCACATGGAATATTTTCAAAGATAGACCATATGGTAGGGCACAAAACAAGTGTCAACAAATTCAAGAAAATTGAAATTATATCAAGCATTTTCTTCAGCCACAAGGGACTGAAACTGGAAACCAACCTTAAGGAAACCCCCTCAAAGCACTCAAACTCATGAAGATTATATAGTATGCTATTAAACAATGAATGGGTCAAGAATCAGATTAGAGAAGAAATCAAAGAGTTTCTGGAAACAGATGAAAATGAATTCACAACAATCCAGAACTTATGGGACACAGTGAAGGCAGTCCTGAGAGGGAAGTTCATAGTGATACAGGCCTACTTAAAAAAGATAGAAACATTTTAAATAAACAACCTAACCCTATGCCTACAAGAACTTGAGGAATAACAACAAAGACATTCCAGAGCAAGTAGATAGAAGGAAATAACCAGATCAGAGCACAATTAAATGACATAGAGACTAAAAGAACAATTCTAAGGATCAATGAATACAGGAGTTGTTTTTTTGAAAAGATAAACAAAATTGACAAGCCTTTAAGCAGACTCATCAAGAACAAAAGAGAGAGGACCCAAATAAACACAATCAGAAATGAAAGAGGAGAGATCATAACTGACACCACAGATATACAAATGATTGTAAGAAATTACTACAAAGAACTATATGCCAAGAAATTTGAAAACCTAGGTGAAATACACACATTTCTTAAAAAACATAATCTTCCAAAACTCAGTGAAGAAGAAGCAGAAAGCCTGAATAAACCAGTAACAACTGATTAAATTGAAACAGTAATCAAAAAGCTTCTGACACACAAAAGCCCTGGACCAGACAGTTTCACAGGAGAATTCTACAAAGCATTTAAGGGGGAGCTAACCCCTATCCTCCACAGATTATTCCAAAAAAACTCAAAAAGATGAAAGACTTCCAAACTTTTTTTTATGAAACCAGCATCATCCTAATTCCAAAACCAGATAAAGAAACAACAAAGAAAGAAAACTTCAGGCTAATATCGCTGATGAACATAGATGATAAAATCCTCAACAAAATATTGGCAAACCACATCCAACAATACATTAAAAACATTATATACCATGACCAAGTGGGATTCATCCCAGGGATGCAAGGATAGTTCAACATTCACAAATCAGTAAACATAATACATCACATAAAGAAAAGCAAAAACAAAAATCACATGATCATATCAATAGATGCAGAAAAACATTTGATTAGGTACAGCATGCATTTATGATAAAAACACTCAACATAATAAAGGCCACATATGAGAGACCTACAGCCAACATCATATTCAAAGGACAAAAACTTAGAGCTTTCCCACTAAGATCAGGAACAAGACAAGAATGCCTGCTTTCACCACTCCTATTCAACATAGTACTGGAAGTCCTAGCCACAGCAATCAGACAAGAAAAAGAAATAAAATGTATCCAAATTGGAAAGGAGGAAGCAAAACTGTCATTGTTTGCAGATGGCATGATAGCATACATAGTAAATCCTATAGACTCCACCAAAAAACTACTTGACCGATTAAATAAATTTGGCAAAACAGTGGGATACAAAGTCGGTACTCAAAAATCAAAGGCACTTTTGTACACCAACAATGAAACGTCAGAAACAGAAACCAGGGGAAAAATCCCATTTGATATAGCAACAAGAAAAATAATGTACCTAGGAATAAACCTAACCAAGGAGGTAAAAGAACTGTACTCAGAAAACTATACAACACTGAAAAGAAATTAAGGAAGACACAAACAAATGGAAGCTTGTAGCACGCTCATGGATTGGAATAATTAACATCATCAAAATGGCCATACTACCCAAAGCAATTTATAAATTCAGTGCAATATCTATTAAAATACCAATGAAATATTTCACAGATATAGAACAAACATTTCAGAAATTTATATAAAACCATAAATGACCCCAAAAAGCTGCAGCAATTTTGAGAAAGAAGAGCAAAGCAGGAGGGGTCATCATACCTGATATCAAACTGTATTACAAAGCCACCATAATCAAAACAGCCTGGTACTGGCACAAAAACAGGCATGTAGACCAATGAAACAGAACAGAGAGCCAGAAATAAACCCAAGTCTCTATGGTCAATTAATATTCCACAAAGGGGAAAGAAGCATAACGTGGAGTACAAATAGCCTCTTCAACAAATCATGTTAGGATATATGGACAGCTACATGCAAAAAAAAAAACGAAACTGGATCACCAACTTACACCATACACAAAAATGAATTCAAGCTGGATAAAAAACTTAAATGTAAGTTGTGACACCATAAAAGTCCTAGAGGAAAACATTGGTAGGAAAATCTCAAACATTCCATGTAGCAACATCTTCACTGATATGTCTTCTAAAGCAAGGGACATAAAGGAAAGAATAAACAAATGAGACCTCATCGAATTAAAAAGCTTCTGCATGGCTGAAAAAACAGAATTAAAATGAAAAGAGAACTAAGTATATGGGAAAACATATTTGCCAATGATATCTTGGACAAGGGTTTGATCTCCAAAATATATAATGAACTCACACAACTCCACTCCAGGAAAACAACAACAGCCAAAAAAAAAAAAAAAAAAAAAAACACAATTAAAAAATGGGCAAAAGACTTGAACAGACACTTCTCTAAGGAGGACATACAAAGGGCTGAGAGACATATGAAACAATGCTCAGCATCACTAGCCATCAGAGAGATGCAAATTAAAACCACCATGAGATACCACCTCACACCGGTCAGAATGGCCATCATTAACAAATCAACAAACAAGTGTTGGAGAGGATGCAGAGAAAAGGGAACCCTAGTGCATTGCTGGTAGGAATGCAAACTGGTGCAGCCACTGTGGAAAAGAATATGGAATTTCCTCAGAAAACTAAAAATGGAACCTCCTTTTGACCCAGCAATTCCACTTCTGGGGTTATATCCTAAGAACCCTGAAACACCAATCCAAAAGAACCTATGCACCCCAATGTTCATAGCAGCACAATTTACCATAGCCAAGTGCTAAAAGCAACCTCAGTGCCCATCAGCAAATGAGTGGATCAAAAAACCATGGTACATTTACACAATGGAATACTACACAGCAGAGAGAAAGAAGGACCTCCTATGCTTTGTGAGAGCATGGATGGAACTAGAGAGCATTATGCTAAGTGAAATAAGCCAAGCGGTGAGGGAAAAATACCATATGATATCATGTGAATTGGAACATAATTAACAAAAGAAAAAAGCAAACAAAATATAACCAGAGACATTGACATTAAGAACAATCTAACAATAGCCAGAAGGGACAGTGGGGAGAAGGGTTTTCAGAAACTACTATAAAAGACACATGTACAAAAACAAGGATATGGGAGGAAGCAAGGGAGGGAAGTGGGTTTGACTGGGGTTGTGGGAGCAGTGGGGAGAAAATGCAGACAACTGTAACTGAACAACAATAAAGTAATTTAAAACAAAAAGGATAAGGATTACTTTACCTAAGACATCTCTACAGCAGTTGATCAGACTTTAATGTACTGAAGGGAAATATTTTTAATGTAAGAATTTTATATACAGTTAAATTATTGTTTAAATATGAGGGAATATTTAAAAATCTTCTTAGGCATATAGAGCTATAGGTATTTTGCCATATTAAATTCATGTTAAAAACAATCTTGCCCTGGCTGGTGTAGCTCAGTAGATTGAGCATGGGCCAGCGAACCACATGATCACGGTTTGATTCCCAGTCAGGGCACATGCCTGGGTTGCAGGCCAGTTCCCAGGAGGGGACTCACGAGAGGCAACCATACATTGATATTTCTCTCCTTCCCTTCCTCTCTAAAAATAAATAAATAAAATATTTTAAAATATACACACCTTTTATATTAAAAAACAATTTTGAAGAGTTAAATAAGATAAAGTGTTATGTTGTAGTTTTTTTATAAATTTAACATTATCAAATACCTTGATAATACTTACAATCCAGAAAGCTAGAATCAAAGAAGAGAAGGGAAAAAAAAAGAAAATGCATTTGTAACCAGGCAGGAATAGATTCCAGTAAATATCAACAGTATGGTGGATGACCATCCTGCAGGACAAGCAATGAAATCAGTGACCCAAACTATTTTAAATTTAAAAAATTGATCAAAGTTTCTGTTTATAAAATTAAATTCCAAAATTAAATAGCATCTCTTTAAAGAAATAATAAATAGAAAATATAATAGAACTGAGATGCTACCTACATAGTATAAATTTCTAGGAATTATTGTAAACACAAATGTTCAAGACTCTGAGGAATGTTTTAAAACTCGAATGTTGGACATAGAGGAGAAGAATAAATGGAGAGATATACCACACTCTTGGATGAGAGAACTTAAATGTATAAATATGTCAAATCTCCCCTCTAAATTAAATGCAATCCTAATCCACTAGGAATTCTTGAGAAATTTGATACATTGACTCTAAATTTAGAATGGAAAGATGATGATCCCCAAATAGCAAAGTCTATATAAAACAAAAGAACAAAGAGGAAAATTTGGCACATCAGATAGTAGTTTATACGTATAAAAGCCTTAAGGGTTTTTTTTTTAAAGAAAGAAAGTGAGAAAGGGAGAGAGAAAGAGAGAAAGGAGGGAAGGAGGGAAGGAGGGAGGAAGGGAAGAAAAAGGGAAGGGAAGAAGAAAGAAAGCAAATTGTAGTATGTTATTGGCACAAGAACAGACAATGATCCCATGGAAGAAAAACAAAGAGCTCAGTCACAGACTTGTAAACAGATATATACAATAATGGTGGCAGCACAATCAATGGGAAAACAGCAGACTGCTTAATAGATGGAATTGGGAGAAATGCACTACATGAAGAAAAATAAAACTGCATCTCTGTGCTCATCCTATCAAGCTGCCCTAACGGACAGTAGACTGGGTGGCTTGTAAACAACATAAACTTATTTCTCAAAGTTCTGGAGGCCATCTAGTTTCTAGACAGCAATCTTCTTACTGTGTCTCCACAGGATGAAAAGGGTGAAGGAGATTTTTGGGTTCTCTTTAATAAGGGCACAAATTCCATTCATGGAGTTCCACTCTCATGAGCTAATCAACTCCCAAGGGCTTCATTTCTTAATATCATTACATTAGAAGTTAGGATGTCAAAGTATGAATTTGCTGGTGGAAATGAAGGGACACAATGTTCAGTCTAAAGCAATCTCCATCCACACAGCATATAAATGTAGACTCCAGATATATTAAGGACTCAAATATGTAACATGAAATTATGTAGTTAATAATAGGTTACGTGGAAGAATACCTTGGTGACATATTGGTAGAGAATGACTGCTTAAACAAATTCCAAAACTGTGCACATGCACAAAATAGGCACAACTTCTTACATAGGACTAGAGGATTATCCTCAAGAAAGGACATCATAAACAAGGATCAGAGGAAAATGGATGACTGGAAAATTCAATGTGTAAAACTATCAAGGTTCTAAAACATAGCTCATACTGAGAAAATCACAAAGGAAAACAGAAAAATTCCAAATGAAGACTAATCAGAGTCTGTGTTCCAGCAACTTACAGAGGAGGAGGTTTAAACTGCCAGCTAGGAAAAGAGGTGTTCAAACTCACTGAAAAAAAATGAGCATTAAAACAATAAAATATAATTTCACACCTATACCAACAAAAGGTAGCAAGCTAAACAATGCCGGGTGTTGGCAGAGTTGTGGGAATATGAAAACCCTCAGAAACTGCAGGAATGTGACATGGTAACATGTGACATGGTAACATGTTTAAATTAAAGATGTATATGAATATAACCTGATGCTCAGCAACTTCATTCATATCAAAGAGTTTCTCACATGGGTCCAAGGATCACATAGCTTTGTACATGGGACAGAAGGCTACAGATGTGATGGGTGACACTGCCGAGGAAATGGACAGGTAACATACAGTGCACGCATACATAGTGACTGTAGTACACATAGCCACATAGAAGTCTTAAAACATTTCTGTGAGTGAACATGGTTGGACATGGATAAGATCTGTTCCAATATCATTTCTATAAGTTAAAAAATAGATGTGTCCTGGCTGATATGGCTCAGTTGGTTGGAGTGTTGCCCCATAAACAGAAAGGTTGCAGGTTTGATTCCCAATCAGAGCACATACCTAGGTTGTGGGTTCGTTCCTCGGCTGGGGTGCATACTTGAAATCAATAACCATGTCCTTGAGTGGGAATTAAAAAAATAGATGCATACGAAATACCAAGATAGATTTTATAAAAAATAAGAACAGAAAATATACAGTATCGTTTGCCTTTGTGGGGAAAGGGGTGAAATTATGAATAAAGTAAATACACCAATAAATGAAATAAGAAAGGATATTATTCAGAGCACTGTTGAGTATGTTCCATAAACTGAGGAATTTGATTAAGTTAACTTCTTATATAATTTTTAAAGCATATGAGGAGAAAAGTACAGAACAAAAAGGTATAAAGAAATAAGAACATGAAAAGATGAGACTCAAACAAAAAGAAATGTAGACTAGAAATGATGTTCTTCATTTTTTTGCCTTTATAAAGGGATGCAGATTTCAACCTTTTGAGCGAACATGTTTAGCGCCATAATTTCCTCTCTTGCGTTAAGCACTGACAGTAAGAAAATTGAAACTTGCTTCACCTGAGTAAGAATATCCTATGTAGTTAATTTCTCTATTTAGGGCACAAGCATCTCACATCACTGTAATGATGTAATAAAATATCCAATCATCCGTTCCCTGAACAAACATGTATTGAGAAACTGTTTTATATAATATACATATATTTATATGTACAGTTATATATATTTCTATGCATAGATATTTATATAACATATTAATATAATTTATGTATGTATAAATTACTACAGGCATTTAACAAGAAAATACAGAAATAAGATGATCCCTTTTATACTACAAAATATAATGCTACATTGTAACTAGACCAAAATCAGCCTTTATAGTCAGTCTATCTTGTTGTTTCTTGAAAGGCACATAATGCGTGTCAACAATCTGCAATGGGGAATCCATTTTGAACATAATCTCCTCACCATTGTTCCATGCCTAGCGTTCTGGCCCTTGCTAATCATCTTTCATAAATCTGGCCTTTGACACCACAGACAAACACAACTTTATTAGCTGTGAATCCACTCGGTGGCCTCTAAATGGCTTTCTCAGATTGCACTGCTCTCAGTGAAACAAGCTCTTTCATGTTGATTAAAATATTTGAGGGTACAAACAACAACAGAGTAACAGGAAATCCAGTCACTGCTTTCATCTTCCCAGTGGGAGCCAGTCAGGGCCATTTGCCTTTCTTCAAACAAAACTCCCCTGTTTGTGGCTGAAAAAAGGCTTTTCCAGACACTTATCCTTTGATATGATATGCACTTGACAAAAATCACAGAGCAAATCAAGCCTCTGCTTTGAAGAAAGTGCTTATTAGAAACCTGAAGCTCTTAAGTGCTCTAGGACTTAATGCTGTGGCCCGGGACAGGAGACCAAATGTGTCTGTGGTGTCAATTTAAAGTCAAGTCCAAATGTACAGACTTCAGAGCTGCAGCTGCCACTTCATTCCTTAGTTCAATTGCAAGTATACCTTGAAGAATTGTTCAGTTTTCAAGTATATTCTGGAACGTCAGTTCTATATTTCATTCTAGTGAAGCATACATTTTATTATTTAGGTAGAAAGGAATGTGAGAAAACCCTTGTTCTATGGCCTTTGATCAATGTCTCAGAGCCTCCAGGAATATGTCATTTTCTTTTCCAACTAGAAATTCAGTTACTGAGGTGAAACTGCTAAGGCACCCAGGGTCAAACTAGAATTCTAACATGAAAGACCGGGTTGAAAATCCTCATACACTTTCAGGATCCCACAGGAAACAAATGGCACATTCAAATTAGGACAGTTTGAAAGGAGTTTAAAATGTACAGGGCAGAGATGGAAAATCCGGGAGGGATAAGACAGTACCCCAGGCCTTTTAAGAGGAGGGGTGTTAAGACATTGGACTCTCCCTGATGCTTCAGGCCCATCACATTTAGAGACAGAATTATGTTTTTTCCTCTCTCTTCCCATCTCAAGGCTACTAACTCCCTGAATGACGTGTGTGTGTGTGTGTGTGTGTGTGTGTGTGTGTGTGTGGCTTGTGTGTGTGCGTATGCTGGCACATACACACACACACTGAGCTTTTTACATGGTCAATATTCAATGGATGTATTTATTATCGGACAATTCCGCTTTTTAAACATCTGCTTTAAGAGAATAATGAAATTTGTATGTAAATAAGAACCAAGACAGCATTAACTCCTTTGCTATCCTTTGGTGAGCAGAGTTTTACAAGGAATAACAATGATTCACAAATTATATTATGATTTACAAATGACACTCTCAATTAGTAAAGTCAATGAAAAATATGATCCAAAAATTTAATTTCAATTAAATTAAAATAATAGCCTATAAAGGAAATGAATGAATGCATTATTAACCTGTCAAAACTAGTAAACCTCAGAAATATAACCTCAAATAACTAGGCAATAGTAAAATTGGCACACACAAAAGGCCTAAATTTAAAAGTATAGTGATAGAAAAACTAATAGTCAATAAGCAGGTATCCCATGCCAGATCTGGAACCAATTGCCTGCATGACCACAGGTCACTCTAAAGTGCATGAGGTATAAACAGAATGAGATGAGTCATGAGTTGGCAGCTGTTGAGATGGGATTCTCTGACAGCACTACCCAACAAAAACACAATGTGAGCCGTGCATATAATTTCCAATTTTCTAATACCACCTTAAAAAGGTAAAGAGAAATAGGTGAAATATATTTCAAAGTATTTTTATTTAATTCAATATATCCAAAGTAGTACCATCTCAATGTGTCACTACACAGCTTTGATTGTAGCCACGTATGGCTCATGATTACCATACTGAACAACAGAGCTCTATACTATTCATTTTACTTTCATCCATGTTAAAATATTTTACAATAAAATGTTAAGAGAAAAAAGCTGATAAATGTGTGCTTACCTCTCGCTGTGGCTCATTTCCCCATCTGTGTGTCCAGGGAGCTGTGCTGGTTATTAGATAATGTCTAAGTTTCCTCTCATTCCCTAGTTTTCTACTTTCCTTCGCTAAAGCATTCTCATTCTGGCTTTTCACCTCTCAATAAAAAGTTTCCACTTTGCTTTCCAAAAAGGAAATTCTTTTATACTCTCAAAGACACATTACTTAACAATTGCTATTCTCTATTATCTAAGGAATATGTAGGGACAAATGACCATTTATGTATAAAATAACTTTTTTTCTGCTCCAAGACCAAAGGTAATATATGAGCTCAGTTTACATTTACCACTGTTCAGTTCATTCAATTTTTCCTTTAATATAATGAGATTTATCATTCTACCCTGGTAACAGATGCATGTTGGGAACAGGCAGATTAAAAACACAGATTTAAATAAAAATCCATGTTCAAAAAGTGGTTTAATAGACAGAAAACTGTACTTGAAAAATAATTAAATAAATGCTAAAAAAATTTTAAAAATTAAAATAACATGTCCTTTTCCAATCATTTTTAAAACTTTCAGTCAAGATGGTGGCATAAGCAAACATGGATCATTTGTTCACACAACCACATCAAAATTACAACTAAAATATAGAACAACCATCACTCAGAACTATCACAAATCAAGTTGAATGGAAGTCTGACAACTACGGAATCAAAGAAACCACATCCATCCAGACTGATAAAAGGGGTACAGACATGAAACTGGCTGGTCCCTCACCCATGTGTGATGGATAAAAGTTTGAGAGGAATATCTTAGGAGTGAGGAGTCTCATCCCCACACCAGGCCACCTAGCCCAGGGTTCCACTTATCCCAGGAAGATAAGTCCCCACACCTCTGGCTGAAAAAACTAGTGGGGATTGAGTCAGTAGAAAAAACTTCTGGAGTCCCAAGCAGTTCCTCTTAAAGAACTCATGCATGGACTCACCTACTCAGAGTTAGCTACTTGAAAGGCACCAGTGGCATAAAAGGAGGAACTGAAGTGTCTGGCTTCAAGGCAAGCAGAGGCCAATGCCCCTTTTGTAAATCCTCCTACCACACCCCCACAGACTCCGCAGGCTGGTGCCATATGTGAGACTCCATCAACCTGGCTAATACTGTGTGATCTGCCTTGGAGATTCCAGAGACTCCACCCCACCCAATTTATGGGCTCACTCAAGCTTCTTTTCCATATGAATAACTGGTCATGTCTCATGCTTCCCAACTTCCTAAATCCTACCAAACAAGCAATAGCTGGCCTCAGTGAGTCCCAGGCCCCACGCTAGCAACACCCAGCCTAGATTCACAGCTTGGCTTTGCCTGGGAATCTTCAAGCTCAACATGAGCATCTCAGATTGCTTTATAGCTCAGGAAGGTTGGCCCTGAGCAAAACACAGGTGGAAATTTATCTTGTCCTGTACCATCCAGCTCACCCAGTGAACAGGTACAGATCCCATCAGAGCACCACCACCCTACCCCTGCAGAATTGATCCTCCATGGAGGGCAGAAATTGGTGGTCAGTGGTCACAGCCAGTCCTTGCAGCTGAATGGCCTGGGTAAATCACTCCTATTGATCTGCCAACAATAACCAAGGCACAACTAAAAGAGGAGGGTGTACTCAGCCTACACAAAAGGAACACCTCAAGGACCCAGCCTGGGTGATAGGGAAGGCTGTGCCTCTGGACCCTCCAAGATACCTACTACATTAGACCACACTACCAAAGCATGGAGTCAAAGCAGCTCTACCTAATATGTAGAAACCAACACAGGGAGGCTGCCAAATGAAGAGACAAAGAAACATGGCCCAAATGAAAGAATAGATCAAAACTCTAGAAAAAGAGCTAAACAAAATAGAGATAAGCAATCTATCAGATGCAGAGTTCAAAACACTGATTATAAGGATGATCAGGAAACTTAGTGAGGATCTCAACAGCATAAAAAAAGATCCACACAGAAACAAGGATATGCTCATTGAAATAAAGAACAATTTACAGGTATATAACAGCAAAGTCAATGAAGCCAAGAGTCAAATCGATGATTTGGAACACAAGGAAACAAAAAAACAATCAATCGGAACAAGAAGAAAAAAGAATTCAAAAAATAAGGATAGTATAAGCAGTCTCTGGGAAAACTTCAAGAAGTCCAACAAATTGCATGCAAGAGTACCAGGAGAAGAGAAAGAGCAAGAAATTGAAAATCTATTTGAAAAAATAATGGATGAAAACTCCCATAATTTGGTGAAGGAAATGGACATGCATGTTTAGGAAGCACTGAGAGGCCCTAACAAGTTGGGCCCAAAGAGGCCCACTCCAAGACACTTAATAATTTAAATGTCAAAGGTCAAAGATAAAGGACTCAAAAGCAGAAAGAGAAAAGAAGTTATTTACCTACAGGGGATTTCCCAGATGACAGTCAGCTGATTTCTCAAAAGAAACTTTGAAGGCTAGAAGGGGCCTGCAAGAAGCATTCAAAATCATGAAAAGCAGGGATTGCCCTACCCCACAAAGCTATCATCTAGAATTGAAGGGCAGATAAAAAGCTTCCCAGACAAGAAAAATACTAAAATAGTTCATCATCACCAAGCCATTATTACATGAAAGGTTAAAGGGACTTATTGAAGAAAAAAAGGAAGTTCAAAACCATGAGCAATAAAATGGCAAAATATGCATGTCTATAAACAATTGAATCTGAAAAACATACATAAAAAATATTATCTTGTCCATTTGATTTTTGGGGACTATGTTTTATAGTTGTATTTATAGAGCCTCTGCCTCACACCATTCAACTCTTTTTATTTAAAGTACAAACTCCTATAAATAATTGAATGTCTTTATATAAAAGTAAACATCTTCATGAATGACCAAACTGTTTAATTTTTAATATAATATATTTTATTGATTGTGCCATTACAGTTGTCCCATTCCCCCCTTCATTCCCCTCCACCCTGCACACCCACCCCTACACTCCCCGCCTTTAGTTCATGCCCATGTGTCATAAGTTCTTTAGCTTCTACATTTCCCACACTACTCTTGCCCCCGCCCCCGTCTATTTTCTCCCCACCATCTATGCTACTTATTCTCTGTACCTTCTCTAACTGGCTCCTCCTTCCACTCTCCTATTGCTATTCTTCAATGTGATCTCCATTTCTGTGGCTCCTCTCCTGTTTTAGGTGTCCACTTAGTTTGCTTTTGCTTTAGGTGTGGTTAATAATTGTGAGTTTGCTGTCCTTTCACTGTTCATATTTTTTATCTTCTTTTTCTTAGATAAGTCCATTTAACATCTCATATAATAAGGGCTTAGTGATGATGAACTCCTTGAACTTGATCCTATCTGAGAAGTGCTTTATCTGCCCTTCCATTCTAAATTAAAGCTTTGCTGGATAGAGCAATCTTGGATGTTGGTCCTTGCCTTTCATGACTTGGAATACTTCTTTCCAGCACCTTATTGCCTGTAATGTCTCTTTTGAGAAATCAGCTGACAGTCTAATGGGAATTCCTTTGTAGGTGACTGTCCCCTTATCTCTTGCTGCTTCTACAATTCTCTTCTTCATTTTAAGAAGAGAGATTCTCTTCTCTTCATTTTAAGAAGAGAGAAGTTGAACCCAAGGAGGAACACATCAAGGCACATGATGTGCCTTGATATATAACAAATTCAGGCTTACTAAATACAGTTTATATTTTATATATGTAAAGGTTATTTGTGATACAGAAAATGCTAATTATGGGAAAAATCCTTGTAATATTTTTAATGGGAAACTCTTTTTGGTATACTTACATAGTAATTAATTTGTATACAATTATTTAGGGACGCAATTACTACAATAAATTTGCTTATATTAATTTATTTCTAAAAATAAGGAAAGACAATTGATATCTATAGAAATATCTATTGAGTTAAATGTTACATTACTGTTGAGAATTTTCCTAGTCACATTGCAAGCCTTGGTTAGACATAAGATTAACACAAGCTCTTATTTGTCCTTAGAATGTGAAGATGTTTTTGTATCAAGCACTTTATTCACCTCCTCTAGTTATTATGTTAAAAATTGTGGTTGATCAATTTTTGTAGCTTTAACAATGTGCTTTATAGGTAAGTAAGAGTTCAAAGTATATGAGGTAATCCTATAAAATAATAGAATTCATAGCCTAAAAGCAGAAACACACACACACACATTCTTTATAAGTTCCTTCACTATCACTCCCATGGCAGAAAAATTAATTATAGAGATTTTTTTGAAAAACAAAAAATCATTACCATAAATCAATTGCTTTCTTTATGGTTTCTTCACTTAATCAGCTCGTCTGGTCTTCATTACCTGTGAGGTTCTAGCCATCTCGTTCTACAACGTTCACGAAAATAAAGATCCATTTCCCTTAATGGGACTAAAAATCTATTGGCATTAACAGGAACAGAAATCTTTATGCATTTATGGGAATTAAGGTTGGTTCTCAATTATGGGAATAAAAGGCTGTTCCCTTGAATTGACAGTCCTTAAACATAGCATAGAGACGAGAAGGTAAGAAAAGAATAAATAGAACAGAAAAAAATTATATTATTAATTATACCCTAAGCACACATTTGTATTATCAAATGATTAAAAGATTTTAAAATGCAAATTTAATTTAGTTAATTCAACAAGCAAATTTTTCTGCCACCAATTTATCCTTAAGGTCCTCAGTGTTTTATCGTACAAGCTCAGCATCTGTGGCTCCTAGTCCGGCAGAAAGTTTTCCTGAAGAATTTTTTCTAATGGCAGCAAAAGGGAAAACTGAAAACCCATGATATGAACTGGAGCTCTATGATCATGTCATAACAAATTAGGTGCCCAAACACTGGGTCACCTTTAGGCCTCATGTATTTCAGAAGTTGCCATCTAAAAGGCAGCATTTCTACTTTCGTGGAGAAAAGGCCAACTTTTCTTCAGGAAAGCAGAGACCCTTCTGGCAATCCTCAGACTTATATTGTTAGTGATATCCAGTGTCAGGAAAAAATTACTAGGTACGGCAACACCAGATGTAGCACCTAGAGAGAACATCCAGGTCTTTAGCAAGAAGTGTAGGCCATAAGATGAAGAGTTACTTTCAATACCCGTTTTTTTTCAATACCTGGTTTTAAATATGATCCATTATGGTCCCAAAACTCACAATTAGAAATACATTCAAAGTACTTCACAAAATGGACTCATTACCTCTTTCATAGTTTTTCCTGCTTTCCCTTAAATATGTTTTTCACTTGAGACATAAATTTTCCCAGCTACTTCCCAGACATACCTGAGCATCTCTCCCCAAAATGTCCCCTGTTCTCCACTCCAAGGGAAGGGGTATCTCAGTACTTAAAGCCAAAGACAAAATCCAATTTTCTGAAATCAATCTTGACAAATTTAATCTAAATGTAATCACTGGCATACCTAAATTTCTATGGTCTCTTCCACTTATTTGGCACCTAAGTGCAGGTTTTAAAATTCAGTTTGTTTTTATGTTATTTTTAGCTTCCACCACAACTGCCACTTTTTTAAGGCACTAGGCTCTGTGGAATTCATCTTTGCACTACTCTCAACAGTTAGTGCATTGCCTGGCCCCCAGTAGCATCTAATGGGAGTTAAATGGATTTTATAAATGGAGAAAGGGAAATAGTGGGAATTAATATAATTCTCCATATTGAAGGAGCTCATTGGTAAAAAACATAAAATTAAAATGTAGATTTCTTTCTTCTGAGCGTAGTATTCTTCCAGTAACTAATGTTCTTTTCCAATACTACACAACTTTTCATACCTATTGTTCAATTCTAGTCCCCACTTACCAAAATGAGAACGTTAATGCTGTCATTGATAACGGATGCCATTCATTTCTTATGTGATATAAAAAATTACCTCTCAACTGTTAAGCAGAATGAAGGAGGAAAGATAATGAAAGAAAACAATTTTCCTATAGCCATTTCAGGACTGCAACAACATTAGATGACAAGGAGAAGCAAGTGTTGCAGGGTAGGTGACAATACTAGGTAGTAGCACAGTCAAAAAGAATAGCAGCAAGGCCAAAAGGATGCAGGAAAGTAACTGACGTAGCATCCAGTCACTCATACATGTCGTGGGCATCGACTACTGCATACCGCCAGCCAATGGGATAAACAATTACAAAAGAAATGTAGACCTTGCTGTCAAGGATCTTTAGTACAAAAGACAAAATCTCAAAAATAAATGTATAAATAATAATAAATACTTGAAACTCATAAATCATAAGGGAGATTTAAAATTTTGCTTGGTGGTAGGGGTGGGGCAGGGAAATGTGGCTAGCCACACAGGCAGCTTGTTCTCACTATGTTGCTTAATTTAACACAGCACCCAGCTCTCTGGAGGCACTTAATAACTACCAGTTGGCAAATGGATAAATGCCAGTGGTTGGGGGAAAGAGATGAGTCTGGTATCTCCCTGGTAGCCCAGCAAGTCAGTGTGAATCGGGTGGGAACCTCCTTAGTTGTGACAGCCACACAGTGACTCCCAGTGGTCACAAGGTGAACCTCACCTTTGACAATAAGTACAGAATTCAGGATAGTAGGATATATACATAATACAATTTAGTATAATAACCAAGGCCACCATTCTTCTAACAAGCTTTGGTACTCACTCTGCTTAAAAGTAAAAATATACTCTATGAAGTACAATGATGCAAGTTAAATAATTAGTTCATTTCCAATTGCAAAAGCTGGAGTCAAATTAAATTCATTTTCTAACGTTGCCAATGTGATGTTAAACTTACCATGAAGCGGAATGAGTAGAAAAGATATTTATTCTGAAAAATAAGCACTGTTGTCTCCAAACCAACAAAGTTCCCTCCTAAGGGGAAGACATAGGAGTATCTCTCTGAGTTTTGTCTAAAAATTAGAGGCATTTTTCTTTCCTCAGATCAATGATTAGCTTAAAAAGAATTCCAACTCACCCAATTACTTGTGAACTACGTACATTCTCCTCTTTCTTTGTAAAGAAAAAGAAGAAGAAGTCATTTCATTTTTGCCCATGGATACATGGGCATTTCCATTGGTGTTGAAAATTTCTCTACCAATAAAAGTAACTACTGTGTAGTCAGTCATTCTGGCATTTAGTACTTATTGAGTTCTGTTCAATTAAAAAAACACAGTAAGTGCCAACTATTTGTCAAATATTGTGCTAAGTACTTGAAAAATAAAGACAAGGTAGGGCAAAAGTAGGTTCACAGCTGTTCATATGGGAAATAGGATCATAATTAATAAATAATAATACAAAAATAAACTGTGTTTCGCATACTCACAACTGTGAATCTACTTTTGCCCTACCCTGTATGATGCGCTGGGGAAGACAGACCTCAATGCCTTCCAGAAGCCAGAGGAATTACGAAAAAAAATAAGAAAGAAAGAAACCGGCAGTTAGAGAAGGCATCACAGTATAATGTCACCCTCATGCATAACTCACATGTTATATGTTAGTCACACCCCAAACCCAGTCATTCTATGAGAAATTGTCATCTACCTGACTTAAGATTCTATTGTCAGCCATTCTCTTGTTCCTGCATATTAAATTCGAGGAAGGCTCTGAATTGAAAACAGACAGAAGAAAAATGAGACAGCTAAGGGCAAGGAACAGTTAAGCTACATAGTCAAATCCTTCAAGAAATGCCCTGTCAGGAGTGTAGCTAGAAAATGCAAGAATCAAGAATGTAAGTGTCCAAGGAGGGTCTTCTATCCTCAACTGAAAAAACACCCCATGCAATCAAGTGAGAGCACTGTCCTAAAATTGGGCAGCTACTGATATGCATGGGCATCTGTTCACATGGACTGACCCCTACCAGGACAAACTGACAGTGGCGGGGAGAACCCTCGTAGAAAACTAACTTAAAAAAAGTCGCTTCCTCTTCAAAATGTAGTGCTAAATGGTTTCATAAACATAAGCATTCTAAGTGAGAAACATGGCAATACTCTATTCTCTAAAAACTACATCAATAATCCACAAATTTTATAATGAAGGAGAAAACAATTTAACAGAAACAGGCCTACCTGGAGTTGATGAGACTATCTCCTTTAAATGACAGGGTATGTGTTACTGTCTACGTTGCCTCTGCTACCGTCACTACAATTGTGTCTCTATTAGACAACAGTCTTATGGTATTAACATTTGCTGGAAAATGACCTATAACAAAGGTTCTTCTCATTTACTGATTTTATTTTAGTGAATTTTGACATACCACAAACAACCTGGCCTATAATTATGAAACATTTTCTTTAAAAAGTAATCTGTATGTTTTAAGCAATAAAAACCAAGACATTTATCATTAATATGCTAACCAAATAATAATTTAAAAGAAAATGGACAGTGACCATTAAAATGAAGAAGTTATTTCATATACTATCTTATTTCATATACTTATTTCATATACTATCTACTATATACCTCTTTTTATAATAAAATAAAAATTACATATCAAAGCCAAAATTATGTTTAGGTTTAAGGAAGGATGAGAAAAGAGTAAGTAGTTTTGTACATATAAAGCTAGGAGTCAAGGCCTTCTTCCCCACATCAGTGTCAAATAGAGGTTAACTAAGATCCTTGTTATAATTACAGAATTTGGAAACCAAAGCCACACACGGGGGTCTAATAAGAGCTTTCACGTGTACTTCCTCTTTCTTCTAGACGTTCCCTCTTCCATGTACTGGCACCCCAAGGAAAACTGCACGAGCTCTTATATGTTAGACATTATTTTTTATTTTGCATCTCAGAGAAAACTATTACTAGGTGTTGCCTTTTTGCCATTCTTGCCAGGTAAGTCTTTGAGTCGCCTGTGAGGAGGCAGAGCGGGATAGTCATCCAAAGCGTGAGTAAAGAAAGACATACTTTTCGTGTATTCCCACGTTCTTTTTAAAATGATTATTGCTAGCTCCAAAAAAATACCATTATGGCAAATGACAAGATTTAGGCCACATGGAAACTATTTCACCATGAGGAATGTATGCTGCGTGCACTGCAACCCATGCAAATAGTAAAGAAACCATATCTTGTTAAGCAAAGTATGTGAAAATCCAAAGATATTAGATGAATGCATGCAAGCCATTTCTAGAAAAGCAGAGTTAACCTGAAATGATTCTGTACATTCAGGAATTCTTGAGGCCACCCCACCAAGGAACTTCTAAATGACTTGGGTTCTTCTAAGCTGTTGGTGTCCAGAATGATTTTTCCCCTTCCAGAACCAAAAATACAATAACTAAAGAAAACCAACAAACAAGCAGAAACAGGCAAAGTTTACCCGAAGAAAACAAGTAATTTGGAAAACAGTAGAGGCACCAAGCCAACAAATGTGCACTCTCTGCACTGCACCTCTGCCATCCCATTAAAACAACCCAGGACATCTTAAAAGCTCAAGCTATAAAGTTTAGTAGTTTTAAGCCTTTCATTCCACTTTTTTTCTTTTTTTGCATATAGTCAGAACACCAGTAGAAGTAATTCTAGATTAAATGACTGAAGTTTGTATCAGAATGGAAGATGGAGAGTTGTTTTCAAACAAATAGATATTTCTAAAAAAGCAAGTTATAACAGACTGTAATTTCCAGGTCATTTGTACACAATTAAATTCATCTGTAGATTTCCCCCCACAGTCTGTGCTGTTCTAGATAACACATCTTCAAGTGCAATTCAAAACCTACCTTGATAAAATTCCGCACATATGTATTCTACGTTCCCCCAAAGTACCATCAACAACTCCCCCTCATCCCCTGAACAATAGGAGCCAAAATGCAAGGTGTGGAATTCAGCAAATAAAGCCTCTTTCTTATATTTGAAACTGCTTAACAGCAATCAAGTCTGCTTATCAAAGAAATTTTTCTCACACATTCTGCTCTTTACCTCTTACACCAGTATTTTGAGAATCTCTGGCCCAGTCCAATAGCTGTCAGCATACACGACTACAAATAAATCCGTAACTCAGTTGCAAAGCCTCTAAGGCTTAAAGACCATCAGCCAAAGAATACACACATAAAAAACATGCACACATTTCCAATCAGCACATGTTTCAAATGCAACAAAAGAATGAAGAGCTAGGAACCCTTACTCCACATATCCTAATTGCAAATCTCACTTCAAATTTCTTTTTTCTTGTTTTATATATATTCACATTCTTCTCTTATATTAAAGTCAGGTCAATAATCTCACTCTGCAAATATATCCAGATGGGAAAATAGAAAAATGTTCTCCAATTCATACTACAGAATAGACAAAAGGGCTTAGGTTTAACATTTACTACTACATAAATTAGTCTCTTAGGTACCCTTGAATTCTACAGTTTTAAAAAAAATCTTTAAGTTCAACATGTGGAAGATTCAGCCACATTTGGGCTGTTATTTGTCATAGGTCTTGCCCTACAATACTCCACAGAGTGATGAGCAAATGCATTCCCCTTAAAGAGTTTGGAAATTAAAACTATCTACCCAGAGGTAGATAAGTAAAATCTCACTTTGCGAAAGCTTTCCAGATGTCTTTACATCCGTTTCTTTCCCTTAAGACCAAGAAGAACCAATGTGGGAAACCGTGATGTTTTAAATAATTCTCTTTCTGTCTGGCAGTTTCTCCCGCACAAGTCAGAGTCTGTGTACGATGCTGCTGATAGGTTCTTTGGCAGACCGACGTTCACAGGCACATGCAGAATGTAAGGACTCAAACATCTTGTTACTTCTAAGCTCAGCAACCACCGCTAAATGTAAACTTAGTTGCTTCGACATGGGAAAGCATAACAGGCAGAGAATTTTCAATTAAACAAACTATGCTCTTTTCCAAACAGTTTCCAAGGCCAGACCCTTGGAGTCAGTCAAACAAAAATGTCATTTCAATCATTTCATGTAAGTTGCTAACACATGCAAGAATCTGGAATAGTCAACTTTCTTTTTGAACTGACTGACCTGTCAATAATAATACCACATAGTTACTTAAACCTAGACTCCAAGGATTTCAGTTTGTTTTATCAACACTCTGCCACTCAAGTCATGGGCAGAATGCAGACAGTTAATATGTCTATAGATTTAGGCAAAAGCACTTTCAAATCAGGTAGCAACCAAGAAGACAGTAGGGCAAGAGTGAATCCAGTACCACATAACAGAATGAGAGAGTGAATATGAGGTAGTGGAAAGAAGACAGGCCTGGAGAAGAGCCAGTGGGTTGACGTAAGATGGTTGCATGCCCCTTTCCCCACCGACCGACGGGCCAGGTGTGTTCCTGCAGCTCAGGTGAATTGCTCAGATGGCCTCTACTGGTATTTGAATCTTTGGGTCATAAAGGCAAATGGCAAATTTAATTTTGTCCTTTATTTTTTTTCTCACTAATACTCAACGTCATGGCTTTTTAAAACCATAGAAGTAATCTATATTCTAATTTCATGTGGGATTCATTGGTGCCAGTTGGGGACAGAAAGGATAAATAGGGATGAGCACAATTTATATCATTTTAAAGCAAGAAAGGATAAGTGATAGAGGTTACTTTTCCCAATTCTTCTGTTTGTAAAAAGGATACGGAAACCCACGGGATGACATGAATTGTTCCAGATCATACAGTGAATAAGAGAAGTGGGACTAGAAATTACATGTGCTTACTCTTGGTTTATGTTCTTTTTACTGTTCCACATGGTCACTCATAAACAAAGCTTGTATTTCTTCATTATTTCCTCCATTGTGCTATCTGCAGAACTGTGGTCTGTATTCCAGATACAGATTGTCTCACTGGCCCACCTTGTTCTCCTGCACTCTGGCTGTTGGCAGCCTCTGTCACTGCCTCCTCTGTCACTGCCCAAAGCTGGAGTGGTGTGGTGGCGCCTGTGGGGTCCAACATGTAGGTGGGCACCCTGGCTGTGGCAGGGCCTGGCCTGCGGGAATACTGCCCTGACCTTCATTCCCTCTCCCTCCCACTATTTCTGTCATCCTGAGGGTAAATGCAGGTGACCTCTCCCTCCCACTATTTCCGTCATCCTGAGGGTAAATGCATGAGGTGACTGCGCAGGTGACCCTAGCGAAGTTCAGGGCAGCTATCACAGCTCCGGCCTGCTGAACAAATACTCCGGGCTCTGGCACTCCACCTGGGCCGCGAAAGGTGCCGCCTCCATGCCCTCTGCTCTTTTGGTTGTCTCTCCATCTTCTACACTGCGAAGGTACTTCCTGGAGTCACTATTTATGGCGGTAGAACTGTTTGATAACTACATCTTCCTTGGTGTTGGTTCTATGATTGGCATCCTAGATGTTTTTTACACTGAACCGTCTTACTGTTCCCAAAAGCTGCCTTGCGACAGACAACCTTCCTGCTGGCCTCCGTGAAGCCTCTGCAAGGGCTCTCTGAGAATGTAACTTTAGGACTGTATAAATGTAACTACTCCTTGACTATTAAGGAGTGCTAGAATTACATTCGGCCCTTTGAAGGCAACCTCAAGGCTGATGTGGCCCCGGTCGAAATGAGTTTGACACCCCTGCCTTAGCCACAACCGCTGATGTGGACCATGATGTTGGTAGCTAGGGGGCCGGCAGAGGGCGCTGCTGGTCTCGGCCAGGATGCTCAGCTGTGGTGAGGGGCTGGACCTGGCAGCCACGGCTGTGTGCCTCTGCTGGATGAGGCGGCTGTGGAGGTGGTAAAGCAGTTCAGGGCTTTCTGGGGTCCACTCTCCGCTCTCACTGCTAACCAAGCTCTGCAACAAGTTTCTTAAATGGCTATGATATTGGAACTATGTCCTAAAAACAGTGACCCCTTTTAGTCTTCCAAAGTTTTACTAAGTTGGAAATAAATATGGATGGGCTTTAAGTAACGAAGATTGTTAGCTGTGGAAACCTCTATTGTGTTCTCAGCAAGGGCTTTCTCATAGTCATTTCTTTATTGGGTAATATACTTTATTGAGCACACTTTTTTGGTAACGTTGATACCGAACCCAATTTTGATAAGACTTATACCATAGTTTCTGTCTTTGGGTCAGCCTGTATTAAAACCTTAAAGTAAAATAGGATGTCTAACTCCAATTGTGTTTGGCCTTGCAATATATATTGGACTTAAAATCCCATTCAGTGCTTGAACATTCCAGGTACAATATGTAAAATTTATTTTGCAAGAAACTTGGAATAGTTGTTCTAACACAATGAATCAAATGCAGTTTTCTGGTGAGAATACATATGTATGAATTTTTAAGATGTTATGGTTTCCTGGAGTACATTTATTATAATTTTTGAGACCTAGAAATTTACTGTGCTTTATATTACAGGGGAAGAGGAGACATGACTGGTTTTATTTTTTTTACTACTATGTAAAATAGTTGATTGCGCTCTGGGTAAACACACCGTGTCTTTCTAACAGCATATTCTGCTCTTACTGGCAATGTATTTTGCAAACAAAGCCTTTAAGGATAATAGGTTCTCCAGACTGAGACTGGAAAGCCGACTTGATGTCTGACTTGAAAGTGGCCGTGATGAAAGGTCAGCAGACATCATCAATATCTGATGATTTTTCATCAGTACCTCACAAGGCAATTTCAATCCAACAAATATTTATTGAAAGGTTACTCCGTAGTACGTGAAACCCAATTCTGGGTTATTATTAGTTCATGTGCTCTAATAAACAAATCTAAAAGCCCAATGTGTAGATGCCCGGTCTTGGCAGAGGAGGAAAGAATCATGGTAACTAAATCTGAGTTTCTCACACTAAAATAGAAAAACACAGTGTAGGGAAAAAAAACCTTCCATTTTGGTAGGCTCCTACAGAGCAAATTTGGATGACTGTCAAAATTCAAGATTATATTATACTAGCTGGCAAAAAAAGTGGAAGATTTTATTTCTGATTTTTATTTTATATGTTCTTTTTGGATGTCTTGGACTTAATATGTAAAATATGAAATCATTCATAATGACTGCTTGTGAGAAAACTAAAGATTCTTCTCTTAAAGGTTTTTCTGTATCTTATATTTGTAAAACAAACTCCACTAAACTTATGCTTCTAGAAAAACCTTGCTGTTTCCATTGAAAAGATTTCTCCTGTGTACTCAAGGAGCTTAAAACAAAAATGAATTATACAAGCAGAAAAAGAAGGTGAACAAGAAGAGAGAAACAGAAATAAAACCCTAAGAAAGCCTCTTCACCCATCACACATCAAGATCTTACTAAGCAAACAGTTCATGGGAACAAGACCTTGATGGTTTGGAAATTCTCACTGAGCGTCAGTTCTTAAGCGGATAAAACATTGAGTTAATAAACAGCCTGCTTTATCATTAATTTAGGCATGAAAAATATTTATGATGAATTAACTTGATTGACCAAATATTAACTAAGACCCTAACCATATGAGCAACTCTGACAAACACTGTAATTAGATCTGCATTTATTAAGGGAAATTCTTTAAAAAAATAATTAGGACAGTTGAATACAGAGCTCAAATTCTAACTATAAATGTATTCTTAATATTTTTTACTAGGCTAACAAATAAACCCATACAAATAAAAATGAACATTAGTTGACCTATAGGTTATAAAGTACATAGAATATTTTAGTTTTATATCCATTGGAACTTTTTATATATTGTCCAATGGTAACTCAGCTAATTAACACATAGTGATTTTAAAAATTAATTTACCCCTATATATTATAAAGTGTTTACATTGACAATAATGTCTGAATTATAATCTAGTCTCTTAATGATAAGCCACTACCTGGAAAACATGTGAATGGCCAATAAAATTCTATATATAGTGTTTTAATTTGTTAAATGGGTGAAAATATTCTGGAACTATGGAAACTGAGAATCCCAAAAGAAATAAATAATTTCTTAAAATAGTTTTCTGTAGAAAATTATTTTAACATTAGTCCTAGGCGTTTGATGGATACATAGGGCAAATAAATATATTAAATGTAGTGAAACACAGTACCTATTAGTATTTTCAAGAAACTTCCTGCACCTATATTGTTTCACACTATTCTATATTAGACCATATTAGACTGGGTGAACTTATAATATATTAATTATTAAACTAAATTCTAACCAAAAATCAATAAACCAAGTGTAGAATTATTTTAGTGTGAGATATCAGAGACAATTAGTTTATCACATATTCAAATGTAGAAAATATCTATTAAGTAACCGTCATGTTCAAGGCTTTGGTTTATGTTCTATAAAGTATGCAAACATCAAGGAGAAGAGTTTTGACCTTGAGGAGCTAACAGTATAATGTGCAGGTTGGGCACAAGTGTTAGAAGAACTGTGCATTCCATGATAGAGTCACTAAATAGCAGTTCCAGAAGAAGCTGGCCCTTAGTACAGTATGGAAATGAATGGTTACAGCAGTGAGGGGAAATCAGCTCAAATGGGGGGGAAAGAGGGGCAAAACCTGCATCTCCAGAATGAGGCCAGCTTTCAGAGATCTGACATAAGTAGACAAAGAACATGCTGGTTAACACATGAGGGGAAGAGTATTGTAAAATGGAAAGGCAGATGCAATGATAGTTTGAGTTTATTATGAGCTGGGTCATCAAAAAACTCACTTCAAAGATTACACAGAGTGGAAGATAGAGAGGTCACCAAATTCCAGTACTCTTCACAGGAAACAACTGCTAGAAAGAAGCAGGCAAGAAGTGTTCAGTCAAGACCTAATGCCCTGAGGGCGTGGGTGAACATGGGAAAGACAAAACAGGAAAACCCATTTCCTGGGAGGATCTGAGAGGGCTTTAAGGCTGTTGTTTAGTGTTTGTTTGTTTGTTTGTTTATCCTCACACAAGAACTTTTTTTTCATTCTTTTTAGAGAGAGAGGAAGGGAAAGAGAGATACATCTACACAAGAGAGGAACATCTATTGGTTCCTTCCTATATATGTCTGGACTGGGGCTCCAACCCACAAGCTAGGTATGTGCCCTGATGGGGAATCAAACCAGGGACTCTTCAGTTATGGGACAACACTCCAGCAATCTGAGCCACACCAGCCAGGGCACAAAGGTATCATTTTAACTGAGACTTAAAGTACAGTTTTATACATTAATAATTTTGCAAAGAACATATTGAGATAAGTGCCATAAAAATCAGGAGCATAAGAAATATTTTCTCAGCACAGAGGGTCAGCTGCTGTAGTGAGCAAAGGGCCAAGGAGGCCGCACAGATGCATCAGCTGGTAGCTGGAAGCCAAGGAAGCTGGGCGAGTTGGGAGATATGCAGAGCAAGCAGGTGCAGAGGCAGCCAGTGTGGTTGGGAGATGGTTTGAAATAAAAGAGTAAACCTGTGTGCAAATAGTGTGTGTGTGTTTGCATGTATGGAGAAAGAGAGAGAGAGACAGAAGATAAAGAGAGAAAGCAGATTTCTCACTGTCAGAGAAGGAAGTTACAAACATGAACAGAGAGAAGGAGAAAGACTCCTCAGGGGAGTTGAAATAAGAAATAGCATGCACCATTTTTTACAATACTTAGATATATAGAGAAATATACATAAAGGTATGTATATAAATGCATGAATATATATATATATAATATATATATGTATGTATTTCCTATTTTTGTTTTCTGAGAGGTCCTTATAGCAATGGCATCCCCAAAGCAACACGCACGAAGTACCTAGGTCTTGGTTTCTGAATACCATCCTCCGTTAAAAGGAACCAGTGCTTCTTGGGAAAATGGCTAGAATGAGGTAAAACAAGAGAAGCCTGGACATCTTGTTATGCCAGATACTATAAAAATGCAAAAATTAGAGGATTCAACTCAAAGAGGACAAATCTATGACACTGGGCACCAAAATACATAATGAGAACAATGGATTACTAACCTACTTAATAAAATAGAAATTTTAAGTGTGTACGTAATAAACTAAAAAAATAATAAAAGTAAAGCCTTATATTATAAAGCTTTATATTATAAAGAGATAATAAATCTATATATTATAAAGAGATAATAAATAAATAAGGAAGGAAAGACTTTCAATAGCATGACAACTAATAGATGAAGACAATGATGGAAACAGAAAACCACCCATTTAACAGACATTATAGACTGACGGCTGATTCAGGAGGGGGTCATCAATGGATGCACATTTCAGTTGGAGGTTTAATGCCTAACAGGAAGAAAGTATAATACCAGAGTTTCTCCTCACAGAACACTAATTAATTACAAGGAGGGAAATGGAGACTTTAAAAATGGAGGTGCCTGGTACACAGCAACTTAACTAAGTGATAAAAATTATACCATCAGTGGTAGGATGACTCAATACATGTGGTTCCATTATCATGAACTATGAAGAGCAAAGCATCATTTCTGGGCTATTTCAGCCAAGAGTGAATGGCCAGAGTACAGTTAGGAGGAACCATCTGAATTAGATTCATGTTGAGATCATACTATCAAAGTCATTACAAACAGGGAAACACTGAGGAAGTAATCCAGACTGAACAAAACCGATGAGACTGACAAGTAAATGCAACATAGGTTTCTAGATCATGAAGGAAAGGGCAACCTTGTTGGGGAAACAGGTGGAATTTAAATGGTATCTATGGTATCTAATTTAAATGATGGTCGTATTGCATCATTGCTGATACCCTGATTTGTAAGCTAGTATGGAGAGGGAGGCGTGCATGGAGGTGCTCTATGAGAGTGTCCTTGTCTTGGAGAGGTAAACAATGAAATACTTAGGGATGATGGGGCTCTGTGACTGCAGATTGTTTTCATAGAGTTAGAGAGATTACTATGGGTTTCTCCACAGAGTAAGAAAGAATCTGTGAAGAGGGACTTCTTTGTACTGTTCTAGCAATTGTTCTGTAGGTTTGAAATAATTTCAAAATATAGTTTAAAAAATAAATATTATTTAATATTTATTTTAAAGTATATTTTATTGATTATGCTATTACAGTTGTTCCATTTCCCCTACTTCATTCCCCTCCACCCTGCACACCCTCTCCCACCCACATTTCCCCCTTTAGTTCATGTCCATGTGTCCTAAGTTCTTTAGCTTCTACATTTCCCACACTACTCTTGCCCTCCCCCTGTCTGTTTTCTCCCTACCATCTATGCTACTTATTCTCTGTACCTTTTCCCCCTCTCTCCTTCTCCCGCTCCCCTATTGCTAACCCTCCATGTGGTCTCCATTTCTGTGGTTCTGTTCTTGTTCTAGTGGGTTGCTTAGTTTGTTTTTGTTTTTGTTTTAGGTGTGGTTGTTATTTTATATTTCTATTACTTGATTTCATTTCTATGTAGTGCCACATTCTACTGAAATAACAGCACGTTAATTACATAAATTCCAGGTTTTCCATTCTCCAGGGACATGTCTCAGTCGGCAGGGTGGGGGACAGAGCCGGCATGGTGTCAGGGCATGGAGAGCTGGACTCCTAATGCTGTCACCTCCCCAGCCTTTTCTGGACCTCAGAGTCCATCACCCCACCTCACTCTCTCTTCTGCTTTTACAGTTCCTATCAACTTCATTTTCATTAATAGAAATAGACCTCATTTAAAAACCTCAGGTATAGCACAATTCTAAAAGATCTTATGTGCAGAAAAATGAGGATCTTCATGTTGTAAGGTATATAAATTTCAAATCACTATACTGTAAACCTGCAACTAACATAATATTGTATGTCAACTATATTTTATTAAATTATACAAAAAGAAAGATAAGGGAGTTAAACACGTAAATATAGAGAACTTCCCAAAGCGAAGGTTAAATTATTTGTATTGAAGGCGATAATACAAGTCTTCTCATTTTATAAACCTGTCTTTCCTCCCCTACTCTTTGTTCTTCTTCCAGCCCCGTTTTATTTCCCTCATACATGAAATTCGCTTAAAGTTAATGAGGTTGGAAAGAAATCATGCAGCAAGCATTTGAGGAGGAAAATGGTGGGAAGGTTCGGATTAATGAGCCATGAAGACCAGCCACATTCTGTCCACAGCCTTACCGTCTTTCATTCTTACTTATAGAAAGACATTTCTTGTAGATTTTCCACAAATTAATTGGATTGACTTAATCCCAGCACAACACTTTTCCTTAATGTAGGCTAAAGTAATTGAAATGTTGAGCTTTCATAGAATAATTTAAATATTTTACCTGAGGAAGTGGCTTTTCTACTGGGCTCACACAATTATATTTTACTAGCAAAAATGTAATAATAATAATAATATTGTGCCTTGAACTTAGTCTTTAGAATTTAACTTTAAAAGCCAGGACCTAAAGTCAAGAAAACATTTCTTATCAATTAGTAATTATACAAAGAAAAGTTTTAAACAGAAGCGAAAATTAAGGTATGGGGCGTCAGCTGAAGACCTCTGTCGTTTGTCTTCCTGATCTGGTTAGAAGATTGAACACACCCTGAAGTCAGCCCTGCAGAGCTTTAAATAGTGCATGTGTAACTGTTTAATAAGCAGTTTTCTTATAACATTGGTAGACTAAATCATTATGACAACACCATCCTAGATAACAACATTGCTCAAAATATACTCATCATCTAACTTACATCATGTCATTTAGTTTGTCCCTGCAATACAGGCTGGACAGGCAGGTGATATGATCCAATTTTATAAACAGGAAAACGCAGATTTAGTAAAGGTTAAGACCTTGACTGGAAACCTAGCAGGTGTAGCAGTCAAGCTAGGGCCCTGCCTTCTGACTAGAGACTGTCACTCTGTGCTCTAGTCTAAGTGACTTGTTTCTGTTGAGCTACCAGTTTTTAAAAACCTGACCGTGTGCCAGGTGCCTAAATTCATTAACTTATGTAGTTCTATGGCATCGATATCCTGGAAATTTTATTTTATGTACTGAGTCCAGAGGAATGGCTTTTCTCAAAACCACTCACCTGGCTAATATCAGAGCCAAGGTTTGCACCAAGAAGTGTTAGAGTGTGTGCTCTTGAGTGTGAGAAAACTCTAATCTGAGATTGTGGTTATCTAACTGAGCGTAGCAGCTCATTGATAGGAAATTATTTTCTGAAATCATCAGAAATTGTGGCATAAGCATAGAGATAGGAAAAGAAACTAACATTTATTGACCACATTCTAGGGCTAGACATGGAGTTTACACTTATTTGGTTAACTCATTCATCATTTCCTCACTGATAGTACTATATTCTATTTAAACACAGGTACTACTCTGTAGGATAGGTACTACTCTATTTGACAAACAAGAAAACTGAGACACAGAGTTGTTAAATAATTGACCTAGTATTTCCCTGGCTAGAGCGGCTCAGTGGATTGAGCTCCAACCTCCAAACTAAAAGGTCACTGGTTCAATTCCCAAGCAGGGCACAAGCCTAGGTTGTGGGCCAGGTCCCCAGTTGGGGGTGTGGGAGAGGCAACCACACATTGATGTTTCTCTCCCTCTGATTCTCTCTCCCTTCCCTTCTCCCTAAAAATAAATAAATAAAATATGTATGTTTTTAAAATTTTGGTGAATTAAAAAAAAATTTTACCTGGTATTAAGCCAGGGTTGAAAACCAGCTAAATCCAACCCCTAAAGTAGTAATAATATTTCTACTTTGGTGCTTCTAACAATCCATTTAACTAATATTTCCAACCCCCTAAAGTAGTAATAATATTTCTACTTTGGTGCTTCTAACAATCCATTTAACTCAGCTGAGTAAATGAAGATATAGTTTCCAACAAACTTTGGGCTACAAATAACTCACAGATAGCTTCTTATTATTGCAGAAAATTCAGGTAGACTCCAAGGAACTTCATGGCATGTTTTTGAACAGTCAACTTCTAAAGTTTTTTTTTTCCCCTGGCCTGGTCTACAACATTAATGTAGATTGCCACCTAGTGCTTCTTAGTACTTCTCATTCAATAGTTATTCCCTTTGTAATAATATGGTAGATATCATCATATGTCTAACACAGATAAACATGCACTTTCTGTTTTCCCCCCCTTCTAGGGGACAAAATGACCTCTTCTAGGGCCCAGAAACCCAGCTCCAGCAGTAAGCAGAAGCACTTTAATAAAGAAAGATGTCTGCTACAAGCTGGAATAAAGAGGCCTTGCCCCAGTCCACCCGATGGTTCACTAGTCATAGTCCCTCTAGGATCTGAGACCACCTGATAGGAGAGATTCTAATAACAATGCTGGCTAGTTCCCACTTAGTGCTGAGTGTCCCCTTGCATAGCTAGAAAACTTGTATGGTAGCAAGACAATTATGTAGCATCCATCTTTAATGCTAGTACCTACCACTGAATAGGCATCCAATAACATATTAAATGACTGTAAAGTAATCCTGAAAATGTCAAATTAGTATTACAAAAAACTATGGTACATATACACAATGGAATTCTATGCTGCAGAAAGAAAGAAGGAGCTCCTACCTTTTGCAACAACATGGATGGAACTGGAAAACATTATGCTGAGTGAAATAAGCCAGGTGTTGAAGGACAAATACCATATGATCTCACCTTTAACAGGAAGCTAAACAACAAAACAAACAAGCAAGCAAAATATAACCAGACACTGAAATAGAGAACAGGCTGACAGTGACCAGAGGGAAGAGGGGAGGGAATTTCAGGGGAAATAGGGAAGGGATTAGGAGGAACATATATAAAGGATACATGGACAACAACTGAGAAGGGTGGAAATGGGAGGGAGAGGGGAGCACGGGGGGGGATGGGAGTAATAGACAGAAAACTGTACTTGAAAAATAATTAAATAAATTTAAAAATTAGTATTGCAATGACTTAACCAGTTTATTGATTCCTTCTATCAAACTAATTTGATTCTTCTTGTAAGATTTATGTTTATCATCAAGGAATCAGGGTGCGTGTGAGAAATAGATTTTTAATTTTTGCACAAAGCAATTAAATATCCAAACCTCTGATGAATCAGGCCTATGAGTGATCTTAATATGTGAAATATTAGTGTTTCCTGTTGAAGGAAGAACAGCATCTCTATTGGGAGCTCTCTATCTCATTTGTTACATAGAGAATAAAATTTCTTATATAACTCTAATATATCATATGTCGAAGAAGTCACTTGGACATAGTAGCCATTCAATTTTCATGTCGTGGGCCATATTCAGTTGTTCACCCAGAGCTCTCAACAGAGAATCACCATGCTTACTGTCACCTAACTTCTAAATAGACCACCCAGATGATTAAGATGTTATATTGACAACAGGAAAATTACCATAAACCTTACAGTAAGAAGTGAGGTCTGCAGCACTATTTCTTCAATGGTGTCTTTATATTTTCCTTTGCTGTTCCTCAACTCTACATCTCTGAGTAAATTGAAAATTAAGGAAAATTCTTCATTTTGCCTGTGATCAGAGCGTAAGGCTAGCCTCATGTAAAATGACATGCACGTTAATTCTATATGCAACCTAATAAGAAGAATGGTTTGTCAAGTGTAGAGTCTTAGATATTTTTTACTTTTTATATATTCATTGATTGATTTTTGAGAAAGAGGAAGGGAGGGAGGGAGGGAGAGAAACATCAAACTGTTGTTCCGCTTATTTAGGCACCCATCGGTGGCTTCTTGTGTGTACCCTGACCTGGGATCAAACCTGAAACCTTGGCCTTTTGGGTTTGACTCTCTAACCAACTGAGCTACCTGGCCAGGGCCTAGAATTTCAACAAAAGCATTTACTATAAGATGGTTTCATATTTTTAACATTAAATTTTCAGGAAATTGATCTACACAGCAGAAAACTACAAAACTTGGTTTAATCAATGTATTAAATAAAATTAAAGGATAGTTTGAATTTATAATTATTTTAAAACTTCTAAGTCATTCAGAGCAAGTAATTTTAGAGCAGTATAAAGGTATGAATATACTTGAATTAACAATAATTAGTAGAGACAGATTCTCTGAAATGTAATTTGCTTATGGAGAAATATTTATTTGTGCAGACTGGGAGTCCTGAGCCCAAAGAGAATTAGAGAATCTTTTTTTTTAAGATTTTATTTATTTATCTTTAGAAGGGAAGGGAAGGAGAGAGAAGAAGAGAAATATCAATGTACGGTTGCCTCTCGTGAGTCCCCCGCTGGGAACTGGCCTGCAACCCAGGCATGTGCCCTGACTGGGAATCGAACCTCGATCATGTGGTTCACAGGCCCGCACTCAATCCACTGAGCTACACCACCCAGGGTGAGAATTAGAGAATCTTAATGAGCCATGGTAGGGCTGCTAACTCTGCCCATCTCCATTTTTACTTGGTGGTGGCACCAAAAGCAAGAGGGTTAGAGCCTCAGAGGCAGCAGCCATCATTAGTAGAAATGAAACTAAATACAATTAGTGGTGAAGGTAAAAGGAATAGCAAAAGAGTAAATATTTAATGAGTATACACTATGATCAAGGCCCTATTTCAGAACTTGTAAAACCCTGCCACCAGAGTTTAGAAAAACAGAGGTTAAATACCACTAAATCTAGCTTCATTTTTTTATTCTATAGCTAAAGATACTTAACCACAATGGAACGATAATTCTCCAAAGAAGCAAAACAGGCTGGTGACCAAATCATCACTAAAACCCAGGGCTCCCAGTTCCCATTTTCAAAGTATTACACCATAATGCTTTAGAGGATAGCTTTCTTAATATGTTTAGACAATTGAATAAATCTTGATGAAACTAGATATCACAAATTTTTGTTGCTAAAAAAAGTTTAAATCCTTGTGCACTTTATTAGCCATTGCATTAAACTGATCAGTAGCAAAGAAAACATCAAAACACAGCAAGCCACACACACACACAAAATTATAGCACTGCTAGATAATAGTACTTAATAATAATTCCAGTGCTATTAATGGGAGATAGCATATTCTTTACTATAAAATTACATGTAGAATTTGATAATTAAATTTAGATAAGGAACACAGACAAGGCTTTGCCCAAATGTGAAAAATTTTCTCTTTGGAGTAACATTTTCTTGTCATCCCTGTGTTGTACATCATTTCCCCCAACATTTCAGATATAGTGCTTTTGCTATGTCAAGTGTGGTATAACCAGGTTTTTAGTGATTAGATCCATTTAATCTTGGTCTTAATGAATGAATAAGAGTTTTCTGGGCAAAGAATGAAGATAGAAAAAGAGTACTCTCTAGAGAGGAAATAACTCAAGCAAAGTACCTAGTTATGGAAGTGGTAGACTGGAATGGGAAGGACACATGGGTCTTTGAAGGCTCATGGAATGGTCTAAGCGAAGGATCATCAGTAGAGAACAGTGACATTTGGGTACTTAGAGAAATTCAAGAAAATTCTGAACAAAACATTTATATGACTTAGGGATGAACTACATGTGGGTAAAAAAAACTGTAGAGTTGATGAACATGACATCAAGTCTCTAGCACAGGAATCTCTGTGGCTGGTGATGCCTTAACTCACAGGTGACAAACACAAGGCCCACAGGCCGAATCCCACCCTCCACCTTGTGTCTATCCAGCAGCAGTGTGGAGCTCTTGCTTAACTGTTAAGGAGTTGTTACATTTATATAGTCTTAAAATTACATTTGGCCCTTTGAAGGTAACCAGAAGGCTGATGTGGCCCCCGGTGAAAATGAGTTTGACACCCCTGCTAATCAATAAGATATAGCAAAGCCAATAGGCTATTGTTCCATAATTAGGTTAGAAAAATTGCAACTTTTGCTTAGCTAACAGTTTCCCTCTCTTTTCAGCTTTGATGAAGCAAGCTGCCATGTTGGAAATGCCCACAAGGTACAGAGTGGAGGCAGCTCCCAGCCAATGTCCAGTGAAAAACTGAAACTCTCCATCCAGCAACACTTAAAAAACTGAATTCTGCCAGTAACCATGTATATGAGCTTTAACAGGGTGCCTTCTCCAGTCAAGCACTGGCCTCGTGAGACTCCATCTCTAGCCCCTGCCTTGATTACATTCTTACAAGAAACCATGATGCTGAAGACTCGGCCAAACTGTGTCTAAATTTCTGACCCACAAAAATGTGACTTGATAAATGTATGATACCGTGGCAGGGCGGCTCAGCTGGTTGAAGCTGTGCAGACTGGGAGTCCTGTGCACAGGACTGGGAACAGAGTGCACCAAAGGGCATGGGTTCAATTTCCAGTTAAGGCACTTATCTATATGGCAAGTTCAATTCCTGGTCAAGGAGCACATGGAGGTGCTTCTCTCTCACATCATTGTCTCTCTCTCTCCCCCACCCCTTCCTGTAGCTCTAAAACCACTAAAAAACATATCTTTGAGTAAGGATTTATGTGTGTGTGTGTATAAAATCTTATACATGGTAGTTAAAATCTGGGAGTAATAAGATTTAAAATAAAAAAGAAAGAAAAAGAGGTACCCTGGGACAAATCTCTGATGGAAATCAAGAATATCTTTGGACTCCTGCCCTGTCTTTCATTTCCAGATTCTCAGTTCTTTTGTCTGTCACTGGCCTCCTTGTCAGAAAGGGAAATCAATTTGCCAAGTTTATTCCTAATAAAATATTTTATGGTCATAATATGTTAATTTGGGGTGAAGGAATATTTGTATTTAAATCAAGAAGAAGAAATTCTTTAATGCTGATATATCAGACACTGGTATTCATGAGTAAGGATTTTACTCTGCCCACACAGCCCCTTCCACGTGGATGACTGCCTTTTATTCCTGACTTTACATATAAGCTTTTGTCTGCATGTGAAATGTTAATTACTATTTTTTATTTGAGGTTTAGGGCTGTGGTTTACTTCTGTTCAATATGGAGGTATGTGTAAACACAGCTCGCCTCTTCACACAACCACATCAAAATTACGACTAAATTCTAGCACAATTATCACTTACCTGTCAGAAATCAAGTTGAATGAAAGTCTAACAACTACAGCATTAAAGAACTACATCCATCCAGAGTGGCAGGAGGGGTGCAGAAGCAGGCAGTCTGGTCCCACCCCCATGTGTGATGGATAAAAATTCAGGAAGGATATCTTGGGAACAAGGGGTTCCAGGGCCAGGAAGATAAGTCTCCATAAATTCTGGCTAGAAAAACCAGCGGAGATTGAGTCGGTGGTAGAAACTGCTAGAGCCCCAAGCAGCTCCTCTTAAAAGGCCCACACAGGGACTTCCTCAAACTCACTCCCTCTGAACTCCAGCACCATGATGTTTAAAAGGCACCATCGGCATAAGGAGAGGAACTGAAGTGTCCAGCATCAAAGTGAGAGCTGGGGATATCTTTCTCCCAGAAAAACAATGGGCAGAGGCTGTTGTTCCTTTTCTGAACCCTCCCCCCATAGAGCCACAAAACTGGCAAGCGGGTGCCATATCTGAGACTCCATCAACCTAATACTGTTTGCCATGCCCTGGTGGTTCCCTGAGATTCTATCCCACCTAATTTACAGGCCTACCCAAGCTATTAACAGTGGATTTTCCATATGAATGGGTGGTCTTTGCTCATGCTCCACAACCTCCTAAATCCCCTCAACCAAGCAACAGCTGGCTTTAGCAAGCCCCCAGCCTCTGTAGCTCCCACTAAGTAGCCCTAGGCCTGGCAATAGCAGCAGCCATCCTAGGTTCAGAACTTGGCTTCACCTAGGAACATACAAGTACAGCATAAGTAGCTGCCATCTGAAAATTGCTTTGCAGCTCAAGCAGGATGGCCCTGAGCAAAACATAGGTGGGGGCTGACCTTGGTCTTCACCGCCCAATAACCCCCAGAGCCTGTGCAACCAATGGACAGCTACAGATCATGTTTGAGTACCATGACCCTGCTCCTGCACAAATAAGGTTGGTGGTAATTGGTCACAGCCAGTCCCTACAGCTGACTGACCTGGGTAAATCCCTCCATTGACCTGCCAACAGCAATCAAACTCAACTACAAGGAGAAGGTAAACTCAGGCCACATGAAGGGAGTACCTCCAGTACCCACCCTGGGTGATAGAGTAGGCTGTTCCACTGGACCCTACAGAACACCTCCTTACATTAGGCCATGGAGTGATAGCCGCTCTGCCCAATACATAGAAACAAACACAGGGAGGTTGCCACAATGAAGAGACAAAGAAACTTGGTCCAAATGAAAGAACAAATCAAAACTCCAGAAAAAAAGCTAAATGAAACAGAGATAAGCAAACTCTCAGATGCAGAGTTCAAAACACTGATTATAAAGATGCACAAGGAAATTTAGTGAGTACCTCAGAAGCATAAAAAAGATAGAGTCAGAAATGAAGTGTGCACTAATTGAAATAAAGAATAATTTACAGGGAATTAACAGTAGAATGGATGAAGCTGAGAATCAAATCAATGATTTGGAACATAAGGAAGCAAAAAACAACCAATCAGAAAAAAAAGTTTTCAAAAAATGAATATGGTGCAAGGATCCTCTGAAACAACTTCAAGAAGTTCAACATTCACATCACAGGGGTGGCAGAAGGAAAAGAGAAAGAGCAAAAAATGGAAATCTATTTGAAAAAATAATGGAAGAAAACTTCCCTAATTTGGTGAAGGAAATAGACATGCAAGTCCAGGAAGCACAGAGTCCCAAACAAAATGGATACAAAGGGGCCCATTCCAAGACACATCATGATTAAAATGTCAAAGGTTAAAGATAAAGAGAGACTCAGAAGCAGCAACAGAAAAGAAGTTAATTACCTACAGGAGAGTTTCCATAAGACTATCATCTGATTTCTCAAAAGAAACTTTGCTGGCTAGAAGGGATTGGCAAGAAATACGCAAAGTCATGAAAAGCAGGGACCTACAACCAAGACTGCTCTACCCAGCAAAGCTATCAGTTAGAATCGAAGGACTGATAAAGAGCTTCCCAGACAAGAAAAAACTAAAAAAGTTCATCATCACCAGACCATTATTATATGAGAGGTTAAAGAGACTTACTTAAGAAAAAGAAGAAGATCAAAACTATGAACAATGAAATGGCAATAAATATGTATATCTATCAACAACTGAATCTAAAAAAAAAAGCTAAGCAAAGGAGAAGAACAGAGACAGAATCATGAATACAGAGATAGTTTTGATTGTTGACAGATGGGAGGGATATGGGAGAATGGGTGAAGAGGTAAGGAGATTAAGAAATACAAATAGCTACAGAATAGCCATGGGGTGTAAAGTACAGTATAGGAAATGGAGTAGACAAAGAACATACAGGCCTGACCCATAGACATGAACAATGGTGGGGTAATTGGCTGAGGGAGTTGGGGGTGCTGGGTGGAGGAGAGCAAAGAGGGGAAAATCAGGACAATTGTAATAGCATAATCAATAATGTAATTTTTTAAAAGATTGTGGTTTAGGAATCTCAAAGGTGAGTGAAGTTTAAATTCCTATAAAAGAAGCCATGAACATAATACTTGTATGAAATATCACTTACTTATGCAATTCATTTGATGTCACTCCATGTTAACACTGCCCAAGTCTTCACAGTAATATCAGGTGGCTCTCACATGCTATCCCAAAGCACAGTGGCATAAATGAATCAACAGGAAAAATTCTTTTCTTTCTGTTAAATTTTATTTGGCTACAAAAATATTTAATTACAATTCTTAGTTAAAATATCATTTAGTGTATTTTTATAGTATTAATTATATTTTACATTAAGGGGAAAACTTTCCCTGAAACTTTTACTTTCCCAATAGTAAATCAAAACATATTTTTAAATTATTGCATTGTTTAAGGGAATAAACTGCAGAAAGGGTCTGAATTGCTCGTGGGAGTGAAACCATGGTTTCTCCACTAGTGCTAGCCTCTGGCAGTGACACACACCAAGAAATTATGGATTTATATTATACATTTTTGATTATGTACTAAGTGACTCTGTAGTAAAAGGAAATTGAAAGGTAAGTGTAAATAATCTAAATGCATAAAACATAATGGAATAATTTCTCTACTAAGATATTGTTCAGAATTTGCCACATTCTTATAAATAAAAATATAACTTCAGGGTAAAACTGTTTAGGACAGTTTATAAAAGCATCATTCATAATATTCATGATTTTCCACCAAAAGAAGGTGAAAATTCATGAGCATCACATCATTTATACATTTTTAAATATACCTATCAATGAAGCAAAATTCTAACAGCCTTTCAGGATTATCTATTGAGCTTTCAAAATTTTGATTCCTAGTTGCTGGACCAAAGAGGCTGTGATTCATGGTCTGAGAAGGAGTCTGTGTGTTCTAGAACACTTGTTATATGATTCTATGCACAGCAAAGGTGAGAGGGCCACAGGTCATTAGGATTTTTTAATGTAGATGTTTGTACTTCAGCAACTGAGGTATCAGAACAAGAGAGAGCCAACACTGCAGGAGATCTGAGAGGAAAACACATATGCAGATGTTCAAACAACACCTCTGTAAGCCAGTTCCATGACTTGAATCTTCTCAACAAACTATGGACCAATAAAAGCGGTCACAGTGTGGAAAAAGACGAACAATATCAACAGGAAAATAGCCTTGGGAAAAGTTATTTTCACTCATCCAAACTGAAGGATACCTTTCTCCTCACATGAAACCTTCCAAAGGGAGACATGTTTCAAAGGGGATCACTCTGAGAGCTTTGAAATGTATTTTCTCAAGTTGAGTGACATAGAGGGCAGGTGCCAAATCACTGAGATGATTAAACAGTTGCCTGGGCGGAACTCCAAGACAATCAAAGGATCAAGAAACTGCTGCTATGTGGCCGCTAGGCTGCTGTCTCAAAGATGATCAGGGAATAAGGGTTGGTCAGTAGTCATCTCGGTCACTGTCCCATCAGGCCCTTCTATGAGCAAAAAGACCCCAGCCAAAAAAAGGCCAGATATGTCAAGTTGGATGCGCAAAACCTGAGTGAGTAGCCTGAGTCTTTTTGAACTCTCAAAAGAGAGATCAGTGGTTAATCTGCTGTTGTCAAGGGACACCAAAATGCCCTTAAAAGGGCACAATGTGGGAGAGAATGACCCGCAGGGCCAGAGAGCTAAGGATGGACAATTTCACCTCAGAGCTGTCCAGACCTCTCACTTCAATATCTCTCTCTCCCTCCGTTTTTAACCTGCAGTATAAGAAACAGCAGCAAGCACACGGAGGGAGCGGATGAGTGGTGAGAGCAGGCTATGCGGTCGTTAAGGCATGAAGGGGTGGGGTAGGGCAGGGGAGGAGAAACCCGGCACCTCTCCTTCCCCACTGCAGACTCCGTGTCTGCAGCTGGCTCAACCTGGGGGTGGAGATAGAAGATTCCGATAGTGAATCAAGCTCACAGGGGTCCTTATTAACATAGGACCAGACATCTTATTGGCCGACCTGAGACAATGTATGAGACATAAAGTTAATGGAAGTCTTACAATATCAGAATGATAGAGAAGTCATGGAGACTGCATCTATTTTCACTCGTAGAGGAACATCCTCACTGCGTGCATTTCGAATCAGCAGTAGGAGGCAAAGTGAGTTTGCATCTAGGTATATAATATGCTAGTTTGTAAAGTTATATTTATTAACATAGTAGAGTTATTTCATTGTGAAGGAGTAAGAGGGTGATGAAATTTTATTTGTGATGCAGTTAAGTATTCTGGGTGATTTGGGAAAAGAAAGGATGTATGGACTGAAAACCATTTATGTAACAATGTACTTTCTACCCTTTGAGACAAAACACTTTTAATTTATAACTATAACCATCTCAATGCCCAGTATTAATGAATCTCTAATTGTTGCGTAGAATTTATCTGTCATACGTCTATTACTTATTTAGTGTGTATACACTTTCTTGTTCTGAAACAGATTTTAAGATGATTCTTATGAGAGACTTTTATGATAAAAGGGTGAAATCAAAATAGAAATGTGGATTCAGTCCAGGGAAATATAAAGATAATTTAAATTTGATGGAATATATATATGAGAAAGAAAGAAAGAAAGAGCCCAGATGGTCAAGAAGCAAAATTTACATTTCATGTTTCGCTTCCTGGAGACCAAAGCCCCCAAGAAAAACTCAGTCAAAAGTAAGAGTCACACCATACCCTCGTGAACACAAAGTTTCCCTAGGACTACTCTCTTTTAAAAAAATCTCATTACGTGTGACATCTGCAGTGAGAGATGCCAGATAGAAGCAAAATAGAAGGAAAGATGCCCCACTGTTTACCAAATCTCTGGAATCAAGACTACATTGTACATGCTCTTTGGTGGTAAAAGTGAAAGTAAGTATTGGAATGTACATTAGTTTCATGTGGCTCCTGTAATAAATTATTTCAATCTTTGTGACTAAAAACAATAGAAATTTATGCTCTCATAAATCTGGAGGCCAGAAGTCTAAAATCAGTTTAACCGAACTGAAATCAGGTTTTGGCCGGGTCCTGCTCCCTCCGGAGGGTTTAGGGGAGAACCCATTTCTCGTTTTTTCTAGCTTCTGGTGGTTGCCCATATTCCTTGGCTTGTGGGCTCATCACCGCAATCTCCAGCTTTATTGTTACATTGCAGTACTCTCTTCTGTCTGTGGAAAATCTCCTTCATCTCTCTCTTATGAAGTTACATTTAGGGCCAGCCCTGACAATCTAGGATAATCTCCCCATCACAAATTCCTTTATCATATCTGCAAAGACCCTTTTTTCCCCACATAAGGTAATATTCACTGGTTCTAGTGGCTATCTTTTAAGGCATCATTTTTCAGCTTACCACAACCCATGGAAAACAATACATATATCATATAGCATGAAGAATAAAACTATATTGTCCCATTATTTTAGGTAATATACCAGCATTCAAAATTCTGAAATCACATTAGATTTCAACAACAGCTTCATTAATGAAATTAATTCTCACATCGTAGTTACAAGTAAGGTTTTTAGCCCTTGGTAGTGAGAATAGACTGGATTTCAGGAAGCCTAAAGGTGTTGGTGAAATGATCTGTGAAAAGGGGAGACCAGAATATTATACAACTCCACTTCTCACTAATGCCTCTACTAAGGGCACTATATAAGGAAAGTCCATTTTTTTTCTCTCCCTTTAGGGTAGTAAAATCTAAAATAGCTCAGTGCAGGACCTTAGCTCATGACTAAAATTTTAATGCTAGACAGAATCTTGGCCCATAATCCTCACATTTTAGATAAGAAAAATGAGCCTCTGTCATATGACGGTGCTTAGATCCCAGGGCTCATAGTGGCAGAGTGGGATCGGAATTACCATCTCCTCACTGCTGGTTCGTGCTCTTTCCAATAAGCTATACAACCCTGTGTTTGTTTGTTTGTTTGTCTGGTCATTTACCAAAATAAGAGTTGGTTGTGGGGTAAGTGGAGGCAGTCTGGCTTCCTCACCCAGGTGTCTGAGTAACTAAGGCAAGCAGTATTCCCATACCCTGGCGGGGCCTAATAACCAGTGTTCTCCCAGCTTTGAGACTGGGTCCAATAAACAGTTCCCATAACACAAAGTGGGCTCACATGCACAGAATTATGATTTGTTATGTAATGTTCCGGCAGTTTTCTGGCCTTTTCCCCTGTAGCACTTAAATAGGTGGAGACTCCCTGCTAGGGGCAATGGTGATGGGAGACATGCAAGGGGACAGGTGCCACCATGGGGGCCACTCTGGGAAGCAAGGACCACGACCTGAGACATGCAGATAGATACACAGCTTTCAGCATGCATGGCTCACCCACCCGTGAATAAAGGCATGCCTGCCAACCCAGTGGCTCCATGGATATTTTCCATCTGCATGATACCATGAACCTGCCCAGCCTTGGAGGGTGGCAACAGATTGGTTTTAATTAATCTCTGCTCAGAGGTTTTTAATCCTTAAAATTAAAGCACATTAACTAGGACTTAAGTCTTTATTTCCGGACTTAAATGTTGAAAATATTCTTACTGACCCCTGACCAACAAAAATCTGATCTGTAAAAGAAGGAATTCTGAAGGATCATGCTCAATAGTCAACTGGGATTAAGTTCATTCAAAGGAGTTTGGTTCAGATGAGATTTACTGTGAACAAAGGAAGCAAAACCTGCAAATACACTCAACACAGATAAAGCGAGCAGAGCTTAATTAGTAACAGCCGGAGAGGTTTCCACCTACACATTGATTTAAAGATGCAGATATTTTCTCTCTCACACCAAATATGCTGGTTTAAGGTTTCATAAAAATCACTGGCTATGATTTTTAACTATTATTTCTCATGAAGAGAGCCTTGATTGAAGGGCACGCTGTCATTCTCATATCCTCTGTAAAGCATTTGCTTTCAAGTTTACCAGGCAAACTTCAGGAGGCGACAGTTGATTACAAAATAAGCTGCCCTTCTGTCTCTAAGCAATGCCAGGACACTTTTCGACAAATCCAACTTAAAAAAATGCAAGTGGATAGGTGACTTTGAAATGATTTTGTTCTTGCAGTTGCTCATAACATAAGATACAAAATATATTAAAATATGGTCCAATTTCCTTCTTACATTATTATATGCATATATCTTATTTAGACAGTTAAACCCCCCTGCTATCATTTTTAAAGGTTTTATTTATTTATCTTCAGAGAGGAAGGGAAGGAGAGAAGGAGAGAAGGAGAGAAATATCAATGTATGGTTGCCTCTTGTGCATCCCCTGCCAGGAACTGGCCTGCAACCCAGGCATGTGCCCTGACTGGGAATTGAACCACGATCCTTTGGTCCACAGGCCCGCGTTCAACCCACTGAGCTACACCAGGCAGGGCCCCCCTGCTATTATTTATTCATGCCAATATAAATTATTTTTTTCCAATGAACTCAAGTCACATGAACTCTGGCTTTCAGGAACAAGAGCACACTGTATTTTGGATAGATGTGAATTTCACCTCATTCCTTGGAAATTGAAAAATCAAATTCCAAACAACCCTAGTGTCTGCAATCAATACCTAGTTCAGTAACTCCATGAGATTGTTTAACTCTGGTGTGAGTTGCAGTCTTGGGAGCATTAAGGACTTGAAAACGTTTTTTTGCTATCAACTCCAAAACCAATACAAGCTACTGTAGAGAGTTGCCTTTATTACAAGCGCCTGAAGGGGAACTCTGGTTTGTTTTATTTATTTTAAAGCCAAAAGCCAATTCAAGGATGATGAATGGCATCAGTTTGACAGCCCGAAAGACTGAAATTCTTCATTTCTTCCAAGGTTTAGCAGGGCAATGACTGCAATTTCTTTGAACAGTTCACCCAGTCAAGTGAATTAACTCCTACCGGGATAAGCTGATTCTAAAAATGTGGTGTCAAGGTCATGAGCTATTCTGACGATTCCTTTTGTCCTGATAGTCCTTATAAGTATGAAGGTAGATGTATTAAAAGAGATTCTTTTTATGTTTTTTAAGAAAAAAAATTTTTGCAGTTGGAACTGAATAAAGCTTTCTGATTGAATGTATTCAAGTCAGCAGCTTATTGAAAGACAGAGATGGTTTTCACCAAGCCCCAACAATGTTCTATGGGACCAATGTCAGATGGAGCTTAGATTTATTGACCTGCATTTTGCCAGATTGAAAGAAAGTCTTAGGAGAAGCTGAAATCTACACAGTCTACTTTTCTCCTTTAACAGAAACATCACCATGCTCTTTGATTGGCACCAGTAAAAGTTGTTATAAGGCTATGGGTATTTCTTTGTTGCTAGGGGACATCTGTGGAACAACAAGAGAAAAGGCTACATTCAGTTAGTCATTACCACGCAGGTGATAATGGCTTCTGGTTGATGGTGTACAATCTGATGTTATTTATTTATTTTTTTAACTTTTCATCTATAGTTGATGTAGAATATTACATTTGTTTCAGGTGTACTGCCCAGTGATTAAACATTATACAACTATAACTTATTAAGTGATCACCCTGGTAAGTCTAGTACCCATTCAACACCAAAAGTAGTTATTACAATACTGCCGACTATACTCTGAATAAAGTACTTTACATCCTGTGACACTTCTGTAACTATTACGCTATAGTTCATAGTCCCTTCACCTTTCAGCCATTCCCCCTAACTCCCCTCCCATCTGGCAACTGTCAAAATGTTCTGTATCTATGAGTCTTGCAATCTGGTTGTAAATAAAATTATTTTCTCTGAAGCAATTTGTTTTTCATTTATTCCTTTCCATAAATAACTAATTTAAATATTTTCATTAAAATAATTATAGAAACTCATAAGAATGGAAAACATTACTTCACTATTATGTGTTTTTTTATTCAACTTTTAAAGCAAGATTATTAGTACAGACTGAAGCTCAGTCTGCATGAATAATAGTGGGGAAGTTTGAAGAACCATTATAATGATACAATTTGTTAAATTTGTGAGCAACCACAAAATAATAGTTGTTGCTAAAAACTTTTGGCATAATAATGAAAACATAACTTGTTTCAAGGTATTTATATATAATTGCCGTGGAACCACAAAAATACACTGAAAACTTGTTACCATCAGATATTGCATGTTCTTATGAAAATCAGTCTCTTTTTAAAGTCATTTTACTATATAATGAAGTATCAAATAAGGTGACATGGACACTAAATACTGATGGAATTCAAATAAAGAAGAAATTGAATGAGATATAGAGCATTTGAATTATAACTAGGAACTGAAGAAAAAGAAGCTATCTATAAAAACTTGGGTTACAGGAGGACACTTCCAATAAAAAATGTCAAACATGTGGTGTGAGTTCTGTTGGGACTGTGCGGCTCCCTCAAGTCTCCAGCAGATGAAACATACTTTGAAGTTACCTTAATGATCATTGTTTTTCCCTTTATACAAAACCTTAAGAAGTGAAAAACTGACTTGTTAGTATAATTTCAATCCATGTTAAAAAATAAAGCAAATCATAGCAAACTAAGTTGCAGAGGGAAGAAAGACAAAACACTATTCCTCCTCTTGAAGGATTAATTTATTTGTATTAAGATTTTTCTGCCCACACATTTGACAGAGTTTTAAATCAATTTTGATTTAAAATGATGAAAGCTAACTGATAATTTTTTTTATTTCTTCAGGTTTATGTGGCATCTCCTAGTTTACAAGTATAATCACATTATTTATATCCTAGACAGGAGAGAGAATAGCTGATTCAAGTACTATCACTTGCAAAGTTGTGTGACTTTGATATTTCCTTTTTCTAGTCCATTTGAAGTTTAGTTTTTTGTTATATGAAAATAAGAATACTTATCACATAGAGTTGTAAATATCCTCCAAACATGAAGTTGGAAACGCAAGCATCAGTTTTCTACACAGACAGCACTGTCACCATTTAAAAGACAACAAAATCCAGAAAAGGTCAGGTAACTTGCCAAAGTCTTCACAGATTGAAGGCCGAGATATAATAGTAGTCTTTAGATCTATATCCTGTGATTTGTCTGCTGGGTTGTGTAGCTTTAAATACAAATACTTTCACATATGATCATATTGACAGAGTCTATAGATTCATTTTTACTTACAGTTAACAAAACCAATACCACGTATATTTAAGTGGTACGTATATCCCTATATGCTTCTTAAACCATCTGTCCATGGGGCATGTGGCTGTGTGTTGTTATTAAAAATCACAAATTAAATTCAAATACCTTAAAATTTTATTTTTTATTTTTCCTTTTTTCCTGTTTTCTGTGTAATATTTTTGTGAAGATTCTTATAAAGCAAAATATTTTCAGTTTAATGCTACTTTATGGGAAATAGATACATACAAGATCACTTTAAAACTGTTTTTAAAGCTTTTATTTTGAAGATTTTTAGCCTTCCAGAAAAGTAGAAAGAGTAATATAATACATTTTCATATACCCATTGTGATGGTTAGGTTTATGTTAACTTGTCTGAGTCATGGTGCTTAGATATTTGGCCAACCTTATTCTCGAAGTTTCTGTAAAGATGTTTTTGGATGAGATTAACATATAAATGGGCAGACTTGAGAAAAGCAGACTGCGCTTCACTAAATGGGTGAGCCTTGTCTTATCAGCTGAGGCCTAAATAGAAAAAAAGACTGATCTCCTCCACCCAGGTGAGAATTCGACCATCAGACAGCCTTCAGACTTCAACTGCAACATTGTCCCTTCCTTGTCTTAAGCCTGCTGATCCATTCTGCACATTTTATACCTACCATCCTCCATAATCCTATGAGTGCATTCCTTCAAATAACTATATAATTATATATATGTGTGTATATAATTTAAAATAAACAAGTATACACACTCAATCGCACACATGCACATCCTGTTGGTTCTATTTCTGCAGAGAACTCTGAATAATGCACCACTCATCATCACCATCAACAGTTGGCAATTGCTGGATTTATTTCATCTATGTTTGTGTGTAATAATTTAGAGTAATTACAAGTGTCATGACATTTCATCCCTAAACAGGTCAGTACGTTACTGTTATTGCTGCAAGTAATATATTCCTATATAAGAAAATTCTATATTTACACTTACCTAATTTAATAATTTTATATCATCTAATATTCACCTCATCTTTAAATTCTCCAATGATCAAAAAAGAATTTATTCAAACGCAAAGCCAATTAAGAAGCAAACACTGTGTTGGGATATGAGGAGACCTCGTACTTTGTAGGTGGTGCTGTGTAACTCATATCACAATAGAAAGCACATACTGCCTACACTATTAGTGATGCTGACATTGAACTCCTGGTTAAGGGCATGACATCCTGATTTCTCCTTTGTCAAGTTATATCATTCTCCCTTTGTGATCTGCAAATAAATCTTTGTGATGATATTTTGGCATTCTATAAATATCCAAAGAAATCTTTTATCTAGTGATTTTATCATCCATTACTGATCCTTCCCTGAACCAAGTATTTTACTAGAGGTCACAAAGAAAGTTAGCAGAACATCCAATGATAATCTATTGTATGATACAAAAGAGCCCATTCTGTCCCCTATCCTCCTAATTCATTCAAGATACTAGCATGCTATTTTGGGTTATCATGGCTGCATTCAATAAAATCAAGTGAAAGAGAGTTACTCTGTATGAAAAGAGTCTACATTAAGATTCAGTTAGGGTAAAATAAGGAGAGTCTGAAATACTATTAATAGAAATATTGATGTTCAGAAGTCCCAACCCCCATATTATGTTTTAGAAATTGCTTAAGATACATTATACGAAATTTTTGATAGAATGAAGAGTAGATAGTGAACAAAATATGCTTGGCAATACAAACCAAAAATCTAATAACTTAAATATTCCCCTAGCTTTATTGGGTATAATTAAAAAATAAATGAGTTATTTTTATAAAAATATAATCAAATGACACTTAGTGTATGTAACCTGCTAACTCAGCACTGTTTTTACCTATTGCCACGTATTTTTATATAATTTGAGGAATTTTTAACATTTGCCCCATTTTTTTTTTACTTAGAAATAAAGGTTTTAAAATTCTGAGTTTTACATCTTTGGCATTAAATTTTTACCTTTTTTTATTATTACTGCGTATCTTCTATGTATATAAATTTTTCTTCAACTCTACTAAGTCTAGGGTGAAAGAACACCCACTGAGAGTGAATGGAAAAGATATTAAATTTAAGGGATATGGGAATTTGAAAATTAACATTCTGATAGAAACAAGAAGATGCTGAGACAATACTGGAAAAAAGCCAGTTCTCTCTAAGTTTTGGTCTGCTTTAGTATATCGTGAAGGTTTAATTAAGATCCCAAAAGACTTTTGAACTCAGAATACTTACTCAAACTCATCATGAACCCTTTGAGGTTGACTCATTGCTAATATTTTTCCATTTTACGGTACAATTTCCCACTGACACTAACCAACACAACCTCAATGTGGATAAGTAGAATAGGAAGTTCAAGATCACTGAACTCTTGTAAAATTACTTATTTATTGTTTTTACTTAATTCGTCAGACAGGCTTTGTGGGCTTTTTATTATTACTATTAGATTTTTAAGTTCTATTTTCCATCCAGTGGCCCTAAACTTCCTAGAAAAATCCTGAACACGAGGGACAGCTGTTAAAAGAATGAGCTCACTAATTAGTTTCATATTGGGAAAATAAATAGTGTAACAAGTATCTTACCTTACTGTTTATTTCTTAAGGGATAGTGTGGAAAATGTCCACTCATGACTTAATTGCAATAAAATAAATAAGATTCAACTTGTATGCTCTGATTGACAATATTATAAGAGAACTGTGCCAAATTAAAATAAGAAACTGTCTTCATAAGCTTGGTTGTTATTTATCTGCTTATTTACTTACCTTGTTAGTCCAGGAACAATCCAGTTGTAAGTTTTCCTCTTAAATCCAGGTGGCACACAACAGTCTTCTCCTTAAAGGGCTCCAGCATTTAGTGGGCATTCCAGTCTGTCATGGGAAGTGATATATGAAACAGTATCTACCGAGCAATAGTAGGTTTCTGTAGATTCTAAACAAATATCACATACACTGACACTATCAAACTGTTTCAATTATATTTACATATTTTGCCTATCCCAAATAATATGTTGCTTTCTTTAAATGCAGATGTCATTTTTTTCTTTGCATTTCAATTTTTCCTTTTCCATTCCTCACCTAAGACCTTACTGGTCTGTTACAGACTGAATGTTTGTGTATTCCTATCGTACCCCACAATGTGACCATACTAGGAGGTGGAGGCTTTAGAAGGTAATTAAAATTAGATTATGTCAGAAAGGCAGAGCCCTCATGAATGAGATCTGTGCCCTTATAAAAGTCACAAGACAGCTTTCTTTTCTCTGCTAGCTGCCATCTACACAAGGAAGTGGATTCTCACCAGACATCAAATCTGCAGGAGCCTTGGACTTCCCAGCCTCCAGAACTGTGAGAAATAAATGAATGTTATATAAGCCACCCGGTCTATGATAATTTGTTATAGCAGCCAGAACTGACTAAAATTGTCCAAACTAAATAATTGCATGTCACATGCAAAAATAAGAATATCTTTGAGAAATGCTAGTTAATTTTAACCTTGTATGTAAAAGTGAATTGCACCTCATTTTATGTTTTTACTTCTTACTCAAAAGATCCAATGATCTGCAATTCAGGAATTCATCTTCTTTCTGGACAAACTTAAAATTTAATGCCCATCAGAATTACTATGTGGTTCAACACAGCTGTGCTTCTCATTTTTGCCTGGCGCCTGTCATAGAAAAGACAAACCCACAGCCAATTCCTGTAGGGACATAAAACACCAATTTGTGTTTCTCTGTGACCACGTGGACCAACTGGCATCTAAACTGGAAGTCCTCAAGAACACCTAACCATTGAATGATGCCTTTCCTATGCAATGCTACCTATTTCAGAAGAAAGTGATGTGAAGGGAAGCATTATGGAAAGGAGTGATTGAGATTTAAAAAAGAAAAGCGATAATAGGAAGAACTTACAGACTATCTGACTGTCTTTGCAATGTTCTCTAATCAAGTTGTGGAAAAAGAACCATTGTAATGTCATATAAATACAACTCTATTAATTACTGATAGAATGAAGGCTCAAACCCAAATAAAATCAAAATTTTATTAATTTATTATTTTGTCAAACATACTAACTTTTAAAAATACTTAAGATATTAATTTCAAGCAGTTAAATAATTTTACCATGCCAGAAAATGTATCACATGTTTATCCTATGCTTAACTATAGAATAGTTGAGGGACCTTCATTTGCTTTTAAAGTATTTTCCACAGCAGTTGTAATTCTCTGTTTTTCTCCTGTTAATACATCCAGCCAGCTTCCACATGAAAAATAGTTTTAGAAAGTTGTCTGTGCTAAGACTCTTGCCTTTCTTTATAAATATAGTATATTAGATTAAATATAAATGCTACCCATTAAACCTGCAAATTGCTGAGCCATGCATAAATTCCTGTTGGCTTCTGCCCTTGTCTTTTGGTAATTCTGAAAAAGTATTTATGATTGATTACTTGCTATGATAGAGAACTGCAAGAGAAGATGTGATTAGTGGTAAACCAAAAAAAAAGTTTCCAATTTATGCTCCTCAAAGCTTGTTAACTGTATACACAGCAGGACAGAGTACATTTGCAAAAAATGGCCACAGCAATATTGCTTGTTCCACAGCAGTGTTTTCAGACCTTTGCCATTTTTCCATCAAGAGGTAGAGTCTGTTTCTCCCTCCATTTGAAAGTGAGTGGGACTTTATGAATAAAATGTACCACAGGCAAAGCTGTTTGAGTTTGAGGCTCAGTTGTAAGTGATGATATGTCTTCTACTTCGTTCTTTTTCAATCTCTTGGGACACTGACCTTTGTAACCTAGCCACCACATGGGACTAGTAAATGTTCAGCCTACAGCCCCTGCTAAAATCATACATGACTGCTAGTATCTCTTGCTAGCCACATGAGTAAATGACTCCCAGCCCTTAGACTTCTGGCTGCCCCTGTTAACAAGCCTTGCTCAACTGAAAATGTGTGAGTATTATCAGTTTTTAAATTTAGTTATTGACTTTTAAAGAGACAAGAAGGTGGATAGAATTATTTCAATCTGTCATTCCACTTATTTATGTATTCATTGATTGATTCTTGTACATGCCCTGACTAAGGATTGAACCTACAACCTTGGTGTTTTGGGACAATGCTCTCACCAACTGAGGTACTCAGTTAGGGCCAATGTTGTTTTGTTTTTAAGCCATGAAGTGTGGGGGAGCTCTGCCCACAGAACCCCCCCATCCACTTCACATGAGAATAAGTCTACCAAGACATGATCTGCTTGGGGAGGAAAGGTGGCCGGCTGATCTCTCAAAGGAGGAGGACCAAGAGCCTTTTCCTCAATGGGCTTTTATTGGGTTTGTTTTGCACAGAAATACAGGTAAAACTCACTAATCATTGTCAAGCAGTAAGGATCAAACAATAGATAGCATACAAAGAACTCTGAGGGACTATTTTGTGTCAGGGTTAGACAGCTAAAGGCCTAGAAAACTTTGGGAAACAAACTCGTATCCTGCTCTGACCCTTATCATTTAATTAAGAGCATTTTTAGCAAAACAGGTTTCACAGGAGTTTATGCATTCTTTCTTAGGTCTGATTACCCTGGGGAACCTGTCCTTTCCAGCACAGGGCACCACCCACCACCAGCATTGTATCAGGCTTAAGGCATTGTTTCAGGCTTAAGTCCAGCTGGGGAAGTAAGGCAGCCAAGAGATTAGGAGGCTTCTTGCAGACAGAATGAGGACTCAGGCTGTGTCAAAGCTGAAGGGCAAGGGTCTATCACCCCCTTTTGCTATAGCTCCCCAAGTCCTTCCCTGGAGCCTCTTCATGATCATGCCTGTCTTAGGTCATTCTCCCCTTGGGGAATTTTACCCATCACTGGCTAACTGGTCAAGCATTGGGGGGCCAGTTATGGATGAAGTAAAAGGAACAGAAGTGGCACTCCTGCCAGGGAGACAAGCTTTGTCTCCTTAGTGGCTTATGGTCTGAAGGTTCCTCACTCAGCCTTAGCCACGGGGTGGGGGTGGGGTGGGGTTACAGCTTCTGAAACCAGGCAGGGCGGTTCCCAACAATGAAGTGGTGTGTATTTTTTACTGTTATGGACTGAATTGTGTCCCCACAAATCCACATGTTCAAGCTCTAAGTATTTGTGACTTTAAGAAGATAACTAAGGTTAAACAGGGTTATATGGGTGGTGCCTTAATTTGACAGAACTGCTATTCTTATAGGAAGAGGAAGAGACACCAGAGCACTCGCTCACTCCCTTTCTCTCCCCGCACTCACAGAGAAAAGACCACGTGCAAGCACAGACAGTGAGAAGGTGGCCTGCTGCCAGTCAGGAAGAAAGGACTCACTGGAAATCAACCTGCCGGCACCTTGATGCTGAACTTCTAGTCTCCCAAACAGTGAGAAAATACATCTATGTTGTTTAAACCACCTAGTTTCGACATTTCTTACAGCAACCTGAGCAGAGTAGCACAAATTTTGATATTATGAAGAAGGATGCTGCTGTAAAAAATATCTTAAAATGTGGCAGAAACACTTCCAGCTGGGACTAAGAGAAAATGGGACAGAATAAACAGGAGGCCGTTGGACTTCAGGACCCATAGGATGGAACTATACAATTTTCCAGCTCTGACCATACATTCTCCTTAAAAAAAGGTAAGAGAAACCTTGAAGGCAATTCAGAGAACATCAGCAATGCCACTCTCACCAGAGCCCGGGGGACAAGGCTGTTTCTTCAGTGTTTTCAGAGGGTGAGGTCACCTCCTCAGGTTTTGTGGGCCAGGATGCTACTGACAATGTTCAGGGGGCAAGGTCACCCCACAGAACCTAGGGACATGAGAGTGACACTACCACCATTTGGGCCCAGACAGCAGAGCACTAAGCCAAAGAGGATTATTCTCAAGCTTTAAGAGCTAACACTATTTGATTTGCTTGGACCTGTCAGCCCTTCCTTATTTCTGATTTCTCCCTTTGAAATGGAAATGTCTATACTATACCTGTCCCACAGTTATATTTGGGAAGGATATAATCTGTCCAATGTCACAGATTCACAGCTGAAGAGAAATTTTAAATCAGGAAAAGCCAACTTCAAATGTCATCCCTACCTGATGTAGATGAAATTTTATTGAACTTAAAATTGATGCTAGAATGATTAAGATTTAGGGAGCTGTTGGGGAGGGGTAAATACACTATACGTGAGAAGGACATGAATGTTAGGGTTGAGAGACCAAAATATTATAAACTGAATTCCCTTCAAAATTCACATGTTGAGGCCCTAACCCATAGTGTATTTGGAGACAGGGCCTTCAAGGAGGTAACTAAGATTAAATGAGGTCATAATGGTAGGACCCTAACCTAGTATCCTTATCAGACAGTGTCCTTATGAGAAAAGAGAGGCACCAGGAATATTTGCACACAGAGGAAAAGCTATATGAGGACACAGTAAGAAGCTGAGTGTTAAAATCTTCAACTATAATTGTAGATATATCTATTCATTTTTTTTATTTCTTCCAGTTTGGGGTTTCATAATTTGAAGTTCTGTTATTAGAAATGCACATATATGGAACTCATATTTTCTCGATGACATGACCCCTTTATCATTATATATTGTTCTTATTTATCCCTGGAAATAGTCTTTGTTATGAAGTTTATTTAACCTGATGTATAATCACACTAATTTCCTTATATTTAATGTTTATATAGTTCATCTTTTTTTTTTCACTACCCTGAATTACTTTTTAAAAAAAGATGGACTTACAGACAAGATGTGGATCAGGTCTGCTTTTTCCTCCTGTCAACTTTACATTTAATTACAGTGCTTATACTATTGATATGCATTGTGGATTGACTATTTTTCCAAATGTTGGTTTCACAGATATGTATAACAAATAAAGTTAATTATAAGAAAAACTTATACAGATAAAACCCCACTTTTTCTGCTGTATATTTTGAATTCTGCGTAAGATATTTTTGGTTTGTTTGTTTTGTTGATCTTTAGAGAGGGAAGAAAGAAGACAGAGAAACAGAGAGCAAGGGAGGAACATCAGCATGAGAGAGACACATGGGTTGGTTGCCTCCCCATCCTTGCCCCCACTGGGAACTGAACACACAGCCCGGCTATGTGCCTGGACTGGCAAGCAAGCCACACTGGCCAGGGCAGTAGTAAGAAGTTTCTGAAAGCAAAAAGATTCTGCCACCAAAATTATTCTTGAGCCACAGATGACTCAAGAATAGTTGAGTCATCTTTACTTCTTTCTTTATTGTGATTAATTAATAGCTTTTGGTCAAGTTGATTAATTTTGATTGATCTGAACTTTGGTGTCTTAGCAAATGCCCAAATAAACTCTTATTTATGGTTTTAGAGGGTGAGTGTTTGTCACTTACAGTAATTGTACTATTATACATTTCTAGAACTCATTCTGCCACCCTCTGGTAACTCTACCATAGTTACATTCCTTAGAAACTTTTAATTTTGCTGAAGTAAAATATAAAAGGAAAGGGGAACTGTTTTTCCATAAACTTTGGTTCTTTCCAGAATGTGTATTGGCTTTGCCACCTTATCAATCTCAGCCTCCATTCTAATATCATTTTTCCCCCAAACAGTTTAAAGAGTATGGTCACAAGAGAATAAGCAAAATTTTGCTAAAGTTTGTGTTATTTCTATTTCTCTGAACACAAATCCTGTCTTTTTATTATCTTTCTTTCCTAAAAAGTGCTTCCATATTATATCAGACATTCTTCTGTCTTCTCTTTCATTTTGTAAATTTTACTTGAAGAAAAAGAGAATGCTAATACTATTCAGAGACTAGCCCACTTGCCTTTAAAGGAAGGTGTCTAGGAATCCCTTGCTGGACTTTAAAAGAGGTTGATAAAGATACAAATAACAACAAATGGACATAATAATCACCATTAGGTTTATGCATTTTACCCTACGTTTCAAGTTGGTGTTAGCTAGAAAATTACAGATATGGAAAAAATGCAGCTTGGAAAATAAAAAAAGTTCATTCTCTTTTAATTGGATGAATGTGACTCAAAGTCTGAGCTACTATGAATGCCCTGTAAATTTTCCTTATTTAGTATTTGTCTATAAAAATGCCAAATAGAACTATAATGGAGAATTTGGGTATATTAAATCACAGGGTAACGCCATACAGAAAATAATTAACACCCACTTTTCTAAGTATGTAAAAGACAACAAAATGAAACTCTGTTCTATATTTTCAGAGATTTATTTGTGATAATAATGACTCTAAGAAAATCATATCAACTCTATGAAATCCAGTCATGTTTACTATGGTTTGTATTTTACACTGAAATATGTTATGCTTTACAGGGATAAAGAAATAACATAAAGTTCAGAAATGAAACCTTCATCACTTTAGAAATCTAATCTTATTTCTTAGAATCTCTAAAATTAATCTAATTTTTAAAATGTTGATGGCAAATCACTCACACATGTCTACATTTTTCAAACATCAGCATGAATAAAAAACTGAAACTAAATTTACAGAAATGTACAGAACTTAAAATAATTTTAACACCTGTAGATTATTTTTAAATAGATCTGAATCTAGAGTTCTTATTTTATGTGATTGTGTAGTTTTCAACACAACTAAGCTACTACATATTAATTGAACTTTAATAAAATAGCATTTTGAGATTATCTAGTCCAATTATATATCAAGGGAAAATAAAATACTTGCCCAAGATCTTCCTGCTAGTTAGTTTGCCAAATTAGGACTAGGACCCGCATCTAATGATCTGAAATAATAAGTTGGAATAGTAGATTGCATCACAATTAAAAAACACTTCCAAAAAACATTTTATCTAATGCACTTTCTACTATACCAACCTGTTTTTTCCCTCAATTTGGTTTCTCCTGTTTTTTCTAAGTAATCATATCATTGTGCATAGAAATAACAAACTACTTGCCTTTACCTAGTTGCTTTTAAATGGAATTGAATAGCTCATTTTTTAATAATGAATGTCATTCATCTCTCTTAAGCAAGGTGACTTCCTTACATAACAAGTAACACTATTCATTGACCTTTACAAATGAGAACAGTGAGGTTTTAATTCACATTTTCTGCCATCATTGTTACTTGATTAGCAAACAATTCTGTATCTTCATTTGGCCTAAGCTAAAGTCGACTACTCATTTAAATAAAATACCTATATTTATATAGTTGTTTTTTTCTCTGAAGTGTTTATCAGGAGCACATATAATGATCTTTGAAATGTGTTATAACATAATTCAATGGCAGAAAATATAAGCCTAAACCACTTCATTCTATTTCATGGTAAATTGTTCGCTACTCTGCTTTCTCAAGCATTTTCTTTCAGGCTATGACTATATAAAATGCTGATGGTCATATCTTGAGAGAAAAGAGATATTTGCAAATATAATTGAAATGATCATGAATATCTCTAGTAGGGATTAAGGTATAAGAAAAGGAAAGAGCCCCAGCTGGTCGGGCTCAGTGGACTGAGTGACAGACTGTGAAGCAGAGGGTTGCTGGTTTGACTCCCAGTCAGGGCACATACCTGGGTTGCTGGCTAGGTCCTTAGTGGGGCATGCGTGAGAGGCAACTACATACTGAGGTTTCTCTCCTTCTTTTTCTTCCTCCTTTCCCCTCTGTCTAAAAAAATAAATAAAATCTAAAAAAAAATACCCTGGCTGGTGTAGCTCAGTGGATTGATCATGGACCTGTGAGCCAAAGGATCGTGGTTCGATTCCCAGTCAGGGCACATGCCTGGGTTGCAGGCCAGTTCCCAGCAGAGGATGCACGAGAGCAACCATACATTGATATTTCTCTCCTTCTCTCCTTATCTTCCCCTAGAAAGATAAATAAATTAAATTTAAAAAAAGAAAAGGAAATAAACATGCTGTTTTGAATAACATATGGAATTTGTTGACACTCAAACCTATCATTCTAACATTTGGAGGGAACCACTAAAGACAGATATACTGAAAATAGAAAATAGCACAATTTTAAATTATTTCATGCACATTTGTTTGTATCTATAAGGTGCAACAAATTGAATCATACTGTGTCCCAAAATCAGACCAGTCTGCAAGTAAATTTTAATTTCTGGATGTAGACGTAAAGTGTGAATATAAAAAAGACTTCCTCTACTTGATTTATGTTTGTCTATATTATTTACTTCCTTCTTCCTTAAAACTGTGATCTTTATGTCTCTTTACATACAAGATAAGACAAATAATTTCATTCTGTACCTCAGATATGATTTATTGTCCTTCCTTATTGGGGAAAAGGACTAATTCCATGGATTATCCAGCATTACATATGGTTTCATTATCTTTGTTTATTCAGATACTACTCAATTTTCTACTTGACAGTGACTGTACAACACAAGCTAGCAAAAAAAATTTTCATTTTGATACCAAGAAGTCATTAGGATTAACAAGTTAATATTTATCAAGTCCACTCTAAACAGTCAAGTGTATGGTTCTGCATTATTACAAAGGATTATCTTGGTGAACCAAATTAACAGAGATGAACAGCATGGCAAAACTAAAATCATCTGCTTTTAGGAATTAAGTAATTATATATAATTAATGGAAAGAAATCATGATTAATGAATACATAATACTTACACAATGATTAATTAACACTTTTAAAATAATTAACTCTCCAAATGACCATTTTCCACAAAATTAATATAGTTTGCATGAGTAGCTGGTGACAACTAAAATGCTAATAGCTCCTCATTATAGCACTGCCAGAGGGGTGGAAAAACACGAGAGCAAACCTTTATGTTTTTTCATTAGTATGCTCTTCATGGTTCTCTTGCTGAGGAATAATCATTCACCTTCAGAAAATTTAGCTTTGGTAGAATTTAAGCTATAAAAATACATGCACATACTTATATGTACAGATGATATAACTACATATGTATTTATAGTAATCGCATTTAATTTGGAGAAAATTTTAAACTATCTCAGTATCATCTTTGAGATGTTCCCTTTCTTCCTCCCTATAGTCAGTCATCAGTTTGTATATATTTTTTATTTCTAGACCTGTCTCAATTTACCCCTTTCGCGTGCTTCCATCACTGCATGTCTGATCTTCTACAGGTATGCTTATTTTTTAACTCCTATATTCCATCTCACACACAGTCTAAAACCTGGTTAACAACCGGGTGTTAACCCACGCAAAAGGCATGGTGGTTCTCAGTACCCATGAAGCCCCAGCACTGCAACCTGATTTTCAATCTGGTCAAAATCCAATTTCGCTTCTATTTCAAATCTTACTTTATTTACTCTTCTTTTCTTTTTTAAACAGTTCTTGTGTGAATTGAGTAGCTACCCTTATTTTGCTAAAGTTAGTAATTCAAATACTTAATAGTAAGATGATGAAAATTCAAAGTACTCTCATTGTCAGCTATTATAATGGTGTTCTGAATAGCACTCAACTTCCTCTTTAAGACAGTATGCTAGTTAGCACTGGAGAGAGAACGAGTCCTGACCAAAGAAACAATGAGATCAAACTTCCTTCTGTGACTATCCTGTCTAAGTGCTCTACAGTTATTACCAACTCTTTCTAGGACAATGAGTATATGCTGTAGGAATGTGTCTTCTTTTTTCATACTTGACTTTGGACATTTACCTCAGTATCTTACCAGTTGGATGGCCCTGGGTTTGTTCATCATAGACTCCTACACACTGCACCTGGCAGAACATCTGCTGGGAGTCTTTTTGGGATGTCACACTTAGCTACATTATGAGGGGGAAGATATGTGAGAGACTAACTTAGCCTTCAGTGCTGTCTTCAAGGCTATTAGAGGGCACTGCTATAACAGGATAGTCAAGAAATTCAACATTGTGCAATGGTAGATCTGGGAAGATCTGAGAGCGAAGGTAGTCCAAATGGCTTATCTCACAAACAGGGTCCAAAGATACGGCATGGCTGGGAGAGTATTCAATAGCGAGTCAGAGGATGTGATATAATCCGAAAGTAAGTGTTCTGACTGCTAGCTGATGCATGGTTTTCCCACTAATGCATGCTCTAGATCAGGGGACTGCAAAATGGGTGTACCTTCCCCAGGATATATGGAAACCAAGCCTCTATAAGGGTGTAGAAAGTGTTATCATTTCTAATTATATTTACTTTTTATATTTAGAAGAGAAAAAAGGACTTACGCTTCATAAAATTTTAATACACAGATTGGCATTCGTCCCCTCATGAGGATGATACATAGGTCAGATGCTCATGTCCCCTGCACCATTCAGCTGTCCTGAGAAAAGAGTGGGACGCCAGCCATAAAGACAAATGGGACAGAGGCTCCGTCACTTATTCCTTGGCTTTCATCTCACTGATGCGCGCTCTAGTCTGCATTCGCGCCAGAAGTAGATTGATAGATCACATGACTCAGTTTTAACCAAGTGAATTTACAAATCGTACCATCCAGTTTCAACTAAATTAGACCTACATAAAATGGACAAGTAGCTAGGACTACATTATTGTTAATTCTAGTATGAGAGTCTCATTGGCCACATTACAAAGTAAAATCAATAAAATCTAATCATATCTGACAGGATATAAACAAAAAATTAAAATGAGTAAGAAAACTATTAAAATATGAACATATATCCACTGCCAACAATAAAATAATGTTACCCTAAATGTATGTAGATGTTTCCCCACTTATGATGGTTTGATTTACAATTTTTCAACTTTACAATGTTGTGAAAGCAATATGCAGACAATAGAAACTGTACTTTGAATTTTGATCTTTTCCCAGGCTAGCAATACGCAGTAAATACTCTCTTGTGATGTTGGTCAGTGGCAGGGAGCCAGAGCTTCCAGTCATCCACACAATCACAAGGGTAAACAACTGATACTCTAGCAGGGGTGTCCAACCTTTTGGCATCTCTGAGCCACACGGGGAGAAGAAGAGTTGCCTTGGGCCACACATTAAGTACACTGAAACATGTAATCCCAAAAAAGTGTCATAAAGTTTTAAGTAAATTTACAATTTTGTGTTGGGCTGCATTCACAGCCATCCTGGGATGCATGCAGAGCATGGGCCACAGGTTGGACTCCACTGCCAGTGTACTCATTGACCAACTGGAAGCCAGTGTAAGTGCTCTGAGAATGTTTAAGGTAAGCAAGGCTAAACTAGGATGTTCTGTAAGTTAAATGTATTCAATGCTTTTCAACTTAAGATACTTTCAACTTAAGATGGGTTTATAGGGACATAAGCCCATTGTATGTAGAGGAGCATTAATATTGAGAACTTGGTTAATGATAATGGTATCTGCATATATAATGAATGAATGAATGAATGAATAGATAGATAGATAGACAAATAGATAAATAGATGGCATAACCATATATAGGTGGTCCGGCACAAGGATTGCCCCCTTTTTATTACAAAATCTTTTATTGCAAAATCATAAGCATGCAATTCTATACCATAACAATACCACACTAAAGCACACCATTTGATATTTTAGGTGAAATGTTCAAGTCAAACCTATAAATTATTACACCTATATCATTACCCCACCAAGCACACTCAAATAGGCATTAATTCAGCCAGACCCTGTATTTGAAGACCAGTGTTCTATTTAAGGAGCTGTGTATCAAATAACAATAAATGGGCCCAAAATTGGAGACAAACCAAATGTCTTTTAACAGGAGAATGGCTAAGCAAATTGTGGTATATTGATACAATGAAATACTACGTGCAATAAAAAAGAAGGAATTATAAATAAAAATCAGTAAATATGGACAAACCTCCAAAATGCCATGCTAGGAACAAGAACGTAGATCCAAAAGAAAAAAAAATACTAACTGATTTTTTATGTATGAAGTTCAAGTCAAAATTTTATGGCGATAGAAATTAGAACAATTGCTTCTAAGGCAAGAGGAACAACTGAAAGAGGGTAGGAGAGGACTTTTTAGGATGATAAAATGCCCTGTCTTTAGGTGCTGGTTCCTGAGGTACATGTGCTTTTCAAAATTCATTAAATGCTGCATTTGAGATTTGTGCATTTCATTGTGTATAAAGTTTGACTCAATATAAAAAAACATTTAAATAAATAACATCTGGTAGAACTAGCACTTTTACTTGCTGTTCCTTTGTTAGAGCTCTTTTCATGTGACGTAATAATTCTCATTTCTATATCATCTCCCCTTCCTATTGGGAGTAGATATTATGACTTCTTTATCTGTTTTTTCTACCACACACGGAATATCCATGGCATTGCCTCAAGGAAGGTATTGTTGGACAAGTAAATAAATAAAAGAGGTACCGATTTTTTATTTACAAGTTGCTTAATATCCTTTTAATTAACAAGCAGTTGGCTACACTGGCTCCATGAGGGAGCTTCACATTGCTTCTAGGACAATAGTAAGTAATAACATTTTCCAAGTCCCTGAAGGCACCTTGGATCCTTAAATTAGTCAGCTTTGTGTCTCAGTTCTAGGTGGGCTTCTTACTACCTGTGGGGCCTTAAGTAAATCAGTTAACCTTTCTGGGTTCATTTCCTCCACGATGTAAATTATGATGGTAAAACCCGACCCAAGAAGTGCTGAGGACTGATTATAAATGATACAGAAAAAGCGCTCTCATATAATATGACACATATAATAACCCACCATAAATATTAGCTTCATCCCCACATCATACAAACAATGTGAGAGCGTTTCTTCTGCAGTCATCAAAATAATTCAACCTACTGTTGCTCTCAACCTTTGAACATGTGTGCAGAGGGTCAGAGAGGTTCCGTAACTAACCTCTATTTCCTATGTATTTTAGAGTCGCCAGGCTACCTCTCCCCAGTCCTCTGTTTTTTAATTTGGTGTGACTGGTTAAGTGGAAGTGTTAAGCTCCACAGCTTTTGTGGCTTGTGTGTCAAAACCCTCTTTTAAACCCACTAGAAACTTCCTCCCAGAGCACACCGACTCTTTCAGGATGTGACAGCTGACTGTGACAACCCCTTGAGGAATTCAGTTTTGTGAGACTGCCGAGTTATCCAGGGAGCTTCTCCCCCGACACTGCTATTTCACCAGCCACCTCACTCCCAAATGTAGTGTGTCAGTTGCTTCCTGCGAACTGCCTCACAAGATAGCCCGTTAAAAAAGCAAAAACTAGTGGAAGGAAGCCAGTACTTTATATTTGTTCTGTTCTCTGTGAATGTCGTTTCTTTCTTTCTTTTTTTTTTTTTTTTAAGGCTAGGCGCTGATCTTTGTTTATAGTAGTGAAACTGAACTCTAAGCTTAAGGAAGGTTTCTCCACACTCCCAACCCACCAGTTAACACTGGAAATTTATGAATCTCTGATAAAACCTGTTTTCTGTACACCAGGCACTTCACAGCTAAGCCTATAGATCACAAGTATACTAAGCTCTGAAATTTTAACTTTTAGGAAATAATACCTGTCAACTCCTTCATGTATGCAATACATTCATATTTAATGTATGTGATTTGAAGGAAGAAAAGTATGACATTGGAAGCTAGTCTCTTGATAAGAAAATATTTGGATTTTAGTGCTTTAAAATGGAACATTTTTTCCTGAATCCTTACATTCCCACCACATTTTCTATTTTAAATACGAAAATACCTAATTTAATTCGGTTAACTAATTTAAATAAGAAAGATGATCCTGCCCTGGCCAGGTGGCTCCGTTGGGTGGAGCATCATCTCGTACACCAAAAGGTTGTTGGTTCTGTTCCCTGTCAGGGCACATACCCTAGGTTGCAGGTTTAACCACCAGTAAGGGCCTGTATGGGAGGCAACTGATTGGTAATTCTCTCACATTGATGTTTCTCTCTCTCTCTCTCCCTTCCTCCCTCTCTCTAAAATCAATAAAAATATATCCTTGGGGGGGGAATTTAAATAAAAAACAAGGTGATCCTAATGGCATTTCTACTGGACATGCTGGAGGAAGACTTGTGTATCCTCAGATGACTTCCAAGCCCACCATATTCTCTTAAGGAAAGTAACCAGAACTATATATGATGCTTTCGAATGTATACTGTGTGAAATCAAGCTCAGTTTTGGCCACAAGTGATTGTAGCAATAATGAATGTGGTAGTATAAGAATAACACATTGGCATTGAAGCCAATTCCAATTCCTACGTCTGAAGGGCTTCGGTCTGAAAATGTACGTGATAAAATTGTCTCATATTGAAAGATGGTAAGCTAAACCAATCAAATTATTTTGTTTGTAGAAATGTGAAAATAAAATGAGAAGGTGTCTCATATTCCTCTTAGATCTTCGATAATACTGAGTTATGGTTTCAGTTCTCCTGAAGGGACAGTGCATGCCAATCTTAGAAGAACTTTCAACCCAGAATTTCCACATAAACTTAATAAGCTTCCCTTGCCAAAGGCAATTCCTATGTGTCTCTTTCCTGCAGTGTTCAAGAATCTGACTAATAAAATGATACCAGTGCTGGGAATAATGTATTTCTTTTTATGCATGTAACAATGTAATATAATAAAATAAAGCCCTACCATTGATATCATAGATTATATCTCTCACTTGCAGCTTTCCTTACCATTGGAAACATGTCTAAAGGGAACACAATTGGAAGGAAGAAAAGGAATTAATTTAGAAAAGCAGTTGACTATGAAAACTGTACAAGAGGGAAGGGTTTTCATGAACATGAATAAAGGGCACATGGACAAAACCAATGGGAGGTAGGATCAAGGGTGGGAGGTGGGGATGGCTGGGGTGGGGGTGAGTGGTGGGGGGACAGTGGAGACAACTGTACTTGAATAGCAATAAAAAATATGAAAAAGGGTGATTATTGCTCTCTAAAAAAAGAAAACTGTGCAATTGGGATAATACTAATTACAAATAAGTAAATAGCCTAGATCATTGTACCAAATTCATTTTTCTCAGGCTATGCCAAGGTTAAAAGCAGACCTTTTGTTTTCATGTAAATGACTGGTAAATACCAAGTATATGAAAAATGAAAAATTTCTCCCAGTCAACTATGACTAACTTAATAGCTGTTACTGAAAAGGGGACCTGGCCCTTTGCTGGTCTGCCTTGCACTAGTTGGTAGTGTGTGGGCTCTTGACTTTGTGTAGGAAAGATTTCACAACATGAGTCCAGGTGACTGTGAGGGCATGTTTATTAAACCTTATGACAGTAAACAAGGAAGGGCATAATGCAGAAGAAGCAACAGGAGGGCTTAGAAATGAATCTTGAAGGGCTGCTTTACCTCACTGGGAAGTCAGAGAAAAGGGGAGCATTGGGAGCAGGTTCCAGGGATCTGCCAGGACAAACTGTTGCTACCCATCACTGCCCCAGTTACAAGGTCCACGGAGTCTCCCAGAGTTTAGACGGTGCATGTCTTGGGTAGGGAGGAGGGGAAGGGAAAGGCATGTGAGTGCTCCAGGGAGAGTGAGGGAGAGTTCACCCCAGTTCCTTCATCCTGAAAGCTTTCAAGGGTAGAGATCTCAGGGGAGGTCCCAGGGGAAGAACCCAATGAGGGGTCATTGGCTTTCCAGGTGTGTCCCGTCAGGGTCGTGGTTGGTACCAGGGCAGGGGTCATTACTTAATGCAGCTGGTCCCAAGGCTGGCCTGGAGTCACCTATCTGGCTTTGCTGTTTTTCTGGCCCTAGAGCTGAAACCCAACTGAGGCCTAGATGTTATCTACAGGGAGGAAAGCCCAGGAGAGGAGAGGTTTCCCTGGGGGTGAGGTGCTTATCTCCCTGGCTTTGTCCCCTGCCAGGCACTTGGGGCTTTCCACCCTGGTGACCATCTGCACCTGTTTGCAAACTGCTCAGCCAGTTTGTTCAGCTGTCTCTCTCAGTTTCCCCATTCCTCTTGCCAAGGAATTTTCCTAACTTCTTAGTATTCTGCCTCACAACCAACAAAAGCAGATAACCAGAAATAAGGTAAACATAAATACTACCCAGCCAAAAAAAATTTAATACCAAGTTATAGTGACACTTTTAAAATAAACTCTTAGAAGGCAGTGCGAACTATAATGTAAATTATATCAATATCTAAAGTAGGTACTAATTACATATGGAGGGTTTCTGTTATTTTAGCATAGCCAATCATTATTTCTTCCATAATTTTGCTTTCTCAATAATGTAAGCCCTGATGCTATTTGTTCAAATGTCTTAACTTTTCCATAACATATGCTGCCTTGTTTATAATGCAAATCTAATTATATTTAGTCATAAAAACATTAATGATATTTTGCCCCTTATAATTGGTTTTAGCAACAACAAACCTCCTCAATTTCTGTTAGGAGCTTGTGGCTTCATATAGTCCAGTTACCAGTGAAATAAAGTATTTTTGGTGTTTTAGTCTTACCTGTTTTTAGTTTAGCCCTCATCTCTTGCAGTAATGTGAAGGTGCGAATGAGCTCCCTACTCCACCCATTATTCCACTTTGATGCAGCGGGCCTTGGAACAGTTTATGACACCTCTTCCTCCCACCTGTTTTGCACGGTGACTCTCATCCAGACTCTTTGGTTTACACTCACCCTCCCCTCCTTTTTGGCAACTTGCTTCCTTATATCTAATCGCTGCCCAACATTATCCTCCTTTTCAATTCATTGAATACTTTTCCTAACCCAGGAACATGTGTACATGTTTAAGTTTTTTTCATCTTTTAAAAAAATTGTTCTATTACAGGTGTCCCAATTTTTTCCTGTTGCTCTCCTGTGCCCTGCCCAGCACCTCCTCCCAACCTCCTACTCCCCTCCCACAATCACCCCCACCCTGTTGTCCATGTCCATGGGTCATTTATACTTGTTCCTTAATTAGGCCCTTCCCCTTCTTTCCTCCCTTTATCCCGCCTGCTCTGGTCCCTGTCAGTTTGTTCCTTGTTTCCATGTCTCTGGTTCCATTTTGTTCATTTGTTTGTTTTGTTCATTAGGTTCCTCTTATAGGTGAGATCATACAGCATTGTCTTTTGCCACCTGGCTTATTTCACTTAGCATCATACTTTCCAGTTCCATCCACGCTGTCACGCATGTTTATTAAATTTTTGATTGGATGGGTTGACTTGGTGTTGTGGAGATGCTCTATTTAAATAGCTAATTGAACTAATTAGTCCTAGGTGTCAGAGAAAAGCCAAATTTATCAGAAGAGAGCCAGGTAGCAGAAGATAAGGGTCAAAGTCTAGGTTTCCAAAAGAATGTTAAATTTAAGTACCTATCAGTATTAGGCAAGATTAAACTATTCAAAGCCACCAACCTGGTATCTGGCCTAGTATTAGACTGCAAATTCGAAGGCCAATTTATAGAAAAATGGGCCCATGTCTTCCAAAAATGACAGAACAAATGTAGCTCGGCTAGTGAGCATAATTATTCATTATCTACCCACTTATTATCAGAGGGCAATCGAATCAGACTCATCAAACATTTACTGATGTTCTGAAAGTGCTGGTCACGCACGCTAGGTATTGCAAAAAAAGTGGAAAAATATTTTCATTATAAAGTGTTCCACACTGCATAAAATGAGACAAAGGAAGGTCTGTAACTTGACCCTAGATACTAAGCATTCTAGTGACTATGTAAATTAAACTAAAGTTTTTCTCTGATGAAGAAACAAAGGATTTGAAATATAGGTAATAAAAATTGGTCTAAACATGCACTGCAATAGCTCCTTGTACTTCTTAGCGGTGAGAGGTACAAATAGAAGTCTAGCTTCAAAATATTTCGAGTGCAATGAAGGTACATATTAGTCCTTGTTCTCCACAGAAATCATCTGAGAAAGAGGATGTCTTCTGAAATGCTAAGGCTACAAAACAAGATAAAGCTAAACTTAAAGAGTTTGCCCCTGAAATTCGGAGTTCAAGGAGCATTGAAATTTTATTATTCAAATGCAACTTTTTAACATCAAATGAGGTGGGGGTTTTTTTCAGCTCATAAGCTCAGACTATGCTGATGGAAAATCTGGAGGGTCACTCCTGTGTCATGTCTGTGATTGGAGTGGTTGGTTTGTACTTGCCACTTATGAAACAACTTCTATGTCAATATTCTTAGAATTCATAGAATCATAGAGTGGAAAGGGATCACAGAAATCCCCTACAGATGGATGACTTAGTGATAGAAAATTGAATCCCATGACTAGGTAGGAAAGAGAGCACTAACACCAGTTTTTCCTCCCACTCCACTAAAGCAAATGCAAAGGGAAAATCTCCTGTCCACTGGATAGTTTCATTTTAACCATCACTGTTTAGTTCCTAGACCCTTTTGCACACCAATACTGCTTTCCATAAAACTCTAGGTTCTGCTGAGATATGATTTTTCAACATTTTCTGATGTAATTGCTATTTAGCTAAGCAAAAGAATAATTTGAATTGATTCTTTTTTGGCTTGCATTTCATCAAAAAATGTGAAATTTCACCCCTAAGCTATTCTTTCAAAGAATAAGTAACTTTTTAAAATGAATCAAAATCATATTTTGTAAGCATATTCCAAATCACTGTTTCGAAACACTTTGGAAACTCAAATTGCTATGTGTAGCCAAAAGGAAATACTTTTCTTTTTGCTGTAAGAGCCCTTATCTAAAGAGCAAAGGATTTAATTACCAATTCAACAAGAGTTCATACAACCCTATTCTAAATAGTATGAAAATATGCTGCTATAATTTTAAGTGATTTCTCTCATTAATATATGTATTATTTTCTTTTCTAGCAAGAAATCAAAATATGTAAACCAGGACAATGGTTTAGTTACCAAGAATAACTCATTAAAATAGAATTGAGAGAAAAAAATAAGAGCCGTCAGACAAGAAAAACAAAGAAAATAGAACAGTGTGAAGTATAAAAGATAAGTATGAGAGTTTTATATCCATATGGAAGAATAAAAGTGAATACAGACTTCAGAGGACAAAAATCATCTAAGTAAATTTGACCAAAGCATGGAGGATAAACTAGAAAGAAAGAGACCAGAAAACAAAAACATTTTTTTACTAAGATTCTTATTTTCCCTTTAGCACTAAACATGATTCTTTACTCTATGTTTAGTTTTATCATTTCTATATAGAAGCAAGAATTCAACTGAGGAGAAAAAGTATATATACTTAAAAAACCCTTCTTTGCCAAGTTTTAGGGTGGAAATTTACAGGATCTAGGAATTGAGGGGAGGAATGCACAAACGAAAGAGTAGCGGTATAAAAAGAGGCCCAGTCAGCCTTTTCGATCGTCTCCAGTAAGGACTAATATCAGTCACAGCTGGACCTGCAAAGCTTCCAGCCCTGCTGGGTAACCATCTGAGTATTGAACTAAATGACCCTCCATGATTCTCAAATACTGTAGTAGATCAATTGCATGTTAACATTTGCACAGCTGGTTATTTGGTTACATGTGGGCAATTCCCCAAGTCCTCATTTGATTTTGGAGTGTATCTGTTCACTTAAAGCACACCACCATGTGCTGCCCCGGACAGCATATCTGGACCAGGGGAATTAGTGCAGCAGGCCTGTGTTCCTGCAAACGGAATCCTCCCAGAGAAACATGGGAAGGCATTCTGATTTCATAGGTTATAGCCCTAACTACAAACTATCTGCTAATGGCCATTTTTAAACAAAAACTATTAAAATTAGCCAAAAGCTAAAAAAAAGACCAAGTGGCAAAGGTAATTCCCAAATGATCCAGTATATGACCTATCAATGTGGCCTGAATTTCAGCACAGTTATGAAGAATCTCCTTCAAAGAACTAAGTCACGAAATACCACAAAAACTGCCTATACATTCTAAAATAATTTAGTAGGCCATATTATGAGACCTTACTAATGATTGTTAATTTATGACATTTTTAGTTTATTAAAGAGCTCTTAGATGTTTTCATTAATATATATATATTTATACATATATATATATATATATATATATATATATATATATATATATATATATTATTCCCATTATGTGGGGATTTCTTTCTACCATCCAGTGAGGAAAACAAAAGGAAATCTGTTCTTCCTTCTTCAGAAAAAAAAGAGGTGAGACTATGGAAGGGATGTCAATCCAGCAGCCCTCCTTACTTGCTCCTGAATGGTGACATCAAGGCTTTCCTGCTGCTGCCATTTAACAACTACTTCCCTGCCCCAGTTTTCGGATACTTCCCCTGAAAACAGCGATTTTCAACCAATCTGCCTTAAGAATTTTTAAAACATGCAATACCTGCCTATTTAGTCAGGGGCACTGGCTTCTTTTCCCTTAGATTGTCAAATAAAAAACTGATAACAGCCAACACAGCAATAGTTGTCTGGTGTGGATGAATCAAAATTACACCTATTTTTGTCAGGTCAGCAGAAAATATATAATCTGCTTTTTGGTGTGCCACAGAATTTCAGTAATTCATTTATGTGGGCCATGAGATATTTTTTTAAAGGTTGAAAATTGCTGCCCTAAAGCAATGGTTACAGAGTCCTCTTTCTCAATAACTTCAGTTTCAGGGTTTTTGCTTGGAGACAAACTTAGATATTGAATTTATTCAATTACTTCTTAAGGAAGAACTGCCTAGATGATGTTTGTACCCAAACTCTCTAACTCTCAGTACCTCCTTCTGTAATAATTCAAAGGTCTATCTGAAAAAGTTCTGTGATAAATAAAGGAGTAAATGCACATATATGGTGCAACACCCAGCAGTTCAAACATGTTCTGTGGCTGTTAGTTCTTTTTATCAAGCACTCCACCAGAAGACACAGAGGCACTCTAGAAAATTTTTAAAGGAATTTGTAGCTGGGTATTTAAGGCAGAAAAAAAGAAAAGAAGAATGAAAGAAGAACTAGAAAATAGCAAAGGTAAAAAATGCTTTAATTCACTTCACTTTTCATTAATTCATGGAGCTATATCTGCATTGTGCTCTACCTAGAAGCTAAAAAGACGACAAGTGAGTTAATCTCCATTCTATTATTCTTTATTTTTCTTTACAGAACATCCTATTTCAAGCAGCAGCTACAGATATATTGCATTTCTGAACATAATGGAAAGTGGTTAACACTATGGTATATTTATTTGTTTATATCTTGGCCATTAAAATAAATAAAAAGAAGTAAAAGGTGGTAGTCAAGATGAGCTTTGAGTAATGAAAACCCTTATAAATTTGACAAAACTATACTAAAATATTTCTAAAAAACAATCTGAAGTGGATATATAAACATCTTTATACACATACATACATATACATGCCTGAGTCTTTTGTAGTTAGATGCTTCAGAACTTATCGCTGATAACTTTCGTTTACAAAGCAAACGAAAATGAGCATGTACATGGCTGAATGAGTACAGAGAGAAATAGAAGGAAAGAAACCCTCCCTGGAATCATTAAGGTTTCAGCATTGCCACTTTCCCCTTTGAGGGAAGAATTAAATATTTGGTTTTTTCCAGTTTCCTAGAAAGTTCTTGAAATTCAAGTTTTGGGGGGTTTTTTGCAAAGAAGTGAAGAAGGATCGGACAGCAGAGACCCAGGAACCAACTGCGAGGTGTTAATGAGGGTGGAAGAGACAGAAGCGAGACAGGGCTAGGTAGCTGGTACAGCTGGGGATCATTAATAGCAATCAAGGGCCACTATAAACAAATCAGTATGAAACAGAGAGGCTCTACATTTTCCTGGCTGGGTAGAAGGAGCCATCTGGACAGAGAGAACTTGGCTTACAACTCTCATAAGGGAACTTGGCTTTTTTTTTAAACCACTTCAGCATAGTCGGTCACTGAAGTAAACAAACTGAATCTGCTTATCCTGTAACATTAAATTACTATCTCAAAATATAGAATCCACAGTGGATTATGACTAATTTAACACAACAATATAGGAAGAATTTTACAGCTAGGGAAAAGTGGGTATAGTTTTAAGAGTAGCCAGAGAAGCTTAAACAAAGAAAGGAGAGAGAAGAAAATGTTATTTGTTTATAATATATGTGTGTGTCTGTCTGTACAGACACACAAACACACATATCATATTCTCCAGAGTTTAAAAAAGAAATCATGAGTTGTTTAATAGCATTCAAGTCAGCAGAACTGGTGAGTGCAATCATATTTGTTTGCAGTCCTGGGCCAGGAAGCTGCTAATAAGGATGGAGCCACAGAATGATCTGGAAAAACAAGCCTGAGAGCCTTTCCTTCCAATAAAAGGAATGGCTAGGCACAATAGAAAAAACAACAAACTACTAAAAGGTGGCCTTTTCCAAGACCTTTCCTTCTGGTCCATACATTTACAAATCTCCATCATCTCTCCCTCACTTCCAAATGTCCACGTGTTCACTATACCCAGACCAGACTCCAGATCTTTTAGTTTTAAGCGTGGCATTTGCTTTACTGCTCTACCAACCCCTTTGTTTCCCTCTATAGGATGCAGCCTCTCACAGTCAAGGGAACTGAGAGGCTAATCTCCACGGGGGTAGGGGATTCTCTGTCTTTGAATCCTCAGGGTTAATTAACTGTCTCTCCTGACTTCCTTTATTTTTTTTTCAACTGTTAACTGTGTAAGGCCGATTTTCAAATACTGAATCTAGTTAAAACTTTGACTTCAGAACTCTCGGGTAAATTAGTTAAAGGTTTTATGTAAACTCGTGACCCCACATTCCCCATGACTTGTTTTCTGCTTCTGCTGGCTATGAAAAGCTAATTGTTAAAAAATTGCTATGGAATACATTCATTATTCCTATTCAGTTGGGTAATTTAATCCTAAGGGATTTTCTAAAGAAGGCTAACCACATGGAGTTGAGCTTAAACAGCCCAGAGTGCCTGTTAAGCTTGCGTCTGAGTTATGCTCTCAATGTACAGCAATGTATTGTGTAGTTAAGAGGCCCACTCAGGGCAGAATCTCTGTCCTATCATTTAATAGCTGTGCAACAGCTAAGCAAGGTGCATAGCCTCTGAGATTCAATTTTTCTCATCTGCTAAATGAAGAAAATAGTAGCCACCTCACAGTGTTGCTGGAAGGTTCAGTGTTTTAATGTGTGCAAAGTCTTTAGCATGGTGCCAGGCACAAGGAACAGGCTCCTTTAAAATAAGTCAACTCACATACAGATGGCCGTAGACATATAAAAAGATGCTCAACATCACTTATCATCAGAGAAATGTGAACTAAAACCACAATGAGGTACCACCTCACACCTTACACTAGAAAAGGCTGTCATCAATAAATCCACAACAAACAAATGTTGGCAAGGATGTGGAGAAAAGGAAACCTTCTTGCACTCTGGGTAGGATTGTAAATTGGTGCAGCCACTCTGGAAAGCAGTATGGAGGTTCCTCAAAAAATTAAAAATAGAACTACCTTGTGACTCCATAACTCCACTTCTTGGTATTTACCTGAAGAAATCTAAAGCATTAATTCAAACATGCATATGCATCCCTATGTTTACTAAGGCATTATTTACAATAGCCAAGATAAGGAAGCAACCTAATGCTCATCAAAAGATGACTGGTTAAAGAAGATGTGTTAACTATATATAGGTTGGTCAAAATTCCATATTTTTTTTTCTGTAAAATAAACACATTTTCATTCGCCAGGAACTTTATTCATATTCAAAATATCCAAAATATCATTTGGATATTTTGAGTATGTCTGCTATGTCCCACAGGGTATAAGGTTGATCGCTCTCAATTTAAGTCTCGATTTGATTGCTATCAACTTCAACTGGTCTACTGGACTGTGGAGCGTCATCCAACAAGAAATCTCCAGCATGAAACCACTTTTTGGAAACCACTTTTGACACATTTGATCAGTCACAGCACCTTCTCCATACACTGCACAGATCTATTTTTGCATTTCAGTTGTATTGTTACCTTTCTTGAAATAATAAAGCATATTATGCCCAAATGTTGCATATGTTCTTCCATCTTCAATATTAAAATGGCTGCACAAAAATTCACCAGTTTTGATACATTTTTTAAATGCACCTGATATGGCAGCTGTCACAGTATAATCTAACAAAATTGTTTTGAATGAAGTTAAAGATAACTAAGTGCTACTATAGTCATCTTACGGAAAAAACTAAATGAACTTTTTGGCCAACCCAATACAATGGACTATTACTCTGCCATAAGAAAGAATGAAATTTTACCACTTGCAACAACATGAATGGACCTAGAGGGTGTTATACTAAGGGAAATAAGTAAGAAAGAGAAAGACAAATACCATATCATTCCACTTTTATGTGCAATCTAAACAACAAAATGAAAAAACAAAAACAGAAATAGACTCATAAATACAGAGAGCAAACCAATGGTTTCCAGATGAGAGAGCTTTGGTGGACTGGGTGAAAAACAGGGAAGAGATTAAGAAGTATAAATTGGTAGTTAGGAAATAGTCATGGGGAAACATGTATGTGAAAAAATAATTTACATGCATGTAAAGTACAGCATAGGAAGTATAGTCAATAATGTTATAATAACTATGTATGGTGTCAGGTGGGTACTAGAATTTAGGTAGGTCACCTCATAAATTATATATGTCTAACCACTATGCTGTATACCTGAAACTAATATATTAAATGTCAACCATAATTGAAAACATAAAATAAAACAAGTCAGCTCTTATTATTTTTTCCAGAAACTTCTCTGGAAAAATTTTATGACTTCCCTCTATTTTAGATAGACTCATTTGATATGTACCTTTTGTAAAATTAAAAGTATTTTGCTCTGCATAGTTATACCTTTACTTTGCCATTAGTTTTTATCAAATACATTATGTGCACAGAACTTTCACCAAATAAAGACAGAAATAATTTCTTGGTTTTTGCTTTTCTCTCCCAGGCAGGAATTATAATTTGGTTGGGACATAGTTTATTATAAGCCATCAAATACATTTCCCTGTAGTGTCATTGCATACCACCTATATAAATATTTTTCTACTCATTTATTTATTTATTCTTTAGAATAAAAATAAAGCAATGCGACAAACTATAATTAACTTATCCTAGGGTCTTATAAATGGCATGTACATCTTTAGTACCTTGACCCTCTCTTTGCTGTAATGATTTCAAATACCTTAGAGGTTTTAAACTAATTCTGTGCCTTCCAAAAATCCTTAGTTTGGACTTATACACAGAAGGAGAGATTTATATGAAACAGAGACTACACTTAAACAAGGAAAACCTTAGTTATATGTCCTGACATCATGAAATTATTCTTTTTTAAATCATTAAATTAACAACTATTTATAAAATATTTAGATGTGCCAACACTCTGCTAAACACTGGGGATAAAATAGTGAAAAAAATGACTTGACCTTATGGGGTGTAAATTATCATGGGGAAGATAGAAAATAAATAAATAACCTATATGATGTGTTAGATTGTAATCAGTGCTAACGAGAAAAAGATAAAGTAAGGAGGAATGATATAAAGCACGCAGATGGAAGGTTGAAATTTTAAGTGTTGACTCAGATGGTCCACTGTGAAGGTGAATTTTGATGAAAAACCTGAAAGCACAAAAGAACTAACTCTACCAATATCTAAGTGAGTTGCATTTCAGGGAGAAGCAGCAGCAAGGGCTAAGTCCCTGCGTCAGGAGTAGGCTTGGTTGTTAGAGGAACAGCAAGGGTGACCTGGCTGACACAGAATGAAAGGAAGAGAAATGGTTGGTTGGGCAGCATCCCACAAAGCAAGTAAAAATAAACAGTCACCAGTTCCATTCCCTGTCAGGACATATGCCTGGGTTGCAGGTTTCGTCCCCGGATCAGGGCACAATTAAATGGCAACTGATGTATGTTTCTCTCTGTCTTTCTCCCTCCCTTCCCCCTCTCTAAAAATAAATAAGATCTTTTTAAAATAAATTATTAACTCCAAAAAAAGAAAGAGAAATAGGAAAAAATGACAGAGAAATGGTGGGAGCATCAGCATGTATGGTCTTACCTTTGTATATTCCTTGAATCAGTAATAAATATTGTCTAGAAAATAATTAGAAGTTTTAATATTCTATAAAATATGTGTCCCAGACTGAAATACCCTAAATAGAGTATTTTAAATAAGGAAATAGTCTTTTGGCTAATCATACCAAACTCTTTATTTGCATGTATATTTATTTACATGTATATTATCCATAGTGAGTGTTTTGTATATATCAGCCTTGATTCAATCCTAAGTGTAAAGAAATATATTGGAGAATATGATTAGTGAATCTAGGTCTATTACCTTCTAAGATAAATAACACAGTTAAGCATTTGATAATTCCCCTTTAATAACCACCGTAGAGGTAAAGAGAATCTATGAAAAAGAACTGGCCTCAAATAATGGGTAAGAAGCTCTATCCAGTAAAAAGAAGAGTTTATCCCCATGGTTAAGGAATCTGCATCCATTATTCTCAGTAAAGAAGATTCCTTCAGAAACTTCTCGAACTCACTGTGGGCAAAAATAATTCACAGCAGAGAACTGGCAGTTCTACAAAATGGTCTAATAATTCCTTTACAGCTTTGGGTCAAAAAAATATGCTCACACTGAGGCATGATAATTTTTAGTGAAGAAAATGTTTAAGTACGCAGCCTCTATTGAAGAGGGAGACACTGAGAAGGACCAAATTTAACTGACATCAATTAGGCAAAGTGAAGAGACCCATGCTAGACGCTCAGAGAGGAACTGACATCACAATCTACCAGGAAATAGAGACACTCCTTAAAAAAAAACTGACTTTTAAAAACAAACTAAAAACATGCTTTTCTGAATTATTTTTATAACTTCAGGTATAAATTTACTTAGGTAAAATAGAAATATGTAAGGAGTTTTTATGTAAAAAATATACAACCTTACCTAAGCAAGATTATATTTATTCACTTAACAGTGCAGAGAAAATAGTTTCTCTTTGATCATTTTGAATGGTTTAGCCATTTCTCTATTTATAGCCATTATGAAGTCTACTCCTCCCATATCTGATTGTTTTGCCTCTCCAAAAAATAAGGTCTATCAGTAAAAAATATAATTATTATTATTTATTTTTTAAAGATTTTATTTATCTTCAGAGGGGTAGGGAAGGAGAGGGGGAGGAAATATCAATCTATGGTTGCCTCTCATGGTCCCCTGCTGGGAACTGGCCTGCAACCCAGGCATGTGCCCTGAATGGGAATCGAACCAGGATCTTTTGGTTCACAGGCTTGCACTCAATCCACTGAGCTATGCCAGCCGGGGCAAATACAATTTTGATTTCATAATAATAATGCTGACCTCTGTAAAGGAAACATACAAATAGGTTGTGAACTTTCTTGTTCTCTGCCTAGGAAGATAAACCTTTCAAAGGTGATAGAACAGAAGTTGATTTCTTTTACTCTAGTCCATTCAATTCACATGAATCGTAAAGCCACTAAATATACAAAAGACACCTTGATACTCATCATCTGTGACACCACTTTTGTTAAATTAAAGAAGGGGCATTAGAGCCCTGGCTGTTGTAGTTCAGTGGTTTGAGCGCGGGCCTATGAACCAGAGTATCAAGGTTTGATTCCCAGTCAGGGCACATGCCTGGGTTGCAGGCCAGTTCCCAGCAGGGGACCCATGAGAGGCAACCATACATTGATATTTCTCTCCCTCTCTCCTTCCCTTCCCCTCTAAAAAATAAATAAATAAATCTTTTTAAAAATTATTAAAAAACCAAGGGGCATTAGCCTGAGGTGGCTTGAATATCATGGCAGCCTATGTAAACAAAACAAAATCTAGGTCTGTAAAAGTATCAAGGTTACAAAATCAAAACCTAAGGACAAGCAATCAGAAACAGCCAACTAGGCTTTGAGCTATAGCCAATCAATCATCTCCTTGCTTTGCTTCCACCTTTTCTCCTGTTGCTAGAGTGCTCCTAACCACTTCTGGTTTGGCACTGCTCTATTGGAATTAATGTTTGATCAAATAAACTCTTAAAACTAAAATATGCCTCTGTTTATCTTTCTTTCTCATCAGTATCTATCAGAATTAATAGGTACCTGAGCTAATATGTATCTATCAGAATTAATAAGTGACTGAGCTTAACCCAAATTAATTTAAAATTGACTTCAAGCCAGCCCAATGGGAATGTATGAGTTTGCTCAATGGTGGCAAACAAAACCTGAAGATAGACCATTCTGTTCATGCAGTTCCTGCCCTGTGCTTGGAGGTGAAAGAGCCCCACTACTCACCACCATTACACAGCAGCATTCTCAGATATCTCCCAACACTACCAGCAATTCACTACCTGTGTTTCCTCCGGGTTCCAAGGTCCCAGAGTTCCTTACTGGAGTTCAAGGGTGGATGGGAGAGAGAGGGAAAAACAAACAGGAAGGAGGAGGGCATCCATAGTCCCAGCAAGAGCTCCAGGCTGGGATTCAGATTGCTTCCCCCCCTTACCTTCACCTAATAAGCACACCATCCTAGTGCCTTGGATGAACTCAGCTTGAGTAGCTATGCCTATCATATCAGCTATGATTCAACCCCACTTGTGTTTGAATACCACTTTTTACGGCCAGCCACAAGGCTTTGTCTTCACAATTCACATATTTCCCTTTTGCTCATTTTCTTCCTGCCCCACTGCATTCAATATAGAGATAGTTCCTAATGCAGTATACAATTAGGTTTGAGCAATAGATCATAGTTATGAAGGAATCCTTCACCAATGTGGTGGTTTCTCTCTACAATGAGGACACAACTATTTCCCAACCCTAAAGTTCTTTGTCCAATTTGATAAGGCTCTCCAATGCAACTTTAAAAAATGGAAATAAAATTGTATTTCACTCCCATTTGCCTTCAAACTTCTAAAACTAGCACAAAATGTCAATCAAATGAGGAATTCAGGATGCAGTTGGATCTCTGTACCAGCCTTAAAAAAAGTAGCCTCGTAATTTTGCGAGTTACATGGTCTTCTCATGCTCAACACCAACAGTCATGTGATACAAAATAAATTATGATTCAATTAGCACATTGCTCCAGTAAAATGAGGGAAAGATTTTTAAGCATGTTTAAATCAAATTATGCCATGCTTATGAGGTCTTATAACTTGTTTTCAGGTGTCTTCACTCACCACTAACGACAGTGGTGTGGAGAGAGGTGGGTGTGCACCAGGGATCAGGAGTCTCGCTGTGGTCATGCATTCCTCAACTCAACCACTTTGATTTTTTCTCCTCTGAAGTCTAAGAAATAAGAGTTATCAAAAACTCACTGTTAGGTAAATTAACCTTGAAATCTGATAAATAATTGTTCTTATCTATCCAGGTCTCTGTGTGTATGTATTTGTGTATATATGATGATTCTGTTTCTGTTATTCTATGTAAAGTTATAATGTAATCTCCTATATAAAAATGATATTAATTTTGTACATAGAAGCTACTTTATTCAGGAACTTCTACATACAAAACTTTTTTTCAACTACCAAAGCTCCAGATGCTCCTCTTTTTGCAGGATAATTCATTTCACGCTCTTAAAGTGGTAGCCCGTAATAATTCTGATTAAAATTAAACACTTTTTTCTCACAGCTCATTTGAATTTGCACTGATGTCTCTCTAGCTTCCAATGCCTGACTCTCCTTTTCCATTCTCTTCATCATAAGTTTTCCTCCGTTGCCCACATACTAACCTTCCTAGTCTTCCTCCTTCTTCCTCAATGCTCTCCATAGTTAATAGAAGGAAGTTGGCACATTCCTCTCCACTCAGACTACAACATAAAATATCCATTGTCTCTCTTCTACCTTTGAAAGTAAACCAATCAATGTGCCTAGGTTATGTAGTACTAACTCTAGCCTTTTACACATGTCACCAATTTCAAGTGCTTCTCTAATTTGTATTTTTAATACAGCTAAGGTTTGCACATGTTAGATATGTCAGCTGATCTAATCTTCACAACCACCCTATGAGGTAAGTACATTATCAGTCCCATTATATAGAGCCATGAAGTGAAACACATAGAGGTTAATTGTCAAATGTCACAGGTTAGTAAGGAGAAGAGCTGGGGTGTGAACAGAGCCATTGTGGCTCCAGAGCTCATGCTCTTACCCACTGTATGAACCTGCTTTTTGTGTTCAGTATCTGTCCTGTTCTTTATATTTTTGAAGCTTATACATCTAGAATACTAAAATCTTCATTGTTATAAGGACAATGCAATTTAATTCAACCTATATCTGAATTTTTAACTTTTATTAATCATTAGGAACTGATGCATTTAAGGAATTAACTTGGACAGTGCCATACAAAATGCTAACATATAAGAAAAAACTACAAGGAAGAGATGAGGAAAAATATGATGAAGCTGTATAAATTATATATTTGATGAGATTTCATTATGTAATTTATCATCTCCTTCCAAAGATGTCTACTTCCTCAAACCATTGCTGAAAGAGTATATTAATATTCTAGTGCTTTCAAATGAATTACCTGCTTTGTCAGTGGCATTTGTGGGCTTTTTCTCTTTTGGAGGGGAACTACAGTGTATCTCAAATTTTAGAATCATGTTGCTGTTTACAGTGTACTTTTACATACATTGTTTTATTTATCATATCAGCACTGACCTCTTCTTTTTCCCTGACATGAAGTCACTAAAAGTGACATAAATAGACAATGAATTTCTTAGGAAACCCTTTATTTTTAGAAAGTGAAGGTAGTTCTTCATGATACATGCACACCACTCCTTCCTTAAGAACTAACCGTGTGTCTGAACTGGCGCTGAGGTTCACATGCTAAGCAGCCCCCGCAGGCCCATCCCTTCTGTGTGTCACTTTCTACTAAGTAGTTGTTCATTCCATCCTAAGCCTGCTCTAATTCCTCGTGAAAGGGTATGCACGGTTAAATTACCACAGGTTAAAAATTAAAACTCTCTCCTGTTGTCTCTCTCTCTCTCTCTCACATACACACACACATAAATATAAAAGAATCATCATTTTTAATGTACTAATATATAAAGTTCTTCTACTGTTTCTTAAACAAAATAAAAGCTAATAGCAAATTAGGAGGTAGTCTGTTCTCCAGTTTTCTGTAGTCCTATTTCAGAGGAAATGTGTTGTGTTAGGTTTAACAAACAGGGGCGGGGTGGGGGGTGCAGGGATGGGAATATAAGACAGAAAACTGTACTTGAACAAGAATTAAATACAAATAAAAATTAAAAAAACAATTGCAGCTACACTAATTATGAGACTAGGTCTACTTTGTGTACCCTTTCTTCCCTTGAATTTCTATTATTTGGGGGAATATGTTATCCTTTTTGTATTGTTTTTATTTTTATACTTTTAAAGGCACTATTCCACTACTTTACCAAAGTATTGGTATTCCACTGACTTTACCAAACAAAAAGCCCTGATAAGAAAGATTTATACTGGTCTGCAAATAACAGTAGATGAAGAAGTTCATTATGAAAAAGGCCGCCAGTGCTTGCTTCGGCAGCACGCGTACTAAACTCAGAACAGTACAGAGAAGGTGTCCCCTGTGCATGGATGGCACACAAATTCATGAACTGTTCTATATTTTTTAAAAGGAAAAGATCACCAGCACTTCTTTATTCTGCAACCCAATAATTTCACAGTTAACAGGAACAGGAAATAGGGCAGTCGTTTCTCCAGTATAGACTTTTTCAAGGGAATTCATGTGATGTGACTGCCAAAAATAGATTTCTACATCTGCTTAGTGGTCATTGAAGAAATGACACATTTTCAAAGTAAACCAGTTTTTTCCAGAGGCTCTTACTTTAATAAAAACAAAACAAAATATGTAACCAAAGGCCCTAAAATGCTTGAAGAATGTTTCGAAGTGAAAGTTTTAGTCTCATAACATAAATAAGCATCAAGTGCATCTCTAAACTCAAAAACGGGTTACTCTGAACTTGAGAAGGAGTCACTACATGGGACACATACCAAGCTTTGTGTCTGTGAGTTTCCTTTGCACTGGAAGGGAATTACTCAGCATACTTTTACCACCCAGCAACACAGATAGCCTGCAATTATGTTTAAGACAAATCCATATTGTGGAACCAAACAATCACTGCTATATTAAAATTCTCGAGTAACACAAAGATCGTTTTAACACACAAAATCAATCCAATTGATGCTTGAAATCCACAAAGAAGTCACTGTAGTTGTTCCACAACTATTCCTTTGATTTATTTTTTGCTTCCTTCCCAAAAATTAGACCCCAAGTTGAATTAAAATCCTGTCTAGAGACATATGTAATTGATACTCTAACCCCAAATTTAATTATGTGTAAAATGATAAACATAAAAAGTTTTAGACAATTAATATGGTGAACATCAAATACATTCAATGAATGTTATATTTAGAAAATCTCAACATTTAACAGGCATGTAATACAAATGAAGTATTTTTCTTTGTATCACACACAACACATCATGAGAGAGAACATATCAAAATTGGTTACAAACCTTCTTTTGTAAGGTCCCTGACCTGTCTTAACTATCACTGGAGAAACCAGATTACAAGATTCAGTGACAACAAAACCTTCCTGAAACTGTGGTGTGCTTTCCTTCACACAAATATGTGATTGATGCTACATAGCTCCATTAATGGAGACACTAGGCTGATGACATGCTAATAACATGAAAACAAAGGACAATTCCTTGTCACCAACCAGACCTGTTGTGTGTTTTTTTTGTTCCTGTGGGCTTAACACAAAAAACTTTTCATGTCATTCAGGTTTTTTTCTATTCTGAGATATTTTCCAGGAGTCTATTTTTATTCAATTGCTTGAGGAGCGGTGACTTTGGTTCTGGCCTTTGGTTCACAATGTCTTTTAATGCTTGTGTAGATCACCAAAAGCCAGTTAGCAAGGATGGCGAATGCCAGCGTTCCGTAAGTGATGAGCCAGCTGCATCGAACGCCTGTGTTCAATGACAATGACATAAACTCATGTTTTCAAGGTAGTATTAGGTAATAATAGAACAAAAGCTATGGATCCAAACTGCTTCCGTTCAGGTTTAGTTCTGACACTTTCTGTGCCTTTTACCATGTTAGTTTACCCTCCTTCACTTCAATTGCCTCAATGGCAAAAGGAAGATATAACGACGTTGTTATGAAAATTAAATGAGTCAACATGTATTTGTAACACTCAAAAATACATGTCATAGGGTTACATTTCATAATTTACAGTTACTCAAAGGACGTTTGATTGTATGACACTATAGCTCCCCTTTCTATTTCCAGCAGAAAGTGTAGCTTCTTTAGCTATGATTGATACCACCATGGCAAGTGTTGCAAATACTCAGAATTGGTGTAGGCTACAGCCTAGGCAGAATTTTTATTTTGCTTTTAAATTAAATCAAATTTAATTTTTATTGCATTTTTCCATTACTNCAGAACTGGTGTAGGCTACAGCCTAGGCAGAATTTTTATTTTGCTTTTAAATTAAATTTAATTTAATTTTTATTGCATTTTTCCATTACTATTTAGTCCCCTTACACCCCGCCCCCCACCCCACCATCCCCACACTGTTGTCCATGTCTGTGAGTCCTTTTTCTTTTTCTTCAGTCCGTCTACCCCTACCCAATGGCTGTCAATTTCTTAAGGCTTTTCAAATTTTCCAATGTGCCGTCAGGCTTAAGAACCACCAATCTGCATTCTTTCTTACCTAGGTGGGCCGCCCCTAGAAAATATAGTCAGAGTGTGGTTGGAGGCAAATACTGCTAGTTCCCAAGTTCCTATGAAATTTGTTCTCAATTTTTTGCATGCATCAGAGTTACAGAGAAGATTTGTTAAAGATTCTAGCCATGCCACAGGGTTTCTGGATCATTAGTACATTGGGGATAAGGCCCAAAGGTTCACATTTCTAATGGGTTCCCGTGGAATGCTCATGTTGCTGGTCCAGTGATCAGGAGTTGGGGCAGACCAGCCCACAGCAGCCATTGTACTGCCCATGTCTTAAGTATGGCCTGCATTAGTTGGGGTTCTCCAGAAGACAAGATATAGTTACAGATATAGGTAGATAGATATTTTGTTTTCTTGGGGAATTGGCTAAAATGATCATTGAGGCTTGGTAAATCCAAAATCTGCAGGGTCCGATAGCAAATTGGAGATCCGGGGTCTCACAATTTGAGTACAAAGGCTGTAGGCTGGCAGAATTCCCCCTTGCTTGGGGCAGGTCGTCTTTCTTGTATAAAGGCCTTTAGCTGATTGGATGAGACACACCTTCAATATAATCTGCTTTGCTCAATGTCCACCAATTTAAATGTTAATGTGCAAAAAAAAAAACTTCACAGAAACATCCAGAATAATCTTGGGCCAAATATCTGGGCACCATAGTCCAGTCAAGCTGACACACAAATTAACCACATACGTTATCTGTATACAAGTGCCAAATCCAATATAAAAAAGAAATCACTTTTTTCTTGAAATATTTTTATTATTACAAATTACTATTCAAAAAATGAGATTAATCATACATTGGTAGAAACAATAAGACAATTTGAGTGATCCAAAGTGCTTGAGTTTAGTCAAAATCAGTGACAAAGTTCTCACTGTATTTAGTGATCCAACAGGAAAAACTTTCTAAATAAAATTTTGAGACGCTTATGAAAAAAATAGACACAAGACTCGTTCTAGGTACAACTATGAAGCTGACTCTTCTTCGTCAGAACAACTTCTCTAAATTGGTGGCAGGCTTCAGGTTATCCTATTCTTTCCATCTGTTCTGTGTCCCAATCCCAACAGTTCCTAATGTCAGCTGTAAATATAACAGCAAATCAAATTAGAGTGCTGTAGGGTAAGTGGAGGCAGTCTGGCTTCCTCACCCAGGTGTCTGGGTAACTAAAGGGAAGCAGTGTTCCCACAGCCTTCGAGGGGCCTAATAACCAGTGTTCTCACAGCTTTGAGACTGGGTCTGATAAACTGTGCCCATAACATGAAGTGGGCTGGCATGTGCAGAATTATGTTATGGTCTGTAATATTCTGGCAGTTTTCTGGCTTTGTTTCCCTCTAGTAATTAAACAGGTAGGGACTCCTTGCTGGGGGCAATGATGAGAGAAACACAAAGGGACAGGTGCCACAATGGATGCCACGCTGGGGAGTAAAGGCCAGGACTTGAGACATGCAGATAGACACGCAGCTTGCAGTGTGCGTGGCTCACCCACCCATGAATAAAGGCGTGTCAGACATCCCAACTGCTCCACGAATATCATTCCATCTGCGGGAATACCATGGACCTGCCTGGCCTGGAAGGGTTGCAACCCAAGTGTTAAATGCTATGAAGTACAGAGATGACTTGCTGACATTGATTTTTACGTGGCTGGATAAAACCAAACTCTTCCCAACGTTATTTTTCCAAAGAGCTGCAATGGACAGCAGAACAAAGCACGTGGAAGAACTTGTTTTTCACACTGGGGTCTACTGCAAGGTTAGAATTGGTGGGAGAGGTTTTCCAAAACATATGCTATGTAACTATCCACACAGGATATATTAACATGCCCCAGGATGGGGTCGTTCCAGATAATTCAAATAAAACCCCTTCCTTTACCCCCTGTCAGTGGCTCTCAATCCTAATTGTGTATTAAATCATTTTATGAGCTTTTATGACATACAGATGCCAGAGTTCCTCCCTAATCCAATTAAGAAATAACATCTACGATGGCTGGGGAATCACTGTATTTTAAAAGTTCCCCAGGTGATTTTAATATGCAGCCAAGGTTGAGCACCACTGACTTATATTACAAAGAAACTATAAAATATGAGGTCACTGAGTTTGTAAAGAAAACAGACAATACTATTTATCATAATATAAATAAAATCTTTACAGTTACAGTTTTACTATATAGTTACAAACTTTACACTTACAGCCAACAAAAGTTGGAAACAGCCTAGTGTGTGATGAACTTTGGGAAAAAACAAAGATCTTAAGCACCTTATAACTTTCCATTCTCTCAGCTTTATAATTCTTACTCATTGAAAAATTTGTATTCATTGAAAAATTCCACTATGAGTTAGTTAAGCATAACAATTTTCAGAATAAAATAATGATTAATAATAGAGTTCTTTTCTTCATTAAAGGGGCTTTCTGTCTACTAGTCTGATGACCTTGAACGACAAACTCCCTGCAACTAAGCTGAAGTGTTCTTGCAACATTTGATCAAGGAGAGTAGATTCCCTGTTTCATATCAGCTGAGGAATCTCAACAGTTCTGGCGCAGACACAAGCTCAGTGAGTATTAGTGATTGGCTGATCGAGGATAAATTGTTTTATATTATTTTCAATTCCTAAGGTATTTTAAATACATATTTTTAATACACATATTTAAATAAGATATATATAATGGATATATATACACTTTGATTTTAGAAAAGCAACCTAAACCTTCAGAAAATTTTTATACTGCGTAATATTTTGCCAGCCTCAGAGGTAACTAAAAGAGATCAAAGAACTAATGTATAGAAAGAATAAGAAACACTGGAGAATTTTCATTTCCAAAATATCTCAAATTTTAGATTTATGAATATCTTAGTGTCTGAAAAAAGAAAAAAGTATAGCTACTACAAATTCTTACTCAATGAGGCAACCTACACATACACAAAATAATGCATGTGAAATTGTAAGTGGAGCAGACAATTATCGCCGTGGTTGAATTATAAAGGTAACCGCCATGATGCCATACTTCCCCCAGAATCCCATTCATTATGAGGGAAACGCTGCCAGTGTTGTTCATGGAGCCCTAAGCCCTGATCACTTGCAGCAAATACTCTTGAGAAAACTCATAGTCCCAGTGAATTAAAGCAACTTTGTTTTAACAGCCTGTGCTCTGAAAGCACTTGGTGTGAGAAGCAGGATTCAGGGCTCGCAGGCAGCATCAAGTCCAGCTTTGTCTACTTTTCTGAAATGGAAATGTTTAGACTGACTTACATACACTTGCTCAGGATGAGTTGCTCCATCCATAGAGATTCGAGTAACAGTGTAAAGCTTGGGAAATCTGAAACCAGTTACAATGAGATGTTTTTTGAACATAATTTTTATAGTAAAAATTTTTGAAGATCTAATGTATTTTTCATATACCTTTAAATGTTTACCCAGAGCAGTGTGCTCAGTGGAATCTGAAGGAAGACATCAGGGTAATTAACAGCAAAAAGATAATTCAAAGACTATCAGAGTACCAGGGGGTAGTCTCCAATAAATGAGTATCACATTTATATTATTTTAAATTTTACATTTTACATTTTAAGAAAACACAGGTCATTTATATGCATTTCTCAAGTGGGTAATGCTGGTGACATTTTTAATGGTGTGTTCTGTTGTGTTCATTTTAATTTATTCAACTTCTTAGTGATATTTCATTGTGTTTGCAATTATTCCATAACTAAAATAGTTGCAACTATATTTGCAAATAAAAACAACAGATAAGATTAGAAATATAATATCGATAATTAGTATAATTTGTTTTGATAAGGTTGCATATTAATAATTATTTTATATATTTCATATAATTATACATAACATTAATATTATGTGTAATTAAACTACTATTATTTTGAATGCATAAAATTAAGGCATTTGACCATATGACATGTATGTTATTTGTAAAAATCGGTTTTGAAATTAATATTCAAATACTACTTCTATTCTAACCTTATAATACAAGTTTTTTGTTTTACTTTAAAAAAATGATTAAGAAACATTACATCCAAATAGTAAGGTCATATAGATCTATTTAACAGTAAAACGGCACTGTCATAGAGAAATTTTAAAAACTAGATCTTATATTTTGTAGATATAAACTGAAATTGTAATTAAATTTAAGCACATAACAGATAAATAAAAGAATTATTATGAGCCAAGCATTTCCAATTTTAAATCTGTGACTATAGTTACAATTTCAGTAAGTGAAAAATATGTACCAACCTCCTTAAGTGAGAATTCCCCGCTGTTGCTTTTTATAGTCATTAAAATACCATTCATTTTCTGCATAGTGCTGGTTTCATCATCAACAAGTTCCTAAAACCTCAAACTAAAATATCTTTTACAGGATGAAAAAAAACATTAATCAAACAAATTTTCCTGAACCATCAATTTCATAGCAAGAGTTGGGAGACACATAGTCAGAAGAGAAATTGTTACATTAGTATATGTAATTTAAAACATCGTTTTTACAGTAAAACAAATACTGATAACATGGAGCTAAGAACAATTCCCCCAAATGCTTAGGGTTCAACAAGAGACATCAAACGTGTTAGATACAGCTGCTTCGGGCTACACTTCAGCCGCCTGGGACACACAGCACAACTCCAAAGGGCTCTGGGAAAAAGTTTGAGAACTATGACTGTACTCTTTCCCCCTGCTCACTGAACTCTCAACTGCATCTCCAGCCTAAATTATGCGAGCAAAACTATGTTTCTTTGATTAAATTCAACAGGTAATGAGAACTTATTACAAACCCAGCACTCTATATGTATTCAAAACCTACTCATGGATTATACACAGTAATTAAGGAAATAAAGAAAACATTAATTTTTATAGCTTACAGACTCAGTAAGCATATAGGACAGATCTACATAAAATAACACATTTTAACAAACCCTGTAATAATTCCCACAAGTAATAAAATAATTACTTAGCCCATACAGAGAAGGGGGAAAGGCCTTAGCATTAAAGTGAGGAGCAGACACTAAGAGAGGAGCCTTACTTTTGCTTTTAAAAAAACTGGGTAGAGGGGAGGAGAAATGCATCCCTATTTGCAGGAACAGCTTGAGTAAAATAATATCACTGGCAATAATCAGGGTTTGAAAAACACCAAGATTGGACAAGAGTGGATATGAAAACAGATTATGTCTAAGTCCCAGACCTGGGGAACAATGCCAAGGTAAGTCTGAGGAAAGATCTCATGAGGGGAAATCTCATGAGAGAAAAGCTTGCATTTGAGTTTGAATTATGTTGAATTTTCAGTCATTTGGGGGACAGCCAGAAGGAAATGAAGAGTAGTGTTAATGCCTGGCCAACATGAGAAGAGATGACAGGGAAAAGCACAATCACTAAAATTGTTCATTGTTTTGACCACAGCCTTTCTTCTTTCAACACAGAGCAATGTATATTCTCAATGAAGTTTTTGGTAGCATCTCTAGGACTTTACTTGCAGCATCTCTGAGGAATGAAGTTCAACTCAGAGACAATGAGTCAAATCTCCATCCACCAAATGGCGTATTTTTTAGAATCACTTTTTTCACATGCATCCAAAGTTTTCCTAAATCTTCCCAGAGTCTAATCATTAACTCGAATTTACCCCAAGGACACTAGAAAACTATGTCTGGTGAAGGGGCCTAGAATATCAAGGTGAAGTGTAGGCAGCATGATCACACTTCCATCGTTGCACTCTTGGAAAGATGGCATGGTACAAGCTCCCACGTGAAGAGAAGCAAAAGGACCACAAGAGTTTCCTGCATTTGGCCACCTGGTGTGCTTTAAAAATACAGAGTAACCCAAAGAACAACCAGGCCCACGTGATCCAGGCTCAGCTCAGACTCATTGTTAAAGAAACATACTAGACTAGAGGAACCAGAAGGAATTAAAAGACATTCAAATTATTTAAAGATGTCCTTTTGAAAAAATGGCAGCAGTATGGAAATATACTTTGAAAACCACAAATCATCTTAAATATCCATTCTGCCCATCTGTCTGATTCTTAACATTCTCCACATGGATAACAGCAACTCCTAAAAATCTTTCTCTCTGATACTCTCATCTCCCAACCAAACACTCTACTCCGCCCACCATCCCATGAGGGTTTTTGTTTTTCTTTCTCTCATTTTCCTTCCATCGCTGCTCTTTTATCTCTTCCAAATTACACCATCCTACCTTTTCAATTTGTTTTTCCATTGGATCAAAGTAGTATCGAAATAATATAGAAACCGAGAATTCTCCTTGGAGGTCAAGGGCAAGGAGAAAAGAAGGGGCAAATGAGGGGAGGGGAAATCACACATGCATTAACGTTTTTTTGTTCGCATCACATGTAAACACTTAGTTTCAAAATAATTCACCATTATTATGTTTTATTTTGTTCTCAAACTCCAGGACCTTCAGAAGACAATTAGCATTCTCAGGAGGTCTTCTTTTGCAGGATCCCTTGGGCTTTTGAAATCAGTGGGAAACCGAAGAGAAATCTACATGTCAAACCACAGAAGCCTCAAGGGTCCTCTAACTTTGAAGATGCCAAACGTCTTCAGTGGTTTCCTGGCACCTGAGATGAAATGCTAAGCGCACAGTGCTCATAGGCCTGTGGTTTCAGCATTGCCACTCACCAGAAAGCAGGCATGGAATTTATGTCTGCTCCGAGAACTAGTGAACTGACAGTCCCACCTTGCCTCTTTTTCTCCCCAAGACTGTTTTAGTCCTGTTTTGCTTTTAATGAGTAAGAAAATGTTAACTGCATTTTTAATCAAATTTTATTCATTTTTTTTAAATGTTAGAGTACCATCAAGACAGAAAAACTCTATAAAAATAAAGAGCACATTGATTTTTTTCTAAAATGTTCAAGTAATTTTAGGTTATTGGTTGTGAACATCTAGCTAACTAAAAATATTTATATAAATCACTAGTTTCAATTACATAAACTGTAATGATATTAGAATAACAACATATTAAACACAACTTAAACTATCCTTTCACACATAGTAAGACCTTGATAAATATTCATAAACAAATCATTCTCCTTCAAGAGACTAAATTGTTGATAGTGATTGCAGATAATGTCTTTACTAGAAAACTGAAACATTAAATTTTTCTGAAAAACAAAACAAAAATTCTTTAAGCAAATTTTCTCTTAAGAGAAAGTCCAATCCCAGGTAGTTTATTTCAATCATTTTCTCTATGGTAATATTACACACATTTTAAGAATAACTATAAATATATCAGAGAATGTTACATTCTTAATCTCCATTTACATAACAATAAACCACCATATAGTGAGTTCGGAGAAACAAGGGTTGTAATTATGGTGGAAAATGTTACAATGCTCTAACACACTGCTTACTCAACCCTCGCCCTTTCTGGTACTACTATAATTATGTGATTTATGACTATCCTTTATATCTACTCAACTATTTATTCAGCTGCATAAAGACATCAACCAAAGTAGCACCAAGTTGCATATTTCACCTTTGTGCTAGATTGCGTCAAAGACATTATTGAATTATAACTGAGTAACAGACAACAGTTACATAAAATAAATGAAAATCATACAAAGTGAATGAATTCTTGTCAAAGCATATGTGTACCACTTACCTCTTAAGAGAAATGCTGATACTTTCACTGGTTGAAAGAAAATTTGAAATAGTTTCTTAATTTTTCATAGCTAAAAAGTTCTTTAAGCAAATTTGCTTATTCTGTGAATACATTTGTTTAATAGCATTATAAAGTATTACATCTAAGGCACCATTATATTTGCAGACAGCATATTCTTAGGTCACAAAATTATGATTCATATATATCAAGTCACTTAGCACTGCTGGTAAGTGTTGCCAGCCTGAAATATAAAACAGAGAGGATAATAAAACTTTAACAAGCAGCTATAAAACTAATGAAATATAATCTCACATATACCACACTAATTCATCCAGGAGGAAATACAATCGCCCAATCCTGAGGAAGAGGAAATGAAGCCAGGTCCATAAAACACATATTCATCATAAGTAACATGGATCATTTTAGAATTAGAACTAAAAGAGAATTCAAGCTGGTTACAGTAGTATAATTATCATAGCCAAATAGAGGAGGATGACAGGATAAAGCACAGTTCACAAGTGCTTGTTTTGGCTCTGTTTAACACCATAGAAATAAAAATATTGATGTTATTTTTAATGGGGATAATCTTTCATCCTGAGGACAAAGAAATGTCATGATAGACAGATTGAACAGTGTTTAAAAAGTTAGTTATGACATCCAAGATCAATATGTAAAGGGGTCATGAGTTTATTTATATATGGTTTGCATGTGCCTATAATAGCTATGCAATCTATTCCAAAATAACTTCAGGTTGATGTTTATTACTATATCCCTCAAGGTCGTAATTTGACAATTGTGTATACCACTCCCCACCTCTCACCCCTTGTTCTTGTCTGGTTTTGAGAACCTAAAATTCCAAATTTAAGAATAAGGGAGGAGAAAGAGAAAGGAAAGAATGAGAAAAGGAAGAGTGAGGAGTGTAAATGAAGTAACAGAAAAGATGCCATTTGTTATACAAGTTCTTTCTCTGTAGCTTTGATGTTCTGCACCCAAAGTGTTTTAAACCAATAAGACTAACAAAAAATGAACTTATCCAAAAGAAGGAATCAGAATAGACAAGATTTCCTTTTAAGAGACAGCCTCTGTGATTGTGCGTGCAGGGGAGTTTACACATCCAAATAAATTAGTAAGGGAAAAAGGTGGACAGTTGTCCGTTCTCAGACAAGTAGGAGTTCTGAGAACTTTCGACAGTGGGAAGATTCAGAAAAAAATTAGAGAAATTCATATCAATGATGCACTTCTATCATCCAAGAGGCTAAGAAAATGCATAGCATCAAGTAAGATCAAATAAAGAAAATAAGCCATGGGACTCAGTTCAAGTATGTTTATAGATGAATGCAAATAACACGGAAGAGCAATATGGTGTACAGAAATGGTATAGAGTTTATCTGCTGCAGGTCGAATTGACTAAAGCACTTTTGAAACCTCAAACTAATAAGGTGATTGAAAAGACAAGAATGAAAAAAAATAAGATGTAGTGGAGTAGAGGAGATCTCGGAATGGGTGGCAGCCGCAGCCGCTCCCTGCGGAGGGAGCATAGGTGGTCCTGGTCCAGCTCCAGGGAGAGAGAATGCAGGTGCCGACAAAGGTGCTGGTTGGTCCCCGGAGGAAGATCAGAGAAGAAGCTGCTCTCAATCCCTGCACAGAATACACTCCAGGTTCCTACAGGTGACACAGATCCACGTCTCCTTCCCCTTCTCAACTGAAAGAAAGATGAGGAAAAGAAAGCAAAAGAAACAAATAGCAAAGAACATCAGAATACTGAGGAACACTTGGAGGGCAAAACAGAGGAAGAAATAGAAATGATGAAGTTAATGGGATTTGCCTCCTTTGACTCCACAAAAGGAAGAAAGGTGGATGGCTCTGTAAATGCCTGTGCCATAAATGTGTCTCAGAAGAGGAAGTACAGGCAATACGTGAATCAAAAAGGTGGATTTAACAGACCTTTGGATGAGAATTGAAATGTTAAAGAATGATTTTTTTCCCTTATTGGGATCAGAAAAGTAGATGTTATATTTTATATTTTGTATTCATCAAAACAGGATCACAGTCTTTCCTCCTTGTAAAGCAAGAAAATTTTATTTATGATGTGTGCAGTTCACTTATCTTGCCTCAGAAGAAGAAAGGTTAAATAATTACATTTTTTTCTTTTAGGAAATATAATTTGGGATAGTCATTAACCCCATTTTTTTGTTCTTATTCCTGTGGAAGCTGTATATGATTCTTTGGATGTTCATTAGGACTTTTTTAAACACATAAAAGTAACTTGGAGGTAAGTTACTCAAATAAAGCAATATTTCTTAAAAAAGGAAAAGAAAAGAAATAAGATGTGGCATAAAAAATTGTTCCATGAATAATAGGAACAACTTTTTCTTTTTTTCACTATACATTTTATAAATAGAAAACAAAATATAAGGTTTAATTCTAATACAACTAATCAAGTTCATCTTACTTTCTGTGATATCATTTATCTTTTTAAAAAAAGTATACTCAACTTCCAATCAAAATGGCAGCATAGACCTGGCTGGTGTAGCTCAGTGGACTGAGCCTACAAACCACAAAATTGTGGTTCAATTCCCAGTCAGGGCACATGCCTGGGTTGCAGGCCAGTTCCCAGCAGGGGACTCATGAGAAGCAACCATGGATTGATATTTCTCTTCTCTCTCCTTCCCTTCCCCTCTGAAGATAAATAAATAAAATTTTTAAAAAATGGCAGCATGCCCTGGCTGGTGTAGCTCAGTGGATTGAGTGTGGGCTGCAAACCAGAGGGTTAAAGGTTTGATGCCCAGTCAGGGCACAAGCCTGGGTTGTGGGCCAGGTCCCCAGTGGTGAGGGAGGCACATGAGAGGCAACCACACATTGATGTTTCTCTTCCTCTTTTTCTCCCTACCTTTCCCTCTCTCTAAAATAAATAAATAAAATCTTTAAAAAATAGCTGCATACGTAAATGCATTACTCACCTCCTCCCACAACCACATCAAAATTACAATTAAACTATAGAACAATCATCATATAGAACCATCTTAAATTTGGCTGAATAAAAGTCCTACAGCTAGAGAACTAAAAAAGAAACCACATCAAGACTGGTAGGAGAGGCTGAGACACTGAACAGGCTGGTCCCACACCCAATGTGACAGATGAAAATTGAAGGGGTATCTCCCCTGCAGAGGTCACTTCTGAGGAGTGAGTGGTCCCTGTCCCACACCAGGACACCCAGCGTAGAGTTCCAGATCCAGCAAGAGAAGTCTCCATAAATTCTGACTATAAAAGCCAGCCAGGATTGAGGTGGAAAAGACAGAGGCTTCTGGAGTCCCAGGCAGTTCCTCTTAAAGGCCCACACACAGACCTACTCAGACTCACTCTGTAGGAGCTCCAGCACTGGGGCAGCAGCTTGAAAATCAACTGAGACTTATGGGAATGAACTGAATTGTCTGACATCAGGGCAAGAGTTGAGGGGGCACACTTTCTCCCAGACAAAAGTGCTGGCAGATGAGCCCTCCCCCAGCAGAGCTGGCAGGCAAGCATCACATCTGAGCTTTCATCAAAACTCAGATGTTGGCCCCACCCTGGTGATTCCTTGAGACCTCACCCCACCCCACATACAGGCCCACCCAAGCTATTTTCAGTAGCTTTTTCATACATACAGCCTATCTTGGCTCATGCTTCAGAATTTCCTAAAGTCTCAAGCAAGTAGCCTCCCCCCTCAGAGCACCCTCTACCTCTCATTAAATGGCCCCCATCTAGCACTACCTTTGGTTAACAACTTGACTTTGTCTGGGTACCTCCAAGCCCAGAACAAGCAGCAGCCATCTACAGATTGCTTTCTAGCACATGCGGGTGGCCTAGGTAGGACAGAGGTGACACCTGACCTTGGCCTGCCGTTCCCAGAAGGCCCTAGAGCCAGCACACCCAGTGGATAACTTTAGACTACACCAAAGCACCACCAACCACTCCCACAAGTGACACACTCAAGGTGTGGACTGAGCCAGCACCATAACCCTACTGAATTCAGTCCCTTCTGTGTGGTGAGCCCCTACAAAGCTGATCCTCCACAATGGTCACTGGTCATGACAGTCCTTACAGCTGATTGGCCCTGGGGGTAAATCCTTCCCCTTTATGTGCCAATAGTAATCAAAGCTCAACCATAAGAGGAGGGTACACACAGCCCACCTAAGGGGAGCACCTGGAGTGCACAGGCCTAATGAACTAAGAGGATGTGCCACTGGACCCTATGGAACACCTACATCAGGTCACAGGAAGGCTGCCAAAACAAGGAAGAAAAGAATCATGTCCCCAATGAAAGAACACAATAAAACTATAGTAAAAGAACTAAACAAAATGGAGACAAGCAATCTACTAGATACAGAGTCCAAAATACTGATTAAAAGGATGCTCAGAGAACTTAGTAAGAACTTCAACAGCATTAAAAAAAACAGTCATAAAGGATGGATACACTAATTAAAATGAAGAATAACTTACAGGAATCAACAGTAGAGTAGGTAAATCTGAGAATCAAATCAGTGACTTAAAATGTAAGGAAGCAATCCCTGTCTGGTATAAGCCGGTGGATTGAGCGCTGGCCTGTGAACTAAAATGGAAGGAAGCAAAAAATACCCAATAGAAATAGCAAAAAGAAAAAAGAGAATAGTGTAAGGAGCCTCTGGGATAATTTGGGGCATCCCAATAAGCACATCATAGGCATAGCCATCAGGAGAAGAGAGAGAGCAAGAAATGTTTGTGGGGGGAGGTAGGAGAGGGTATAGTGGGATAAATGGTAATGACAAATACAATTTAAAAAAGAAATTAAAAACATACTACTGGGGAAAAAAAGAAAAGCTATTTGAAAAAATAATGACAGAAAACTTTCCTAACTTGGTAAAGAAAATAAGCACACAGGTCCAGGAAACACAGAGCGTTCCAAACAAAATGAACTGAAAGGTGGTCACACCAAGACTCATCATAGTTAAAACACCAAAGGTAGAATCTTAAGAGCAGCAATAGAAAATCAATTAGTTGTCTACAAAGGAGCTCCCATAAAAACTGTCAGCTGATTTCTCAACAGAAACATTTCAAGTCAGAAGGGCTTGGCAAAAAATACTCAACGTGATAGAAAGTAAGGACCCACAACCAAGATTGCTCTACCCAGCAAAGCTTATTTAGAATCAAAGAACAAATAAAGAGCTTCCTAGACAAGAAAAAAACTAAGAATTCATCACCATCAAACCAGTATATACAAAATGTTAAAAGGTCTTCTTTAAGAAGAAGAAAAAAATGATAAAAATATGAACAATAAAATGAAAATAAATACATATTTACCAATAATTGAATCTAAAAAAAATACAAATGAACAAACAGAAACAAACTCACAGAAGCGGAAAACCTTCTGACAGTTGCCAGATGAGAGGGGGGTTGGGTGATAGGTGAAAAGTGAAGGGATTGGAAAGCACAATCGGTTGTTACATAACAGTCATGGGGATGTAAAGCGCAGCACAGGAAATAGAGTCAATAATATTCTAATAACTCTGTATGATGTCAGATGGGTGCGAGATTTATCATGATGATTACTTAGTAAGTTACGTAATGTCTAATCACTGGGATCTACACCTGAAACTAATATAATAATGTATGTAAGTTGTAATAAAAATAATTTAAAAATAAATAAATGAAATATGTATACTCATAGCAATGTCTTTATTTCAGTTTGCTGTATGAGTACTATCATTGAAATTCCAGCCAAGATGGAAGCATAGGTAGACACACTGTGCCTCCTGCACAACTGAAGTAAGGACAACAAAAATTTAGAAACGAAAAAAATCCAGTAGTGACAGAAGACTGAACAGTATGGAAGTCTGACAACCAAGGAGTTAAAATAGACACATTCATACAGACCAGTAGGAGGGGTGGAGTCGGGCGGCTGGGTGGAGAGGGGTCTCCACAAAAAAAGCGGTGGTTGGTGGGCCTGGGGCTCAGGGTGGCAGCAGGTAGACCCAGAGAGGTGGCAGATTGTGGAGGGGCGTGGTGTGCAAGGCAGCTGGCGAACCAGGCAGTCCCACATTAGTGCACAGATAAACCAGGCAAAACTGGGGAGCAAGACAGACCTCGCAACCCCGGGTCCCAGAGCTGGGAAATAAACCCTCAAAACACCTGTGTGGGTTGAGGTGCCAGGAGAGACTCCCAACCTCACAGGAGAGTTTGTTGGAGAGACCCACAGGGTCCTAAAATGTACACAAGCCCACTCACCCGGGAACAAGCACCAGAAGGGCCCAGTTTGCTTAGGGGAAGCAGAGGAAGTGACTGAAATCCGTCAGAGAGCAGAGCAAGTGCCATTGTTCCCTCTCAGATCCCACCCCCACAGACAGCATCACAATCCAGCAAATGGGTTGCCCCACCCTGATGAATACCTAAGGCTCTGCCCCTCATACATAACTGGTGCATCAAGACCAAAAAAAAAAAAAAAATGGCCCAAACGAAAGAGCAGATCAAAGCTCCAGAGCAAATATAACTAAGTGACGAGGAAATAGCTAACCTATCAGATGCACAGTTCAAAGCACTGGTGATCAGGATGCTCACAGAATTCGTTGAATTTGGTCACAAATTAGATGAATGAATGAAGGCTACACCAAGTGAAATAAAGGAAAATGTACGGGGAACCAATAGTGATGGAAAGGAAACTGGAACTCAATTCAATGGAGTGGACCAGAAGGAAGAAAGAAACAACCAAACAGAAAAAAAATGAAGAAACAAGAATTCAGAAAAATGAGGAGAGGCTTAGGAACCTCTAGGACATCTTTAAACGTTCCAACATCTGTATCATAGGGGTACCAGAAGGGGAAGAGGAAGAGCAATAAGTGGAAAACTTCTTTGAACAAATAATAAAGGAGAATTTCCCCAAACTGGCAAAGGAAATAGACTTCCAGGAAGTTCAGGAAGCTCAGAGACTCCCAAAGAAGTTGGACCCAAGGAGGAACACATCAAGGCACATCATCATTACATTACCCAGGGTTAAAATGAAAGAGAGTGACATGTGCACTGGCCTGCAGTGAATGTGGCATTATGGATGGAAGATCAAGACAAATTCACATGGACTACCAAGTCCTGTGGAGAAAAAGGAATGGCACAGCTATTTCCTCAAATGGGGAACACCTCAGAGCGGCCTGGCAACTCTCTCAAGGGGAGAGCACACTAACCTTTGCCTAGATGGGCTTTTATTGTTTTTTTTTTTTTTTGCACAGAAGTTCAGGTACAACTTAGTAATCATTGTCGGGCAGTAAACAGTAGATAGCATACAAAGAACTATTAGGGCTTCTTCTGAGTCAGGGTCTATTAGCTAAAGGACTACAAGACTTTGTGAAAACAAGCCCTGGCTGGTGTAGCTCAGTGGATTGAGTGTGGGCCACTGAACCAAAGGATTGCTGTTCGATTCCCAGTCAGGGTACATACCTGGGTTGCAGGCCAGTTCCCAGCAGGGGACTCATGAGAGGCAACCATATGACATTTCTATCCCTCTCTCCTTCCCTTCCCCTCTAAAGATAAATAAATGAAGTACTTTTTTAAAAAAGACTTTGGGAAAACAAATTCATTTTCTGCTTGGGCCTTTATCATTTAACTAAGAGCATTCTTAGCAAAGCAGTCGTCACAGGATTTTACATATCCTTTCTCAGACCTAATTACCTGGGAGCCCACCATTCCCAGCACAGGGCTGCACCACCCTCAGTCATTGTTTTCAAGGCTTCAGTCAGGGAGAAGAGGCAGATAGCCAAGGGATTTTCAGAGACTTCTCTCAGACAGACTGAGGACTCCGGCTTCACCAAATCTGAGGGGTGAGGGTTCATCACCCCCTTTCTCCCTAGACCCCCAAGTCCTTTCCTGGGGCCTCCACATGATTATGTCTGTCTTAGGTCGTTCACCACTTGGGGAATCTTACCTGTCACTGGCTAACTGATCAAGCATTGGAGACCAGTTATGGAAAAAGGAGCAGAAGCGATGCTCCTGCCAGGGAGATTAGCTTTGTCTCCTTAGTGGCCTTTGGTCCGAAGGTCACTCACTCAGCCTTACCCATGGGGAGTTTACAGCTCCTGAATTCAGGCAGGGCAGTTCCCAACAGGAGAGACTCCTAGAAGCATCACAAGAGCAAAGGAGACAGTTATGTACAAAGGAGTTCCCATCAGACAGCAAATTTCTCAAAAGAGACCTTGAAGGCAAGAAGGGGCTGGAAAGAAGTATTCCAAGTCATGAAAGGCAAGGACCTACATCCAAGATTGCTTTATCCAGCAAAACTTTCATTTAGAATGGAAGGACAGATAAAGTGCTTCTCAGATAAAGTCCAGTTCAAGGAGTTCATCATCACCAAGCCCTTATTATATGAAATGTTCAAGGGACTTACCTAAGAAAAAGAAGATAAAAAATGAAGAATATGAACAGTAAAAAGACAGCAAACTCATAGTTATTAACAATCACACTTAACACTAAAACAAAAATAAACTAAGCAAACAGCTAGAACAGGAACAGAGTCACAGAAAGGAGCTCAGATGGAGGGTTAGCAACAGGGGAGCGGGAGGAAGAGAGATGGGGAAGAGGTACAGAGAATAAGTAGCATAGATGGTAGGGGGAAAATAGACAGGGGGGAGGGCAAGAATAGTATGGGAAATGTAGAAGGTAAAGAACTTATAAGTATGACACATGGACATGAACTAAAGGGGGGAATGTGGATGAGAGAGAGCATGCAAGGTGGAGGGGAGTGAAGGGGGAAAATGGGGCAACTGTAATATTATAATCAATAAGAGATATTTTAAATTAATAAATAATTTTTAAAAGAGTACTATCATTAGTCTTAAAATTGTCCTCTTCTAAAAAGATACGTTTCATTATTTCTCACCAACCCTGAAATTTTATTTTTTTCATCAAATCATACTTTATTTAAGTGTTCTGTATTCTTAATACATTTGTTTTTTATGATTCTTTTAGTTTCTTTTTTTAAATTACTTCATTGTTGTTCAATTACACTTGTCCGCACTTTCTCTCCACCACTCTCCCCCACCCCAGGCAACTTCCCTTGCTTCCACCCTCCCCCTTGGTTTTGTCCATGTGTCCTTTATAGTTGTTCATGTAAACCCTTCCCCCCACTGTCCCCTCCTCCCTCTCCTATGGCTATTATTAGATTGTTCTTAATTTCAATGTCTCTGGTTATATTTTGTTTGCTTTTTTTTCCCATTGTGTTCCAGTTAAAGGTGAGGTCATGTGGTTATTTGTCTCTTACCCGGACCCTGAAATTTTAACAGCCAGGTAACATATAGCTCATTTTTAAACAGATAATTATTCAGTTTATTACTCACTTCTGATGGATGTCCTAGGAGTTAATAATACTAGAAGAAAAAAAGCACTTTGTAGAAATAAAATAATGAGGTTTGCAAGAGTTATAGGTTGATAAAGAATTAACTTTTTATACCCAGTATTAATGCCTGATCATTCTTTTCAATAAAAATAATACCAAAATAGCAATGCCTTTAACATCTATCTGCTATCACTGATTATAATAATCTTATCAGCCTATGGTGGGGTAGCAGGAACCTCAATATAAACAGTAAAAATTGACAATATTTTAAATATGAAGGGGTGAGGGTATGTAAGGGGACCAAATGGTAATGGGGGAAGAATACGATAAAAATTAAATTAAAAAAATAATAATATGAAAAATATTCTGTGGAATAGGAGAACTGAATTAGGTCACATTCATGTTTTAAGCCAGTAATTTGGGCTGTTAACATTTTACAGTCCGAAAACAAGCTTTTTTAGGTTGCTTTCATTGTAAGGCTTTCATGCAGCGCCATCGTGTGGTAAACCAAACACATACCAGTTTATTTCAGATAGTGTTAAAAGTCCCAAAGAGAAAGAATGTGCTAGTTCAAGCTGAGAACCATCTTACCAAAAATCGCCTATAGAGAGTTAGCTGTGTAGTGTCATAGTGTAGCTCTAAGCCTAGGCACGTATTTAAAAGCAGGCTCAGACAGTGTTTGTTTGAAGCCAAAACCAAGTCAGCATAGCTGAGAAGACCTCAGGCAGCAAATGAAATTTCCCATTTCTGAGCTGTTTAATATTCTGAGTATCTTATTTAAAAGACCTATCAACTATTCAAAGTTGTGTTATTTATATAATCATTTCCCAAATCAGAAGTTACAGTTAATATTTTATAACCATAGTGCCTTTTTTATCTAACTAAAAAAATCTGGGTACATGAATAGACAAGTTTAAGTGCACATATGGGGTAAATCAGAGCAGTTCAAATGGGAAATATTAGACCCACAGCATGATATTGTCCTGTTCTCATTTGGAGCATGCACATTTTTTCAAAAGTACAAAACCAACTTTTGTTCCAACTCTCTTTTACTTAATTCTCAATCTCATTTCTAACACTGAGGGATGAGTGTAATAATTCAAGTCACGATGACAGTGAAATTATTTGAACAGATTTATATTCTGTAAGTTAAGTTTTTTTCTCAAGGTCTGAACTTAGAAGTTAAAGCACAAGTTAATAAATGACTGATTCAGAATTTAAATACAAAAGTTTTTATAAATCCTTTAAATTTTTTTCAGATGTAAAACATTGATACAATTTAAACATAGTAAAAAGTACGGACTTTTGGCCTCGGTGGAGGCATAGATACACTTTGCTTCCTTGCACAACTAAATGAAGGACAAGAATAAATTTAAAAACAAAAAACAACCAAATGTGCCAGAAATTTGAACTGTATGGAACTCCAACAACTAAAGAGTTAAAGAGGAAACACTCATTCAGACTGGGAGGAGGGGCAGAGGTGGGCAGTTGGGAAGGAGAGGACACTGGCAAAGCAGCAGCTAAAGGCCAAGGCAGGTGAGTTGGCAGCTAGCAGTCCCACACATGGGTGCAGATAAACAGGGAACAAGACAGTCCATGCAACCCAGGGCTCCAGCTCAGGGAAATAAAGCCTCAAAACACAGATTGAAAACACCTGTGGGGGTTGGGGTGCGAGGAGAGACTTCCAGCCTCACAGGAGAGTTCATTGGAGAGTCCCACAGGGTCCTAGAACATACACAAGCCCACCCACCTGGGAATCAGCACCAGAAGAGCCCAATTTGCTTGTGGTGGCAGGGGAAGTGACTGAAAGCCAGCCAAAGGCCAGGCAAATGGCACTGTTCCCTCTTGGACCCCTCCTCCATTCACAATGCCACAAGGCAGTGAAGTGGGTTGCCCTGCTGTATTGAACACTTAAGGCTCAGCCCCTTACAATGTAACAGGTGTGCCAAGGCAAAGAAATATAGCCCAAATGAAAGAACAGATCAAAACTCCAAAAATAGAACTAAGCAAGGAAGAGATAGCCAGCCCATCAGATGCAGAGCTCAGAACACTGGTAATCAGGATGCACACAGAAATGGCTGAGTATGGTTGTAAAATAGAGAAAAAAGTGAAGGCTATGCAAAGTGAAATAAAGAAAATATACAGGGAAATAACCTTGCAGGGAAGGAAACTAGGACTTGATTCAACGATTTTGAGCAGAAGGAGAAAATAAACATTCAACCAGAACAGAATGAGGAAACAAGAATTCAACAAAATGAGAAGCTTAGGAACCTCTGGGACAACTTTAAGCATTTCAACATCTGAATGATAGGGCTGCCAGAAAGAGAAGAAAAGCAAGAAAATGAAAACTTGTTTGAAAACATAATGAAGGAGAACTTTCCCAATGTGTCAAAGGAAATGACTTCCAGGAAGTCCAGGAAGCTCAGAGAGTCCCAAAGAAGTTGAACTCAAGGAAACACACACCAAGGCCATCATAATTACATTACCCAAGATTGGGTAATCATAATTATATCACCCAGGATTAAAAATAAGGAGAAAACCTTAAAAGCATCAGGAGAAAAGGAGACAGCTACCTAGAATGGAGTTCCCATAAGACTAACAGCTGATTTCTCAAAAGATTCTTTATGGAAAGAAGTTATCTGAAGTTATGAAAGGCAAGGAACTACATCCAAGATTACTCTTTCCAGCAAAGCTATCATTTAGAATGGAAGGGCAGATAAAGTGCTTCCCAGATAAGGTCGAGTTAAAGGAGTTCATCATCACCAAGTCTTCATTATATGAAATTTTAAAGGGACTTATCTAGGAAAAAGAAGAAAATCAAGCTATGAACAATAAAATGACAACAAACTCACAACTATCAACCACTGAATAAAAACAAAACCAAACTAAGCCAACAACTAGAACAGGAACAGAATCACAAAAATGGAGATCACATGGAGGGTTATAACCAAGGAGAGGGAGCGGGGAGAACAGGGAAAAATGTACAGGGAATAAGAAGCACAAATGGTAGGTACAAAATAGACAGGGGGAGGTTAAGTAGAGTATAGGAAAGTGAGAAGCCAAAGAACTTATATGTGTGACCCATGGCTAGACATGAACTAGGGAGAGGAAAGCTGGTGAGAGCAGGGTGCAGGGTGGAGGAGAATAAAGGGGAGAAAAAATGGAACAACTATAATAACATAATCAATAAAATACACTTTTTAAAAAGCTACGGAGAAGTGCAATTTAGTTAATGATTTCTCTTACTTTATAAAGCAGAAAATGAGCTGATGAAATTTTCTCCTTTAATTGAGAGTATAAAGAGAGAGAGATGCGGTCATTTAACCTGTATTTTCTTATTGTTTTAAGAAATGCCAAGCACTTTCAAACATATCTCAGACTATAAAATTTAAATACACCAGTCAACTTTGTGAAACAAATTTCTAATTTACTTGTTTCTTTTTTCCCTTCTCTATTGAACACCAACTACAAATCACTTATTATGTATCTAAAATATATAAAATTATCCCAAGGTACAAAATCAGAAAGAACATAACTATAAATCTAAATTTAGGGTTTTAAACTGTCATGGCTTTTACCACCCCATCTCACATAGTGACTTTTTATAATATGTTCATGAGTTTATGATAGTTTTGTATAAAATAAGCTTGTTCTGATCACTTTCAGTAGAAAGGGATATATAAAGAAACATTTTTAAAATGACCTAGTAAGTATACATCCTAATGAGGAAGCAATGTTTTGAGTAAACATGGTGTTTATTTAGCCCAAAAATTAGATGAACAAAATTATTTTGTTTATGAGTGTCTATTATGGAAAATAAACCCTGTAAATAGACATAATAAAGAAGTAGAAAGCCTATTGAAATCTCAACACAGTTAAAAGGAATACTAATTAAGGGGATGAGACCACAATTAAGACCAGTTAACACAGTATTTAATTGTCTGCTAATCCCAGAACAGTTCAATTTAGCCACCATGTGTTTGGTTCAACAGGAGCATCGGAGGCAGCTGCCACTGGTAGGGCTACGGACCAAAAATCTCCTGAAACTTCAATTCTCATGAAGGAGAGGAAGGGCGTCCAGAAGATCTGGCCACGTGTTAACATCAAGGAAAGAGTATTGGTCAACTATATATTAGTTGCATTAAGGAGAAGGTTGGTTGGGGGCAAGAATCTTAGTCAACTGTTTTTTTTAATTGCAAATTATAGAAATCCATTTGAGATTGTTTAAGCAAAGAAGGAGCAGTCATTATACGGATATTAGTGTATAGTTCTACTCAGAGCACAATCCAAAGGCTATGATGGGATTAGTTATAGAAATTGAAATGATGTATTTAGAAAGTTGTGTAACATTTGAAACCGTCCTTTTGTTTGCTAGTTCTTTACTTAAAGAAATAGTCTAGGCTCTATATTAGTTTTTATGGCCATTGTGACAAATTACCACAAACTTTGTGGCTAACAACAGAAATCTTTTTCTCTCAGAATTCTAGAAGCTGCTCCTGCCATCTTTTTAAAAGGGGGCCTTGAGCTGGCGAAGCATCTTTGCCAACATAAGCAGCGAGCAGGAAGTGCTTAAGAGTTTACCACCACTGCCTCCAAGGATGGCCACCAGCCAGGGACTGGTGGGTGAGGTAGTGTGAAAGCCCAGCAACTTTGCCTTGAGTCAGGACAAACAGTGTATTGTAACGTACACTCCAGGGTTACCCTGCTGAACCAGGCTGTTGCCAGCCTTGCTTGTAATAGCACCCTTGCTTATTACCTTCCCTCTTAGGCAACCCTCCCTTACTAATTTACTTGAGAGCATTTTCTTTTTGTTTTCCATTATTTATTTTTTTTCACATTTAATGTTTATTTTTTAATTTATTTATTTTTCAAGTACAGTTTTCTGTCTATTACTCCCATCCCATCCCACTCCCGTGCTCCTCCCTCCCATTTCCACCCTTCTCAGTTGTTGTCCATGTATCCTTTATATTTGTTCCTCTAAATCCCTCCCTTATTTCCCCTGAAATTCCCTCCCCCCTCCCCTCTGGTCACTGTCAGCCTGTTCTCTATTTCAGTGTCTCTGGTTATATTTTGCTTGCTTGTTTGTTTTGTTGTTTAGCTTCCTGTTAAAGGTGAGATCATATGGTATTTTCTTAATAAATTATTTGTATATGAATCCCTTGCCTATGGTCTCTTTATTTTGAAGAAACTGACCTAAGTCAAAGGATATTTCACAGATGCCTTATTTAATGTCCCCTTAGGTTAGGGAACCCAACTAAGACAAACCTATTTTATACAAACAAAAGGCAATAAGAGCACCCAAACCTCACTGATGAACTAGAACCAGATCATCCATCTCTCTTTGTCTCTGCACCTCCAGAGTCCCATGAACCGTCCCCTCTGCTTTCTGTACGTCCATTTCACTTTTGCCTTTGCACACATCTGTCCCTGTTTTACTGAAATGGCCATAACCATCAACATAATTTTGGGGCCTCAATTTATAATTTCTTTCCATTTAATATAGGAACTTTCCCAATCAGTAATGAACTTAAAAGAAGCTTATTTAATGAACTTTAATAGAAAAGAAAGATGACATAGTTCTAAAAAAAGAAAAAAATTACAAAACTCTTTATAGTGATAAGCCAGATTAATTACTTCTTGGTCCCATTTAAGTGTGGAATAAAAGTGGATCTGATTGACCCAGACTGTTGGGAGAAATAACAATGACACTGGGTAAGATTGTTACCATAATTATTTAGCTAATTGTTAAAAAGAAAGGGAAGCAAAGGAAATTAGACATTGACCTTAATAAACTGGGGAGCATGAGCCTGTTTGCTTCATCAGGAAGCTGTAACTTCATGCCTCAAGGGATCACAGCATTGCTCCACCAGGGGAATTAACACTTCTCCTTTTCTCCCCATGTGGTACCAGATTGTTGGAGGTCACAGGGGAAGATGCTTGACCAAAGAGGCCTGTCAGTCTAACTGGGGGGCAGATCCATCAGAAAGCCTGCAAAAGCTTGGGAAGTTGATTGATTCTTTTGAAAAAGTACCTGGTCTGTCCCAAACCCAAGCTAATATAGTCCCAGGGGAACAAAGCTGTCTCATTCTCACCCAGTAACACACTTGCCCTGTGCATTCCTGCATTCTCTCTCACCCCGAAGTGTAACCATGTGGGTCTAGCAAGTACTGGAGCCTCAGAAGACTGTGTGGGGTCCAAAAGTTTAAGCTTTAATATGAAACGGAAACTCCGGATACTGGTTTTGTTTTGGCCTTGCTGAAGACGTGGTTGGACTTTTTCCATGGTAGGACAGAGAGAGACGGAACTGGAAACCCAGGGACAGATTTTTACCCAAATAAATCATCTTTGCCAAAGCACAGTCTCCGGTGCATGGGTCCTTGGAATGTTTTCCTCACAATCTAGTGGAAGAGTCTAATTTCTACCTACAACAGAACCAGTAGAATTATAAAATATACAGATGACTGCCACACTTTTAAAAATCTCCGTCTCTTTGAAAAGAAGAGGTGCATGGTGTGGGCAGATACCACCCACGTGGAAGCTACAGAAAATGTCTGGAGAAAGACATGCAGAGCCTTATTTCGGGAGCCCTAACCAACTGAGGGAAACACTGATTGACACAGAGGCGTTTCCTTGACCAACAATGTATTTGTGTTTGAGTACAGAAAATTCTTAAAGTGAATGTAACATAAAGTAAAAATGTTAATAATTAAGCCATTATTGAAGAGTAAAATCATTATTCGGTCTTTGGGAGCTTTATTGGTTAGACTAACATAACTTTTCTACTGTCATTAAATACAATATTATCATTAATACTTAAAGGCTAGCTATCACTTAATAAATACCTATCACATACCAGGCATTTATTTAAATCTCTATATGTAATAGCTCATTTACCTGCCACAGTAATACTTTGTAATGTATTTTATTCCCATTTTAAAGATCCCCAAACTAAAACTCAACAAGTAATAATTTACTCACAGTCACACAGCTAGTAACCTGGAAGGGAAACGTAGGTCTCTGTTTAGCAAAGCCCATATCATTTCTACTCCACCACACCATTTACCCTGCGTAACGTCTTTTTTCCACAGTGCCAACCAACAATCCTATTTCTAAATCAGTTCTATTTCTAAATCAGTTCAGCTCGTTTTACAACTTCAGCTGCCTCAGCTTCACTTCCTTCCTTTTCAGAAGTCCTCCTTAAGGTGTTACAGTGTTAACCTAAGACGTCTCATGAAGAGTGAAGAGCATATCACATGTACATATACTCCATTTCATGCCTTGTCCAGTTTCACAGAACATGCACACAACTTCCTCCGTGGGGGATAATGAACCCTCATTTGGTTCCATGTGAGAACTTCCAAGCAAGCTTAACTCTTCCTGCCTCTGGAGTGAATTAAGTGCAATTAGATAACAGGCAGCAGAATATACCAAATAATCTCTTATTCTACTGTGGTTATATTTTTAAGAAAATTAACTGGGTAAAACTTAAGCCACTGAATAACGTTGAAGATGAAGGATAGTTCTTGATTTTCCTTGGTGAAAACGGGAAATTAAATGTGACTTCACCTCACTGAAGCTTTGTATCAAAGATTACTGCTTAGGGATAGACCATACAATAGGAAAACTACCTCCTTATGGGAAGTCAGAAAAATAACAGTGTACACTTTAAAAGGTTAATTCGAATACACTCACAGATTATCAAACACCACACATTTGTCATTGACTACACAGACTACACATTCACTACTGTGTTAAATAATTTAAACTTAATTCAGCACAACATGCCTGAACTAAATGTCTTATTATGACTCAGGCACTGTGTTTGATTCTGAGGTCACCACTATGAGTCGTCCATGGGTCTTGATCACAAATAAAGAACTTATAATCTTGTGATCACATAATTAAGTCCTTATTGATTCAAGCATATAAATTTATATATTATGTATGTGTATATAATATATTGAGTACATTCTTGTAGGAACTGGGGGTCCAAGTTGAGAAAAGATACCATAGCTGCTTTAATAGTATACATTACTTAGTAGGGAAGATGGATCTTAACAAATGGATAATCATTACAAATATGTAACACAATGAATAAAAGAAACAGGGTGCAATGAAGCATATAATAGGGGAAATTATCTGTCAGGGAGGGAGGGCAAGAAAGGTTTTCCTGAAGAAATGATGAGGTGGATAGTTGATGTCAGAGTTGGGGTGAGTTAAGTGGGGCTGGTGGATTTCCAGAATGTAGGAATAACTGGGGCTAAAGTCCTGTCATTTACGAAGCTGAGTAATGTCCAACTAAAGTGACTTGAAAGCAAACAAGGAGGGAATGGAAATTATGAAATTAGACTGGTAATGTGGGCCAGACCGTGTAGAGAGTAGAATGCTAAGTTAATAACCTTGATCTTCCTCTAAGAACCATGGAAGGCACTGAAGAGATTTCATACAGAGAGTTTTGGCCAGATAACTCTGGTGTAGTAAGGAGAATGGGTGGAAATGAGCAAACACTGAGAAAGATCCACAGAATGAAAATGACTGTAGCAGTTCCAGTGGGAGGTGGCCAGGGCCAGGAGTAGAGGTGCTAAAGACGGACAGAAATAGACACATTTGAAATGTGTTTAGGAGCTGCTATCAACAGAAATACACAAGAGCATAAAAATGTTTGGCCAGAATACAGATGGAATAAGTCATTCTTTCTAGGAATAAAAAGGAAAGCCTTGACAGAAATAGTATTAAATGCGGGCTTGAACAATGAATGAAAGTTTGCCAGAGAGCAAGTGAGGGAATGGTAGTTTATGCAAAGAAAACTGCACAAACCAGTGGAAGCTTAAAATGAAGGCTCTTTAAAGCAGAAACTCTTCCTGCTGCATTTTTTTCTGCCCTCAGCACTTATCACAATGCCTGTCATAACGAAGCTGTTCAGGAAATGAACGTTCAGAAAGTAAGTGCACCCACTGTAGCTGAACTGTGCAGTGCGTAGAAGAAATCCAATATAGAGAATAACAGTGGAAACCCGAGCAAGTAGAAGATGAGTTTGAATTTCCTCTTTTCAGCAACGGACAGTCAGAGACAGTTTTAAGGCACAAAAATAACTTCATGGATCTTTCTTTTTAAAATATAAGAATAACCAAAAAAGGAAGGAATATAAGGAGATTAGAAAGTTGAGGCAGAAAGACATTTAAGAGGCAAATGCAATAAATCTAGTGAGAGAATATGCGCTGAGGGCAGGAGCACTGCTTGTAGTAATCTAGAAAAGGTAAATATATCCAAAAAATACTTGGCGGCACAGGTTACCAACAATGTGGAGGGAATGGGAAAAGAGCACACGAGACAGGAGAGACCCTGAGCGGGAGAAACGGGGCTTTCCCTCTGCACTGAGGAAGAAGGGCTGGACAGGGGCAGAGATCACGATAGGCTGTGGGGTCCCTGTTTTCCAATAGAATTCAGACAGTAAGTCATCTAGTGAGGGCTAAAGCACAGGGCACAGCTCAGGTATGATGATATGATAAAAGTTTGTTAAATTTATGGAAAAGCAGTCACATAAGAGAGAAGTCCATGAATTAGAGAGTACATTGTGAATTCACTAAATGCCACCACAGGTGGCTTTAAAAACTGGCTAATTGTATGTTGTGTAATTATATGTTACTTCAATTTTTATTGTTGTTGAGTTAAAGTTGTCCCCATGTTTTACTTTGATTTAAAAATAAAAGAGGGGAGCAAACGTGAGAGCCTGGACAGCGCGCAATCCCAGGGAGTATGAGGAACAGGGAGGGAGACAGGAGGGTTCTCAAAAGCCGAAACACGTCCCTCCGTGTGCGCTCCATTCTGTTTTTACTTTCCTGACAGGGGACAAATTGCAGCTGAATATGGGTTTGTCTTCAAAGGCAGACAGAGAGAAAAGGCAGAATTGCAGGCAAAAATATAAAATATACTAAAGGAAACAAGGTAGTTGGCTAGTGGGCCTTTATGTCAGAAGAGGGGAAATAGGTCTGTTTAATGTAAATAATAGGAAGTTTTTTTTTTCTTTGTGACTGAGTAGAATTTGAGTTATTCCCAAGGATGTCAAAGTAACGATGAAACACTCCTTTGTAAGAGTATTTAAAAGAACGACATGTCCAGGTTGATACAAAATTGAGGATTTCCTTTGAGACAGTTCTGTCAAGATTTGTGGATGGGGGCTGTTCTACGGTAATATGAGTCATCTGTTCTGCCTGGGACATGAAATTCCAAGAATGAGCAGGAAAACAGAATGGATTTTTGCATGTCAATACGTTCCTTACACATTAATATCTCTTCATAGTGCCAAGGCCTTTTACCCCAAATCATCCTGTTGTGGACTTGAGCAGGGACAGCCTTTCTTGATTCATTATAGACAGAACACAAACACAAACATCCTCAGTGTTGCCCTTTCTGTCCCGCAAGGTTCTGCTCTAAATACCAGTACTAAAATCTTCATTGTCGAATTATTCTCTCTTCTAAATGAGATGATGATGTAGTATAATACAACTCCTCTCAGCATACGAAGAAAAGGGCCCACTAAAACTCTGACACCCCACTCCTGTTCACCTTATTCCTTATGCTCTCTTTGATTTGCACTAGTGCCTCATGATTTTAATGAGCCCAGATTTTTTTTCAAGTAGCCATGAGGTCATTGGCACTTTAGGAAGAAATGAGGTTGTCCAGAAGCAGCTGTGGATAAAAAGAATGATAGGCATTTGCCCTATACATAAATATGTGCAACCTAGTTGAAGACGAAGTAAAGCAAGTGCATATAAACAATAACATTTATTTATTTACTCAACAAATAAGTATAGCTTATTAAATGTCAGGGGTACAGATAATGTCCCTCCTGTCATAAAAATTACAGTCTGTGGAAAGACACTTTGCAAATAAACAGTATACATTGAAGCTACATGCATATGTTTCAAGGTGATAAAGGTGGGGAGGGCTTGATTAGTCAAATGAAAAACTGGCCAAAGCAAGAGGAAGACACGTGGATTAAATGGTACCTATAAAGGCCCACTAAGTAACTGATCTAAAGAGGGAGAGATAATGTCTGGGGACAGGAGGAGGGGGAAAGATTATGAAGGACCTTGGAAACCTTCTAGAGAATATAAGAATAAAGCAAAGTAATTAATGGCCAAGGAAGTAATCTGTTAAAATGAGTTTAAACAACAGACCTCACCTTTCTTGTCTACAGTGAAGATTGGGTCTTTGTCCTATGACTGGAGGATTTTGTGGGTGAGAAGTAGTCAGGGAAAGGAACTGAGGACTTTTAACAATTTGCCACATTTGTCCCTAGTTGCCACGGGTTTCAGTTATATTCTAAACTGAAAGCATATGAGGACTGTCCAGAAGGTATCCAGCCAAGTAATATGAAAAGTAGAGACAGTTATTGAAGAAGATACAAGAAATATTATACATAGGACAATGAGGCTTCATTCTGATTCAAAGTAGGCACCTTGGGACCTCAGGTAGTTTAAATCATCATCAGCTGCTTTGTCCTATTTTTGTGAATCTCATCCACCATCTAAAATCTCTTCCCTTTTAAAGGTGATTTTAGTTTTGGGAAAAGCCAGAAGTCACAGGGCACCAAATCTGGGCTGTAGAGGGGCTGAGTCACTTGGGTCATTTGTTGTTTCACCAAAAAATCTCTGCATGAGATGTGATGCACGAGCAGGCATGTTATTGTGATAAAGCTGCCAATCACCAGTTGCCCATAGCTGCAGCTTTCTGAATCATCCACATAGTTTCTGCAGAAGAATGTTCAAGCTTAAAGCAAAATTTGATGCAGATTCATTGTGCTACTCACTCAGTCATTTTGAATGTGACAGCCACACAGTACACATGCTCACTCAATGGCATCTACCACTCCCCAATGACTAGCACAGTGAGGTTGTCATTGTTCACATATAGGCATTCCAGTCCACTCTCCTTGGGTGACAGGTTACATTGATGTTGTGTAAACCATTATCGGTATATTAACAATGGCTGTCCTTCTTCCAGACAGACCTCTAAATGGAGAGAAAGTGGATTCAAAGTGCTACTTTTAAATTTAAGTTAAAAACAAAATCAAAAGGTACCTAATCCTATTGTTGAATTTGGAATAACTCATAATAAATATTTTAAGTTTATTTTATTGATTATGCTATTACCGTTGTCCCATCCCCCCTTTATTCCCCTCTGCTCTTCCTTCGCAACCTCCAACCCTCCCCCTTAGTTCATGGGTCACACATATAAGTTCTCTGGCTTCTCCATGTCCTATACTATTCTTAACCTCCTCCTGTCTATTTTGTATACTTGATGTACTTCATTATGCTATACTTTATTATGCAATTAATAGAGCTAAATATTTCTCATGTTTGAAATATCACTGAGTAGTCCCATGAATGCAAATAATAGAGAATCCTGAGGAAAATTTTGAAATATATGTTCTCTTCCTGACTTCACCTCAACACGGTCATCAAGCCACTTTTCTAATTCTAATAGCCTGACATTTTCTAGTTTCTACTTAGGCACACCAAATGTAAATCATAATAAAGTAGACAGAAACTACTTTCAGAAACACAGCTTTATCAATTTAAACTGATATTTTTTCTTATTTAATATTTGAGTAGTTTAGTATCTCCCATTTTACTCAACCAAAGAGGTCTTACATTTGTATATAATACAATGAATTTTAAAAGTTAAAAAACAGAACAGAGCATTAAATAATAACTGCCTATATAATTGACTAGATCACAAAAATAATTTTTATTTGAATGAATTTTTGGTTTACAAATAGAGCAAAGTTGAATATAAAATTCAAGAGGCTTTTTAAAAACTTTTTAAACTCCATGATCAGGTCTCTGAAAGTTGTAAAGAACCAAGATATATTGATGCTCTTAAGTAATTTCTACAGGAAGCAACAAAGATATTTTAGTGCTTTCAGAGGAAATGCACCTAAACTAATTATGCTAGTTAATTATTTTCTAGATTCCTTACCTTCCCCCTCACATAATTTATGAGAGTCGGAACTATGTGTTTTGTTAAATGAAAATTAAGATGAGTACTTGGTTGGATAGCATGTCTATTCTTGTATCATAATAAATCAGAATGTATGTTCTAGTGATGCTGGTAAAATTTGCACTGGTGAGAGCATATAGCATACACACATCTTTAAATTTTACCTTTTAGGTTTTTAAATTTTACCTTTTTTCTGAAACAGATCCTCCTCTCACAGCCATTAGAAGAAATGAAAACCCCCGGGGACTGACTCCAGTGACACCGGCTTTACACTCTCCAGCAGCTACTTGGCCAAGGGCTCCACCCGCAGGGCATGGATCATCAACTCATTCAGTCCTGTGGTTGCCACCCTTACCTTGATTGAACTAGCTGAGCAAACTCTTCTTTCTGCCTCTCTATACAGAGTTGGGCAAAAGTAGGTTTACAGTTGTGAGTACACCCAACAGAGTTTATTCTTGCATTGTTATTTATTAATTATTGTATTATTTTCCATACAAACTGTAAACCTACTTTTGCATACATACACTGCATTTCTCTTTTTCCCTCTTTTCTCAGTTTCTATGTCTCTAATTACACATCTTTTTTGCTTTCTTTTGTTTCTTTTTTTTTTGCTTTTTCCTGCTCTTTCCAGACACATTTTTTAATTTAATTCTCTATCTGCCTCTCCTTATATTTCTGCCAGAGCTCTTTCCCTCTTTCTTTCTGTTTATATTTGCTGTTTCTTCCTGTCTCACACTTTCTCTCTCTCTGCTTAGCTCATCTTCCTTTCCTCTATGTAATATTTTTCTCTATTTCCATTCTCATTTGGTCTTCTTTCCACTTCTTTCTTTCTCCCTTTATTCTTTTATTTTTCTTTTTTCACTTTTGGGCTTTTCTTTTAGATATCTATCTCTACTTCATTATCTGTGTATCTTTTTAATCTCTCTTTTCTGATCTCAACTTGTCACTACCTACTCCTATCTAAGTGTCTACAGGAGCAGATAATTCATTTCCCTTTGTGTTTTTTATTTCTTCCTTATCCTCTTCACCCAGTATGTTCTTATATTTTTTGCTTCTTCTCTTCTCTTTCATTATCGTTCTGCATCTTACCAAACCCCTTACTAAATCTTTGTTTTCATAGACTTTCTTTCCTTCATTGTCTTTTTCTCTCCTCTGGTTTGTACACACACACTCCTGTCCCTCTCTATCCTTTTCTTTTACCTCTATGTTTCACTCCCTTTTTTGCTTTGTCTGTCCTTTTGTTGTCTACACATGCACACAGGAGTCAAAAGGGGAGGAGGAGGGGGTGCATGAGGCTAGAGCAGCAACTTTCTACCTTTTCCATCTTATCAGCACCCACAAACTAATTACTAAAATTCTGTGCACACAAAAAAATATTTTTTGCCTATCTGATAAAAAATTAGGTATAATTTTCATTGATCTACAAAAAATATATAATAGTAGTTACTAATGTTTTTGCTCTACACTGACTTTTTAAAGTCAGGTGACTTGACTTGTATAGAAGGATTTCCATTACCAAAAATTAACCAATCTGCTGCAATCTTATTTTGAGACATGACCAATAAAATGCATCTCTATTTTATGGATTATATATTTATGGTTCAAAACATGCCACTCACACCAGTTAGCGATTATTGTGTTGGCTGTTGTCATTTGACAACAAAGGGGAGAGAGGTCAGTGCCCTGAATAGTCAGGTATGTTTTAAAAATTTTTGCACCCATTGGAAATTGCAGGGCTAGTTACCCACATGTTGGATATGTGGCTTTTTACCTTGGATGCCTATGGGAATCTACTGATTTAGTTGCCGGGGAGGGAGCCAGTGAATCTAACAAGCATCGTGGGTGGAGACCCACTAGTTTAACGATGAAAGCCCTGGAAAGCCAGTATTAATTGTATGTACTTCATGCAATAATCAATACAAAAACAAAGGAGCTTTTGAAGATTGTAGTGTAATAAGATCTTTGTGTGAGAGATCATCTGAAAACATTGAGAGAAACAGGACTTGCAAGCAGAGAAACTAATGTAAATTTATATCTATCTTATGGAGCCTAATTCAAATAACACTTTGCTAAGCTTCCATTCAAAATCCACTTATTCTTCCCATAACCTCCTGCAAATGTTTATTTCTGTGCTGCACCCCTTATCAATGTCAAGCTCGTATTTTAATCACTTGTACATTTGTCTGCTTTTCCCTAGACTGCAAATATGTTGGTGGCAGAACTAGGGCACTTTCCCCAGTTTTCTTTTTTAAAATCTTTATCGTATTTTTTATTATCATTTATCCCTCTACCCTCATCCACCCCCTACCATCACCACACTGCCATCCATGTGCACGAGCCCTTTTTTGTTTGATCCCTCCACCCTGTAACCACATCCCTCCCACAGCTGGCAGCCTATTCTCTGTGAGTCTGTTTTGCTTATTTCGGTTTGTTCATTAGATTCCAAAGACGAGTGAAATTATGTAGTAATTTAATTGCACTCTGACTGGCTTATTTCACTTAGCATAATATTCTCTAGGTCCATCCATGCTGTCACAAAAGGTAAAATTTTCTTTTTTGTGGCCAAATGGTATTCCATTCTGTAAATGTCCCACAGGTGTTTCATCCACCCATGACTGAATGGGCTGCTTCCAAATGTTGGCTATTATCAATAATGCTGCAGTGAATATAAGGGTGCTCATATTCTTTCAAATTAGTGTTTCAGTTTTTCAGATAAATTCCCAGAAGTATAATTTGAGTTAAAAGGAAGTTCCTTTTTGATTTTTTGAGGTGACTCCATAGTGCTTTCTACAGTGGCTGCACCAGTCTGCATTCCCACCAACAGTGCAAAAGGGTTCCCTTCCCCCCTCAGCACTTGTTGGTTTTGATTTATTGATGATAGCCATTCTGGGGAGAGGTGATATCGCTCTGTGGTTTTAATTTGCATTTCTATGATGATTAGTGACATTGAGCATCTTTTCATATGTGTATTGACCACCTGTATGTACTCTTCGGAGAAGTGCCTATTCTGATCCTTTACCCAGTTTTTAACTGGATTGTTTGGCTTCTTGGTTTTGGATTTTTTTAAGTTCTTTATAAATGGTGGATATTAAGCCCTTATCAGATGTATGGTTAAATATGTTCTCCCATTTGGTGTTTTATTTTTCATTTTGTTGATAGTTTCCTTTGCCAGGCAAAAAATTTTTAGTTTGGTGTAGTCTCATTCATTTGTTGTTTTGTTTCCCTTACTGAGGCGATATTATCAGATAATAAATTGCTAAGAACAATGTCCAAGATTTTACTGTCTATGTATTTTTCTATGATTTTTATGGTTTCAGGTCTAACACGTAAATCTTTAATCCATTTTGAACTTATTCTCATTTGTGGCATAAGAAGGTGGTCTAGTTTCATTTTTGTGCATATATCTGTCCAATTTTCCCAACACCATTTATTGAATAAACTATTGTTAGCCCATTGTATGTTGTTGCTTCCTCTGTCAAATATTGACTATAGAATTGTGGGTTTATTTCAGGGCTTTCTATTTTGATCCACTGATCTGTGTGCCTGTTTTGATACCAGTAACATGTGTTTTGATTACTATGGCCTTACAGTATAATTTGATATTAGGTAGCATGATTCCTCCAACTTTGTTCTTTTATCTCAAGATTGCTGTTGCTATTCAGGGCATTTTGTGGTCCCATATAAAGTTTGAAATATTTGTTCTAGGTCTCTGAAATACATCATTGGAATCTTGATAGGAATTACACTGGATCTATATTGCTTTGTGTAGCAAGGACATTTTTATGAGGTTGATTCTTCCTATCCATGGACACAGTACGTGCTTCCACTTATCTGTATCATCTTCAATTTCTTTTTTATAGTGTTTCCTAATTTTACAAATACAGGGCTTTTACATTCCTTGGTTAGATTTATTCACAGGTATTCTATTCTTTTTGAAACAACTGTAAACAGGATTGTCTTCTTAATTTTATTTTCTGATGGTTCATTCTTAGCATATAAAAATGCAACTGTATTCTACATATTATTTTTATCCTGCTACTTTACTGAATTTATTTATACATCTAGTACCTTCCTGGTGGAATTTTTAGGGTTTTTCTATGTACAACATCATGTCATATGCAAATAATGACACTTTTCACTTCTTCCCTTCCAATTTGGATGCCTTTTATTTCTTCTTGTTTTTTGATTGCTACGCATAGGACTTCCAGTACTACATTCAATGAGAGAGGTGAAGGTGGGCATCCTGTCTTGTTTCTGATCTTAAGGGGAATGCTTGTGGTTTTCTGCCTGTTACATACAGCGCTAGCAGTGGGTTTGTCCTATACGACTTTTACTATGTTTAATATGTTCTCTCCATTTCCACTTTGCTCCAGCTTTTATCATAAATGGGTGCTGAATTTTATCAAATATTTTTGCATCTATTAATATGATCACATGGTTTTCATACTTCACTTTGTATATGTGGTGTATCACATTTATTGACTTGCAAATGTACCAACTCTGCATGCCAAGAATAAATTCCACTTATCATGGTATGTGACTTTGTTGATGTATTGCTGCATGTGGTTTGTGAATATTTTTGTTGAGGATTTCATCAAAAAGACCCATCTTTCATCAGGAATACTGGCCTATCATTTTATTTTTTTGTTGTGTCTTTTAGGATAATGCTGGCTTTGTAAAATGAGCTTGGGAGTCTCCCTGCCTCTTGAATAGTTTGAGAAGTGTTAGTTTTCAGAATGTTTTGTTAAATTCACCTGTGAAGCCATCCAGTCCAGGACTTTTGTTTGTTGAGAGGGTTTTTTTTTTATTACTGCCTTGATTTTACTAGGTGTAATCTGTCTATTTAGATTCTCTGATTCTTCCTGATTTATTTTTTGGAAGATTGTGTGTTTCTAGGAACTTATCTATTTTATCCAGGTGGTTCAATTTGTTGGTAAATAGTTGTTCATATTTTCTTACCATCCTTTGAATTACTTTGGTGTCAGTTGTTATTTCTCCTCTTTCATTTCTGATTTTATTTACTTGGGTCCTCTCTTGTTTTTTTCTTGATGAGTCTGATGAAAGGTTTGTCAATCTTTGTTTATCTTTTAAAGGATCAAGCTTTTGGATTCACTGATCTTTTATATCATTTTCTAGACTGTATTTCACCTATTTCTGCTCTGATCTTTATTATTTCCTTCCTTATATGCACTTTAGGCTTTGTTTGTTGTTCTTTCTCAAGTTCATGTAAGTGTAAAGTTAGATTGTTTATTTGAGCTTTTTCTTTTTTGATGAAAATAATACATTTTAATAATCCAATATTCTAATATGTGGAAATAAACATTCTATGAAATAAGGACATTTAATATCCATAAATATCTTTAAATATAAAAAAAGTGTTAAAATGAATTCATTGGTTGATTCTTTTATCTGCCCTAACTGGGGATGGAACCTGCAACCTTGGTGTATGGGGATGATGCTCTAACGAATTATGCTACCTGGCCAGGGCAGTAATTTTATGTTCTGTTCAAAGAGTTGATAAAAAATTGGTATTATTCATACAAATTTTTAAAACAACACCAATTTTTTATGCTTTATGTGATATAAAATATCTATAGTGGGAAAATTTTATTTTTTAAACTGTCAATAAATCACCCTAATTCCTAATGTGAATGGTAGGTTAGAAGTGATAAAACTGCTTATTTCAAAAACACAACATTAACTATGTCCCTCTGTTGTTACTCTTTCATTAAAATCTATTTTAGTTTTCATAGTTCGTCTTGTCCTTCAATAATCAGTAACCTTCTGGCAACTTACTCTGGTGATTAAAGTCGGAATCAAGGGGCTTCTTAGTTAGAAAACTAGGAGCTTTTCCATTATTCAGTCTCTCATTCATTCCCTCCATCATTAAGTTCTGCTATTCCTAATCTACAGCTGTGAGACCAAGCACAGCCACCTTTAAGGAATGTACCCAACTCAGTTTTCACACCCATCCCAACACAAGCTAGTATCTCATCCTCAGATAACCCAATTAGCAACAGGCAGGATTCACAAGTGATGTTGTCTTGAAAATTTGTCCCACTTGCTTTCTGATGCAGTAAAACTACTGGGTTCAAGAGTGAAGCCAGTGAAAAAGAGATGAAGCCAAAGCTGATAGCCCTGAGGAACTGTTTTGGAGTAAAACTTTAAGACCTTCCACTCAATTAAAATTAATAGGCCACTCTTTCTTCTGCTGTGTTCACTAGGAAAAAACAAAACAAATAAAATAGTATCTGCTATGATCAACAGTACTTAGTCACATGAACATTTGTTTAGGTTTATTTTCTTGCCTTCCAAGAAAAATAGATATTTAAACACCAGTTCCTGATAGTACAATTAAAATTTACTTTTATAAACATAAAAATGAAGAAATGTCATTTGTAGTAAAAAACTCAAATTAAAATTTTTTAGGCTTTACATTATTTAATTTCTATACAGCAACAGAGTTAAGAGTTTTTAAAGTGTGATTTGTATCACAAGAGAAGCTTGTTTTCTTGAAAAGGAACCTTTTTATAATTCCAAGGTCAAAGTACTATAAAATAATCAAGGTCTGCCCATCCATAAGTAAAACCCTTTAACTGTTATTAAAATATAAGTATAATTACACCCGGGAAGAAAATGTCAGTAGAGAAAAGATGACTTAAGGCCTCTTTTTGTTTTCCAAAGCTGACGGACATGAGTGAGCTCTGATATCATTGTGTTTAAAAGTGGCTTCGTCCAGATCCAGCTGCTGGCCATTAATGTTCACTTCCATACAGCCATTATAAAAGGCGTCCACTGGTGTGGCATTGAGTGGAATAACTGAGAGAAAGAATATGAAAATGTTAGCCCAAGAATTTTAGCATCTTATTTGCTTACAGGAATTGTTCAGACTTCTCATTTCTAACCAAAAGTTAATAATGTAATTTGCTTTAGTAAATTTATATTAAAACAATCCTACATGTATAAGGTACTGTATGTAGCACTGAATTCAGCACACGAGTTGCTGTGATTTCATAAACACAGTCAGTTCCACCCAAACCTAAGATAAACACACCTTTAAAAGAGAGAAATGAGCACATTCTTACTTAGGATATTCTACTTCATTATTGTTTCTTTAAATTTGAGCAATAGTTTAAGCATTGTTAAATCACTTTTCAACTCTAAATTATAGCTACGTACAAATCTTTTTTAAATGCCAAGAAAAATATATCTGTTATTATTACTGGAATAAAAGCAAATTTCTGTATTTTCCAAAGAAATAGTTTCTTGCTGAGCATACAGGGAATTCACTTTTATGTAATATTTGGTTCTAAAAAATAACAATTTTCATGATGCTTTGGTAAACAGTTTAGGCCCTTGGGACTTTCTACATTCTCATCAACTTAATTCTTAGGTAACACCCTCGGATTCCTAAGAACTACGGTTAATCTTAAAAACATCCATCCATCTGTGTCAATGTGTGTGTGTGTGTGTGTGTGTGTGTGTGTTTGGCATCTCTTCATGAATCTTAATTCCCAGTGAATATTCTCAGTCTTTCTTCTTCTTCTTCAGTACCTTATGCAAAAATATATAGTGTATACTTTAAATTTTCCACCTCTAAATTGACAATACAGTGAATAAAGTCCATGCTTTTCTGTGGGCTTATAGCATTTATTAAGAAACCCTTTCAAGTCTGGCTGAGCACTATAGATTATGCCATTATCTGATTTTTAATTTATAACATGCAATTTAACATGCCTATTTTGCATACCAATGCTAATTTACCCATCCCACAGTTTATACTCTTAATATCTCAATTTTCAATTCCCCTTCATTGTTCCTCACTCTTTGCCTAAGCTCATCTTGCCTGAAGTCAGTCTTCAGTGCTGTTGCCAAAGTCCTGGAACTGATACAGGGTGCAGCCAAAGGCGGGGGCCCAGAAAAGATTTGAAATGGTGTCCAGAACTCAAAGTGTACAGGAATATTGGAGGAAATATTAAGATGTCCTCACCAACCCCGCCAAGTGTCAGTTGGGGGAAGGGACAAATGGAGCAGGGCCATTGAGAGCTGTTTTGCATAGCAACAGTTTTGCAGCTAACCTCTGGTATGGTCATTTAACATATCTAGAACCTTTAACTGGTTGCATAGATATGTTAAATAGGTGTGGCCAAGTTTTGGGCCAGGGAGAAGTGAGTGGCAGCTACCCAGGCTGGAATTGGGGGCTGCTTCTCTGAGAGAGTGCCTGCGAGAGAGGCATGTGGCTTTAGCAGAGTGAGGACCCCCTCTTGGCCAGGTGAGGGGGAGAGCCACGCTGTTTTGGAAAGATGTAGACCCCTGTAGCCATTAGGAGGGAGAGACACGAGGTTTCAGCAGAGTGCAGACCCCCTCTTGGCCAGGTGAAAGGGAAAACCACATAGCTTTGCCAGAATGGAGATCCCTGCAGCTAGGTGAAGAAGAAAGACATGCGCTTTTGGTGGAGTGCGGCTTTGGCGTGCTCCCTTTGGCTGAGTGGCCTGGAAACCAGGAGAGACTTTGACTAGGACTTGGTACAAAGAACTCTTGCCAGTGAAAGGTGCCACATGACTTTGGATTAATTGGAGATCCTGCCTGGACAGGCAGGCGACACAGCTCACGTGCCAGTGACCTGAAAAATGGACGTGTGCTCTTTTCCTGATTGACGGTACCCGGAGTTGGGACAGTGGGAGAAGGGAGCGCTGTGTGTGTGTGTGTGTAGGTGTATACCCTTAAAGACTTTAATATTTTAAAGAAGGCATTAGGCCTGAATAGCATTAAATAAACATTTTGTTTCCTTTTCACTGGCATTGAGAGATGCCAGTAAATCTCTGGCATTGAGAGATGTCTTTCCAATTGGCGGCGGACAGAAGAGCCCTATAGATATTAGTGTATCGTCCTTGGGAGGGGCCCCTGTTTTCTGTAGCAGTTTTTGGCATCCCTCGGTGGGCCAAGTATTGCCCCCCCCCCCTCGGACCCTTTGTTCGGTAACAGAACCACTGATATTTTCATATTTTTACTTCTTTTTAACACTTTGGATGTTTGTTTGATGTCCTAAAATTGCATTCAAATAATTTGTGAATAAGATAGTAGGTGGGTTTCAATGTAGAACTTATTCATTTGAACTACAATTATAATTCCTAATACTTCATCATATAAACTTAACTAACTTCCTAATAATCAACCAACCTGCTAACTCCCTCTCTCTCTCTCTCTTTCTCCCTCTCAACTGTTAGAACCTCTTTATTCCTATTCCCCCAAAACCAAGATAAAAATTCCTTTTATGGACCCTGGCTGGTGTAGCTCACTGAATTGAGTGCGGGCCCGCAAACCAAACAACTGCAGTTCGATTCCCAGTCAGGGCACATGCTTGGGTTGCAGGCCAATTCCCAGCAGGGGACCCAGGACAGGCAACCATACATTGATATTTCTCTCCATCTCTCCTTACCTTCTCCTCTAAAGATAAATAAATAAATAAATCTTTTAAAAATTCCTTTTATGGGAAATGAAGACTGCTCAGTTCTAGTAATATAATGGTTACTACATGTCCAGACATCAAACTCAGAATTCTCCCCATAAGAATAACCTGCAAAGGTGTTTGAAAATTCTTCTAACAAACTTTCTGCCTCATTTTTTTGCCATTTAAATTAAAATATTTATACCAACTTCATGTTTTCCAATATTACATTAAAGTGAACCTGCTTTTCCTCCAGTTCTCTCCACCTTGGTTGGAAATCTCCAACCCCGTTACTGCGCATGCCAGACACCTAGGAGATCCCACACCTGCCTTTCAATCACTAAATCCCATCCAAATTTTGTTTTTCACATACATCTGCAATCAATTCACTGTATACCATCTCCACTATCATCATGCTAGTTGGGCACCTTCTTCGCCTGGAGACAATAACGGTACCTACCGCACAGGACTATTTTGAAAATTCAGTGAGTGGATACATTTGAAGCACCCTGCTTCCCAGATTATTTATTATGCACCAGTGGGTGGCAGTATAGTTGCTGCTGCTGTTATGAATACTGCTTCCGCACCTGGACTACTTCAGAGGCCCCGAGTCATCTTGTCACTTCCGCCGCCCAGCTGTCCATCTCCATCCATGACATGGCATGATTGTTTTTTTAAAACTCCTATATTGATACTATACAACCTCCTTGTCTAAAGCTTTTTAGTTATTTCCATAGCTGTTGAAATAAGACTTGGGACCCTGAACCGGGCCCAAACACCTCCTAAACCACCCTCAACCCCTCACCCAGTTCAGAGTCTCCCCCTGCACTGCCATTCCCCCCCCGCCCCCCACTCAACATGCTTTCACCATTCTGATCCATATACTCCTCAAGTAGGTCAACCCCTCTCCATTTTCCCCCCACACAGACCTTTTTACTCATGTATTAATGCCAATCCCCAGCCCTACCACCTGGTTAAATTCAATTAATCCTTCAAATATCTTAATCTTTTCTTTAGGGAGTTTGTTTCTGGCCTGCACAACCAGAACACTGCCCCATTTCAGGCTCTAGAAGCACCCCACATTTTTCCTTCACCGAAGCTATGGCAATTTTAATTTTTTAAAAAAGTTCCTAATTATGTGTTTAATGTCTGCCTCTGCCACTAGATTGTGAGAGCCGTAACAGCAGGAGCACATCTATTTGTTTATGACTGCATTCCTAGTTCCGGGGGCATAAGCTCCTCAGAAATAGTGGGTGCGTGATGATGGATGATGAACTGAAGAGTAGACACTGAATTCACAGGACTATTGTAAGGATGAAATGGAATAATACATTCTTTCTGGTGAGTGTAGTCAAACTCAGCAAAGTTTGGTTAGTTTCAGTTCATCACTAAAAATTTTTTTAAAGTACCAATAAAATGCCAATACAAACACTGGGGAAAAGAATAATTGATACTAGAATTTTGTTTTTCCTTCTGATGCCCTTTGCCTAAAATTACATATTTAAAATACTTTCAATTCGATTAAAAGTACACTTTCTAAAACGGATGGAAACATAAGCAGATACCTGGAAGGCCACCCAGGTAAGTGGCTACTGTTCCTTTCACGGCTTTCTCCAAGGTGTCAAATTGTCTTTGAAAATCTTCAGAGGAGATGATATCATCTTTAAGTGGGGTTGACAGCTCCAGTTTTTTGCTGTTGATTCTGAATTCCAGATGGGATTGTTGACTGGAACACAGACTTATGGCCTCTATTCGAGCTACTACCGTGTTTTCAATGGATACCAGGATATCCTGAGGAAAGGAAGACTCGGTGTAAGCAAGTACTGATGGCAATGCCTCTTAAGAGTGACTTAGAATTTTTGAAATTCAAAAACTACATTTCAATGAGAAAAAAAATGTACAACAGAGCCTCCAAGTTTAAATGGGAAAAATTACTATTATAAAAACCATAATTTTAGAATATACATTAGTGTTATAAACTTAAGGTTTAGCTAAGATGTAAATGTATGATGGTCACTGAAAATTCAATAAACAACACAGTTGTGACACCAACAATGGGACCCTCAAGCAGGGTCCCAAGCAATATTTTCCTTTCTGTGAGTCTTCCTAACTTCAAGTCTTACATATGAAAAAGAAAGAGATGAATCACTATTTGTTGGGAAGAAAAGACTTGAAAAATCTGAAGTGCTTTAGTAAGCATATGCCAGCAAGACTGAGAGAATTCTCGTGCCACCCACGCAAACCTACAGACGGACAAAGTACGTAAAGAAACTCAGAGACGAAAAAACCAGGGATCACCAGCAGGAAGTTACAGACAATTTATCAGAAGATTCTCAAAAGACAAAATGTATTCATTTTGCTGAACTTTTCAAATTACTGATGCACAAAATCACTCAACCTACTGAGAGTGATCTATGCATACAGCTTACATAATACAGAAAGGAAATGCAAACTATGAGAGAAAATGAAACCAAAACTAGGGAGATGAGGTGTTGTCCTGCTTCCCAGATGGTCGAAGGCAGTCTGAAGTGTTTACTTAGGAATCCAAGATACCTGCGTTCAGTGAAGTCTGTACATCACAAATGCTGGGTATTCCAGAAAACCTGTTACTGTGTTATATACTTTGTATCTATGAACTCATTAAGACTTGAAGATGACTGGATGAGAAAATGTTCCCAAATGGTCAGTAGTGTGTGGAATAATGTTATGAAACAAGGTACACAGACCTTGAGAAAGAAATCTGACTTGCAAAAGCAGAGGACTATGGACACAAACACAAAAAGATAAACATCAGAGACATGGCTAGCAGGAGTTAAGAACATTCACTGAATGACTGTGGTGTTAAAGATAGAAATTCCATTTTGTTTTTATAAACAAAACAAGCAAATAAAAAGCTTAAATTCTGATGTAGTAAACTCCTATGGTGGTAGATTGGAGATAATAACTCAGCAGGATCTATTTAGATTGCTTATGGTTAACAACCACAAACTCCTCCAAATCATCTTTTAAGTTACAGACAGCAAGCAGCATTTTCATTACTGCAGGCATCACTCAGTTATAGGTCTCTTTCTAAAAGCTACCAAGAGCATTCAAGCCTCCCTTGGCACAAATGCAAGCTTCCTGCTGTAACCTGCTGGAATCCACCGTCAATGACACATGGACAGAGCTATCATCCTCTAACGGAAAGATGAATAATACAGATCTGGTAACTCTCATGTTTCCTTTGAAGCAAGAGTTCTTCCTGTTCTTCCTCCTAATTTCAAATCAGAGTTGCCAGCAAGAAGCCAAGTGGACTGGTTTTAGTTTTCTCTGGTCTTTTCCAATTGACTCACGGGAGAAAAGATTAAGTGTGCCAGAAAGCACAAAATATAATAATTCGGCACTGAATATCTGAGAGCAGATTGTAGTCACACTCACTCGTATTGCGTTAGTACAAACTAATTCTCATGATACCTGGAGGATTCTGAGGAAGGGTGGATCCCTAGGCACTCTGAGAAGGCACCAAGCAGCCTGCGTGTGAGTCTGCCTGATCTTAACTACAGGTGCAACAAACTTTTCAATTTCTCTCCCTCACTTCTTGGCTCAGACCTGGGAATAGGCCAGCAAAAAAGTAACAGTAATGGACATAGTGAGTCCTTGATGATGTGGTAGAGAATGTATCAAACATTTTACATCAGTTATCTTGTTTAACCTTCATAATAGCACTTTGAGACAGCTGCTGCTATAATATCCATTTTGACATATTAAAAAAAAAGAAAACAAGGATCATGAAGGTTTAGAATAAAGTTACCTGAAGCTTTTCAGAGGAGGAGTCCACCAAGGAGAAGGCAAAGGGCACTGTGTCACCAGAAACCAAGGCAAACATAACGCCAGTACCCATGGATGGGCGAATATTCAAAGTCACATTTATTTGCCAAGGCTCAGGATTCGATACAGTATCTGTGTGGACAATAACACAAAATCAGAATCAAAGTACACCAGGAGGAACTATTACAATCTTATTAGTACTCAAAGCCATTTTTGTGTAATGCTAGAGATTTTAGTTCTTCCCTCTCCATGATCTATATGACCTAGGCAAAATAAAACAAAAGAAAAAATTAATGCAGGCAAGAAACCCATACATGGAGCCCCATCTTTCTGCTCTTCCTAGAATAGAATACTGGATTATGGTATTTAGGATTATTATGACTTTTCCCTGTTTGCCCTTTAACTGATCTTCCTCCTTCTGTGCATATTCACCAATGCGCAAATCTCAGAGCGGTTATATTTTAAAGAACACATTTAGAAGGAAGGTCAACAAATTTATTATAATGTTTCTGAAGGAAAATTTTGTTTTGGCTGCCATCATGACCCTGCCACTTCTCACCCATAAAGGGATCAGGGTAGAGCTACAGAAAGGAAAGATAGGATTTATATGCATAGAGGAGTTGAGTAGTTGGGTAGAGAAACACTCTTTAAGAAATACTGAAGTCAAAGGCTGACTTAGACATTTGAAGAGAAACGCTTCTCTGTGATTCTCTTGCCATAATACCTAACACCCTTTTTCTTAATGACCAGCTTAACTGTCCGCCACACTAGAATGCAAGCTCTCTGCATGTCTTTGTCATCGCTCTGTTGTCACAGAAGTCACGCGACAAGTATTTGTTGAATTAACATGTTCCCCAAATAGTTTGATTCCTAAAAATGTTAATTCGCAATCTGAATGAAGCCTTCCTCATTTCATATAAAGTAATATATAATAGTAACTGAGGGACTTTGAGAGGGTGACCAGGAATCAAAATGTGGGAAAATAGTTTTCCTTTGACAAGATGTTCTTCCTTTTAGCCACAACTAATGCTCTTACTTTTTTTTCATTATAACTGTCTAATTCCCACCCACAAGAAAGGATACATTTTATATTTAATCATTCTGAAGTAAATTTAGTGTAAGATATTAACAAAGTCAAACTGAAATGAATGTGCAAATGCACAGAAATTATAATGTAACATTAAATAGTAATTTAGAGGTAGGTCTCTTTCAAGTTATTTATAAAAAACTAATTACTTATTAAAATATTTTCAAATACAATATAACTTATTTTCACTTTTCCTAAGGGTTAGTCTCCTTTCAACAAATTGTTGTGGGTCAATTATTTTCCTATATTCAGTCATTAACCCAATATTAGACATTTTTAAAAATCCTTCATTTATAGAATGAAGTAAAAGTAAAGGCATCGTATTAATTTGTGTTAGGAAAACAGAAAGTACTAGTATAAAGCTCTTCCTTAAAACTTTAGTAAGCCTTTTTTAGGCTTACTACAAACACAGTTAATATATAATTTTTTTCTTACAACAGAGATATCAGACTAATACTAAGTTGACAACACAAACTCTTAGTAGCTCAAATAATAAACTCCTAAAACAGAAAAAGACAAAGATTTCAATAAAATAACTAATATATATCACATGAAGAGATATTCAACTTCAGTAGAAACTGGGATAACACTATTTAAAACTACATATAATATTTAATTTTTCAAATCTGCAGTTAAAAAGAAATGTCAAGCCTAATTCTATTTATTCTGTTGGTAGAAGTATAAATTGATAGAACATCTTTGGAAGAGAGTGTGATCAGAGTCTGATCAATGTAAGAATTATACATTTGCATAACCTCTGAGAGATGTAGCTCCGAAAATCTCTCCTACAGAATTGGTTAATAGTGGTACAAGGATGTATGTCCAAGGATATTCAGGGAAGTGTTATCTGAAAAAGTAAAAAGCCTAACTCCTGATGGTCAGTCACTTAGTCCGTAGAAAAATGGGAGGAGTACTGCTCCCACTCTTACAATCTCAAGGGCTCAATTATCTGCATAATCACAACTTTTCTCAGACTATCACAGAGCTAGGATTGAGGAGTAAGTAACTACAGAAACCTAAAGAAAGGTGCTTCCAAGGAGGGAGAGGATGAAAGTACTCACCCAAACAGACACTACATACTATACAATTTGGTGGGAAGAATTTAGGTAAAATTTTAGCAATTGCTAAAGTCCTAGTGGGAGCTGGTGTATTATAGAAGCTCTGGGAACTGCAGACACACGACAAATGCACACCCATTCCAAGCCTTTCTACACAGACCTTCCTGGGTGCTCCAGAGAAGAACTGGTGGCAAAGAGGAGCGGCAACTGGCAACCTGCAGGGAAAGGCACAAAGTCCCACCCACATCCTGCTCTGTCACTCACTCAAAACAAAAGCCTTAAAGCGTGGGGGAAGGGTAGCAAACCTGCCATATTTGGACCCATGGGAAGACCCACAGTACCTACAGATTAAGAAAACAAGAAACAACAACAACAACAACAAAATAATCTACCAAGAAAAAAGAACAGAAGAACACTTTGAATCCTAACCAGCAGACATCTGCCCGACTGGTGTGAAGGAGAGACAGACAATGAAGAGTCCACACCCTGAGACCCAGGAACACCTCACCTAAGACTGAGTCTGTACCAGAGCAATAGAGAATGCTCCTCCCACCAGTCTCAACTCCCAAACCCCTCTAATATGTCAAAGAATGTCAAATGTCAAAGAATAAGTAAGAACATTTTGCTGGGTGAGGCAAGCCCATAGAGAGGCACTTTCCTGACACATACCACAAAGAGAATACCCAAACTTTAGTATAGATCAGCTATTAAGAAAAATCCTCTGGCAAACCATCTGCTACCCTAAGCACAAGGTAATAGTAAAAGAATCTGAAGACTAGTCACAGAAACAAGGCCTAAGCCATTCAACTCTTGACTACATTGATTCTACACACCTAGCACGAGCAAAGGTGTGCTCACTTCCAGATCTAAATATTATGTATTTAGTCAGTCTCTCTACGCTTCTGCCCACCTTTAAAACAGAAATGATGTGATACGAAGGGAAGAAGGGGAAAAACCAACATATGGTCAAGAGACAAAGCAATCAGCCTGCTCAGGCTTAGATACAACATAGCTGTTGGAACCATCAGACAGGGAACTTCTTAAAATTTTGACTACTATGTTGAAGGTTCAGGTGGAAAAGCTGGGCAGCATGTATGAACAGATAAGAAATTTTGTGAAAGAGGTGGAAATTTTAAGAAAAGATCACATGGAAATGCTAGAAATGAAAACAAATCCTTTTGATACATTAATCAGTAGACTCAATACAACTGAGAAACTGCTGAACCTTCAAATGAATTTACCCAAAATTAATCAGGTTATGGGCCAATAATCTTTAAATAAAAACACATGCATATTCAACTATCCTCCCCCCAATATGCTGGGAAAATTTTATAAAATGCATGTAACAATATGAATAGGCCTAACACTGTGCCCGGCACAAAGTAGGTACTCACAGTATTTACTGAAGGAATTGATGCTGTTTGTCAGTGAATAAATTTAGTCATTAATGAGAACAGAAAGACAAAATAGAAATCACTCACAGTAATTCATGTTAAATTGAGCAACTCCAGAACCAGGGTAGTAAGAGCCCTTTTCCACAGTGATAAAACAATGTTTATTTTGTTTTTCTTGAATAACTTTCTCTACTCTTGAAGTTCCTTGATTCATCAAATTCCAGCCCCGTATACATCCATCTAGACGAGGATTAATCTAACAAAACAAAATATACAACAAGGAGTGCATTTTTAACTTCTAAGTCAGACTGATAATTGTTTAACTGATTATAGATACAGATTTTTGTTTAGAGGTGAAACCTTTTCTTGATGGTATTTTTAAATATTGTAAATGTTTTGAATTTTTTCTAAAATTTTATTTTCAAAATGTCCTTCAGATGGACCATCTTTCTCAGTAAAAGTAATTTAGGCCATCACAGGCCTCCACTAAGGTCTTAATAATTCTCAAAACCTCAAGCCCTACCTGCCTCCTGTACATCATTCAGGGGTAATTCTTCTGCTCTCGGGTTCCATATAGGCTTCTAGCTGTGGCCCTGGGCTCTCTGCTGCTTTTTGTTTTTCTTTCATTGCATTTACCGCACAGGCTTTTCTTGCTACCAGACTCAAGGCATCTTCAGGAACTAAAGTGTTTCCACCCTTCAGCCTACTCATGGCATCCCGTCAGACCGAAGACAAGTAGTAGCCATTTCATAAATCGTTGATTCTTTTTGAATAATTTATTTTACTGTTAAAATGGCTTGATTTTTCTATTTAAAAGGACAGGTATATTCACTCTGACATGGGTTCACTAATTCAGGTTCTATATCATATCACAGAACTCATTTGAGCTAAGGTAACCGTGAACTGCCGTGAGTGAAAGATGGGTATAAAATAGAAGATATTTAAGTTATATCAGCAGGTGCAATTGGCAGATGAAATATTTAAAGGACAGTGATTAGTCTTCTTCCTGAAAGCTATTCTACAGTTAGACAAATATCATATTCAGAAAATCATCTACTATATCTAACTTCAATTTATGACAGGCTACAATTATATTTTCAGTAAAAATTTCTTAAAAATAAAAAAATTTCCACATTATGTGCCATTCTCATCTCCAAAATTTAAGTCCTAAAATAGACCTAAGAAAGTTCTTTGACTGACTTTACAAAATAATGTATTTTTGGATTCAAATATATGTATTTATAAATTTAATGCCTAAGTATGGACTATTATGAGGTCAGCAGTGGATTGAACCTAAGAATTTATTTATTTTTTACTTCTCCACAGGTAATACTGGAGGGTTTAATGGGCTCAGAAATACTACACGCATTTTCTTATTTCCTCAAATAACTTCAAGGCCCACTCATGTTATTTTTCCATGTTCAGTTTAAGTTGTCATAGTTGGTATATTCAATAAAATAACGCCTTTTGACTTTTGTGATACTTTTACATCTACTACAGGCAAAAGGACTGTATCCACGATGCATGATAGCAGCGTGGATCATTACCGGTTTAATGAGTGTATCCTCCACCTTCCGAGGCAATCCTGCAAAGTATACTTTGGTTTCTACAGATCCATTTGTAGACTCAAAAAGGCTTTTCGGTATATTTATATTCATTGTGGCTTCTTTAGCTATTTTCACACTAATACTCCTTTCTAATTCTTCCACAGAGACCTAAAATTACAAAGACAGAGATTATCAAACAATTAAACATCATTGCATGCCATTTTAAATACTAAGTGTGAAAAACTCTGTTATTGTTCCAGTAAATAATTTTCCAAAGTAATCATTTCAATGTAATTATTAATTTGCTCCAATCCATTTGAAATGTCAAATAATTATAAAGGTGATAAAATGTGTTTTAGAGGAATAGTAACAGATTGAAAATTAAATGACTATATTTTAAAAAATTTTAAATCAATATTCTATTACATTTAAACATCCTATTATATGCCCTTCAAACCAGTATAGAATAAAATAGAGAGCTTTTTAAAAAGCAAGTCATTCTACAAACTCTTAAAAAAAATTTAAGTGCTCTTACTCGGTAATTGTCTGATAGTATACTATACAGAATCAGTCAATAATGTAAATAAATTCTTCATGTAAATGAAAAGAGACCAGTACATCTAGTATCCTGAATTATTTTATTATCTGAAAAATTATATTTTATTTCAACATTCAAAAGTAATTGAGGTTATTAGAAAGCACAACACATGAAATTAAACTGTTTTTTTTTTTCAAATTTTGAAAGTAGTTTGGGCCTCAAAATAAATATTGGTCGTGATAGTAAACAACAATAAAAAACCCTCCTATAAAGACAATTCAAAGAACCACTGTTGCAACCTCATATAAATCTGTAGCTCTCAACATGCAAATTCTTCACTTATTAACCACTTAATGGGAGCCAAACAATAGGCATGTTAAAGCACCACTGCAAGAAGAGGAAAACTATTCTCTACAGTAAAATAACTTTGGTGACATTTACAGTTTTAGGTGGAACACACTCTGTTTTTAATGTAGCCCTGATGACTATTCTGTCCTTGAAAGACATCCCTGATAGCCACTAGGACCTAAGAATGGCTTGGTTCTCCTACCTTCTCACCATTCCTTCTCATTCTCTTTGCTACATCTGCCTCTTCTTCTCAACCTCTATAAAAACTCCAGGGTTCCACCTCCAGACCTTTTTTCTTTAGCCATGCAAGTATTCCTAGATGGGTACTCTCTTGCCGAAGCCTCCGGCTCTTGGAAAATTTAGGGTGGGGATTACTCTTAGTTGTTACAATGAGTAGAAGGTGTAACATGGTGATATTGATTTAGTGACATTGTAACACATGAAGGATAGTCATGCAAAATAAAGAATACAATATCCAATATCCTGCAAATCTTCTGAATATCCCTACTGGATATTAATGCTTACAATTATTTCAGTTTGTGTATGTATACACACAAAATATTCACCATACTATTTTAGCATTTACTGATTTTTTTCAAGAATGTAACAGTCTTGCCCTGGCTGGTGTAGCTCAGTGGATTGAGCACGGGCCTGCGAACCACGGGATAGTGGTTCGATTCCCAGTCAGGGCACATGCCTGGGTTGCAGGCCAGTTCCCAGCAGGGGACACAGGAGAGGCAACCATACATTGATGGTTCTCTCCCTCTCTCCTTCCCTTCCTCTCTAAAGATAAATAAATAAAATCTTTTAAAAAAGAATGTAACAGTCTTGTAAACCAAGAACAGACTGATTTTGTTCTGTTTGGATCTTTACCAAGAGGTTTCTACCCTTTTCAAAAATTAGTATTACTGATGACAACCCCATTTATGCTCTTATGGTATTTTAGTTGCCAGTACAACAACCAGCATATGTCTGCATTTGTAGCTTTCACATTATTCCATGTACAGGAGCAAGATTTGACAAGTACTGTATTTGTACTGGAATATTTATATATATATATATATATTTTTTCAATGTATGGTTGCCTTTCATGTGTCCCCTGCTGGGAGTTGGCCTGCAGGGAACCAGCCTGCAACCCAGGCATGTGCCCTGGCTGGGAATCGAACCGCGATCCTCTGGTTCGCAGGCCCGCGCTCAATCCACTGAGCTACACCAACCAGGGCGGAATATTTATATATTGAAGTGTACACTATTTTCTTATAAAGTACTTTCCTTCATTTATATAATAATTAAAGTATTCTATAGGTTTTATATTAGGGGTATGCGAAGGTAGCTTACATTATTAATGCATTTCATTACAGGACAGTAAAGGAACATGATAAATATTTGGGCACTGAATGACAGAGTTTAGAACAGCAAGTTGACATACCCAATTTCATGGCCTTTACACCATTGTTTATGCTGAATATTCAAAAGTTTATGTCTATCTTGAAGGCCTGACCTTAAAAATATATCCAGAACCTGATCACTTATCACAACTCACACCACCAACAGTGCAATAAAAGTTGCCATTTTCATGCTACTGGATTATTGCCATGGTCTCCTCATCCCATGTCCTGTTCTACACTCACACTCTACTGCCTATTTTTCACAAAGCCATGAGGTACTGATCAGAATTACCTTTAAAAATGCAAATTACATGATATCACGTCTCAAATCATCCAAAATCTTTCCAGTCAGCATTAAAACCTAAGTCCTTATGATGTTCCCCAAGGCCCTAGCCTTATTATTCCAGATGACATTTCTGACCTCATTTTCTCCTACTCTCTTCCTGCCTCCCTCTACTGCACCTACACTGGCCTTTGTGTTGTTCCTCAAATGCAACAAACACTTCCTCTTGCTTTCCATGTGGCGTGGAATCACCTTCCCCCATATATTTCTCATGACTTTGCCCTCAAGTCTCTGGTCTGATGTAATCTCATCAGAGAGGCCTTTCTTGATTCCATATGCACGCTCACCATCACCACTCTCTATTGCCTGGCCTTTTCTTTTTCCTCATAGCATTCATCACTATTTGACACATCTATTTGTCCAGGTATTTCAAGTTTTCATCTCACCAACAGAATGAAAGCTCTGTAAGAGCAGTGACTTTGTTTTATTTATTACTGTATCCTTATCACCTAGAAGGAATAGCACATAAAAGTGCTCGATAATCATTTTGCTGAATGAATGAAATTATGATAGGAAGTATATATTTCCCACTAATATTAGGATTAAATCTAAATAGAAGATATAATAATCACTTATAAAGAATCAATATTTCTATGGGTTACAGCCATGCTAACTACTTAATAATTACACATTCTATTAATTTATCTGAGATATAAAACAATCAAAAGTTATATATTCTAATTTTAATTTCTTATTTTAAAGTATTTTATTTAAAACTTTAAAATAATTTAAAATTGGTAAAAGAACTGCTATATAGTAAATAGTCCATCTGATAGAGCAATTAACTTAACAACTCTGCTGATTAAAATGCTACTTAGACTTCCAGTCAAGATGGAGACATAGATAAACACTTCGCTTCCTTGCACAATTTGAGCACAAATTACAACTAGACTACAAAGCAAGTAACACCCATGTTCATCAGAAAATTGAGCTGTATGGAAGTCCGACAACCAAGGATTTAAAGAAGCAACATTCATCCAGACAGGACGGGCAGAAAGGCAGAGGTGTGGAGAAGTGGAGACGCGCAGAGAGGCAAGGAGACTTGAGTGGCTGGAGAGGTGGCAGAATGGGCGGTCTCACATTCACATGTAGTGGATAAAAATTGGGAGGGATACCTTGGGAGTGAGGGATCTCAGCCTCACCCAAGATGACCCAACTCAAGGTTCCAGCACCAGGCAGATAACTCCCCATAACTTCTGGCAATAAAAACCAGTAGAGGTGGGGCAGTGGAAGAAACTGCAGGATTGTCAGGAGACTCCTCTTAAAGGGTCTCCAAACGACTCAGGACTTATGCAGGCCCATTCCCTCCAGGATTCAGAACAAGGACAACAGCTGAAAGGGCACAAGTGGCATATGGGAGAAAGTGAAGTGACAGGGCAAGTGCTAGGAGACAATTTCTTCCCCAGCAAATCTCAAGAGGCCAGGCAGTGGCACTGACCCCTCCTTGGGCCCTCCCCCCACGCAGAGCCATGAGGCAGTGAAATGAGTTGCTCCACCTGTGCAATTACCCAAGCCTCCATCCGACACAATTTACAGGTGCCTTTTCTACAATAGGCTATATTACTAAGACAGGGAATCAAGCAGCTCTACTTAATACATAGAAACAAACATGGGGAGGCTGTCAAATTGAGGAAACAAATAAATATGGCCCAAATGAAATAACAGAACAAAATTCTCCAAAAAGAGAATTAAACAAAATGGATAAAAGCAACCTATCATTGCAGAGTTCAAAACACTGGTTATCAGGATGCTCAAAGAACATATTGGGTATTGCGACAGCATAAAAAATGCCCAGGCGGAAAAGAAGGTTGTCTTAAGTGAAATTAAAAAAAAAAACAAAACTACAGGGGGCCCTGGCTGGCGTTGCTCAGTGGATTGAGTATGGGCCTGCGAACCAGACGATCACGGTTCGATTCCCACTCAGGGCACATGCTTGGGTTGCAGGCCGGTTCCTTGCAGGCTAACTACCAGCAGGGGACGCACAAAGGGCAACCATACATTGATGTTTCTCTCCCTCTCTCCTTCCCCTCTAAAGATAAATAAATAAATAAAATCTAAAAAAACCCCCAAAACCTACAGGGAAACATCAGTGGAGGAGATGAAGCTGAAAGTCATATCAACAATTTGGAACATAAGGAAGAAAGAAAGCATTTAATCATCACAGCAAGAAGAAAAGAGAATTCAAAAAAACAAGGATAGAATAAGAAGACTCTCAGACATCTCCAACTTACCAATAACTTAATCATAGGGGTGGCAGAAGAAGAGGAAGAGCAAGAAACTGAAAACTTACTTGAAAAAATAATGAAAGAAAATTCTCTAATTTGGTGAAGGAAATAGACCTACAAGTCCAGGAAGCACAGAGAATCCCAAACAAGTTGGGCCAAAGAGGACCATCCCAAGATACATCATAATTAAAATGCCAAAATTTAAAGATAAAAAGAGAATCTTAAAAGCAGCCAGATCAAAGCAGATAGTTACCTACAAAGGAGTCCCCATAAGACTGTTACCCGTCTTTAAAAGAAACTCTGAAGGCTAGAAGGGACTGGCAAGAAGTATTCCAGGTGATGAAAAAAAGCAAGGACCTACAACCAAGATTACTCTCTCCAGCAAAGCTATCATTTAGATTGAAAGTTCAGATATAGTGCTTTCCAGACAAGGCAAAGCTAAAGGACTTCATCATCACCAAGCTGTCATTATATGAAATGTTAACAGGAACTATACAAGAATAAGAAGATCAAACCTATGAACATTAAAATGGCAACAAATGCACAACTATCAACAACTGAATCTAAAAAATAAACTAAGCAAACAAGCAGAACAGGACAGAACTATAGATATGGAGAACATTTGGAGGATTATCAACTGGGAGGGTGAAGGGGGAGAAAGGAAGAAAAGGTGCAGGGATTAAGATGTACAAATTGGTAGGTACAAAGTAGTAGGATGTTAAGAACAGTACAGGAAGTGGAGATGCCAAAGAACTTACTATGCATGATCTGTGGACACAAACTAAGGAGAGGGTTTTGCTGGAGAGAATGGGGGTACTTGGTGGAGTGGGACAAAGAGGAAAAAATTTGGACAACTGTAATTGCATAATCAATAAAATATATTTTTGAAAAAAGAAAAGAAAATGACATTTAAAATATTTACTTCAAGTAACTTCTATGCTGCATAAATTGGTTTGAAGCATTACATTTACTAATAAACCTTCAAAATTGTAAGCTGATAAAATATCATGTGGTAATTTTTTTAAGATTTTATTTATTTATCTATAAAGGGGAAGGGAAGGAAAGAAATATCAATGTATGGTTGCCTCTCGTGAGTCCCCTCTGGGAATTGGCCTGCAACCCAGGCATGTGCCCTGACTGGGAATCAAACCGCAATCATGTGGTTCGCAGGCCCACGCTCAATTCACTGAGCTACACCGGCCAGGGCTCATGTGGTAATTTTTTAAAATGAAAGATATGAAGTAGGAAAAGAAAGCTTACTTATATGGGGAGGAATTCATAAATTCTTAAAATACTGAATTAAGAATTTAAGAAAAACCACTAGCACCATATTTATTACCAGATTAAGATTTTTCTGTGACTTGTTTATTTTTCCTAAATTTTACTTTTATATAAAATGCATTCAGTTTAAAAGGGGAAATTTTAACTATTTTTTTTAATGCTCACCGAAGGACATTTTTCTTCACTGATTTTAGAAAGAGAGAAAGGGAGAGAGAGAAATGTCAATCGGTTGCCTCCCACAAGCTCCTACACAGGGGATCATACACACTGGACCGGGGATCAGGGATTGAACCTGCAATCGAGGTATGTCCCCTGACCAGGAATCAAACCCCCAACCTTTCAGTTATGTGATGCCACTCCAACCAACTGAGTCACACCAGAGAGATCTTAACTAAAATGTTTTAGTTGAAATGTGGCTATACAGTAAATAGTTCCTTTCAAACAAAGATCATAAACATAGGAGGCAAAAATGTATGGAACTGACTTGCTGCTTTCCATCCAACCCTAATTCCTGCCTTTAACAGTATGATTCATGGAGGATTAGTGAACATGATCTGCAGCTCATGATGTTGATCTCACAGCTAAACATTTGCCTTCTTCATGATGCATAATAAAACCTAACTAGGCATTTATCAAAATTCTACTTCAATCACCTTTTTTCTATTTGTATAAACTCACTGGGGAGAAATGCTCTCTTTTGCTGAAAAAGTGATCGTAGTGATTTTGGATACATTATTTTGGGACATTAGTCAATCCCTTATCTAAGAAAATTTCCATTTTAATACAGTTTATTAAAATGATGCTATTGATTATTAAAATAAAGGCCTATTATTAGGGATTATCTAAAACACTAGTTTCTAAGCACTCTAATTGCTACTGGCAAATTAAACTGCACAGATTGATTACCTATATGCTAATATTTAAAAATGAATTAACTTTGACTTTGTTTCTAAGTGTAATTCTCTTTCACTGAAAAATAATTGGTGGCTATCCAGTATAGCGGTCCTTGTCCAGTGGTGTCTTTGCATAAACTATTATGCCAGCTAATAATTCATGACCTATAAGAGAGACACCCCTGTTCACCCAGTGATTGCCACTAAAAAGGGTAAGAAGTTAGCTCTGGTCAGTGTGGCTTGGTTGCTTGGAGCATCGAGTAACGACTGAAAGGTTGTGAGTTCAATTCCCAGTCGAGGCACATGTCTGAGTTGCATGTTGGATACTTGGTCCCAGCACCTAAGATTCCCAGTCCTGGTGTGTACAGGAGAGGTAACCAATCAATGTTTCTCTTTTGCTTCAATATTTCTATCTCTTGCTTCTCCATTCCCTTCCTTTCTCTCTAGGGACAATGAAAAATGTCAAGTGATGATTAGAAGGGTAAGTAGTTAAAGATAGACTATGTCAAGCAAATAACTGAAAACAACTTCAGTCAGGGGAAAACCTGAATATATTAAGTGAAGTTATTCTTCTTCAGGCCATTTCATGGATTTGTAGTGCACAGAATATATTTCATATAACATCAAATTAAATCCAACCCTATCTAGGCTCAGTATCACTATAAAATTAAGTTATTAATGACTTATACAATCTATATCAAAGTGAAAAGATTCTTTATAAAATCTGCACAACGTACCATATTCCACACACCATTATTAATAATCTGGCCTCCAGTTGTGATCTGGGTTGTATGTTCATTCTTAAACTGAATTTCAAGCTTTCCATCACGAACTGCAATCAGGAACCAAGCTGAATGATCAATAGATTCTGCATAAAGTATAACACCTTCAGAATCGTATGTCCGGAAATCAAATGTGGCTGAAAATCTAAACAATGGACAAAAAGAGAGTCTTAATAGTGTGAATATGGTAGGCTCATGGTATTATTCCTTTTTTCTTGTACTAGCAAAAAGCAATATGTTGAAAGAGTCAACTATTTCTGTCCTTGGGATTAATAAAAGACAAGCACAGAATTAGACTGTTACTATATTATCTCTGGTTCCATGTGTGTTAAATTAAGTTATACTTTTTTCCTTATTCTTGGAGTCTTTCATCCCAGTGAACAGATACTTGGGTAATTTTTCATTATTTTTTGGCATTTGTTTTGGAGGTACCCTTTCAAATGCTCGAATTAATGCACATGTACCAATTTTAGGCATATCGTATCTCTCCTAGAATCTTTTACACACTATATAATTTGGTTAAGTTCTTTTTGCTGTATCTGTAAGTGATTAGTAAAAGATATTACAATTTCATTATTGGTTTATCCACCATAAAGCATATTTTCCTCATGATTTCATATCAGGAAGAAATCACTCACAGAGATACATAAAATAGCATCTGGATGACTGACAACACAGTTAAGCCTTCATGTGTGGTTACAAAGGTAAAGTCAAAAAATGTATCTGTCAGGTGATTTCAAAAAGGTCTTCAAAACTCTAACTGCATAAATCATTCATACTAGAATACATGGAAAGAGAGCTTAAAAGATATAGTCTAATACTAGCAAACCAAATTCAACAATACATTAAAAGGATTATATACCATAATCAAGTGGGATTTATTCCAGGGATGCAAGGATGATCCAATATCCACAAATCAATCAACATGATATACTATATTAACAAAATGAAGAATAAAAACCATACATCACCCCAATACATACAGGAAAAACATTTGCTAAAATTCAACATCCATTTATGATAAAAACTCGCAATAAAGCGGGTATAGAGGGAATGTATCTCAACATAATAAAGGCCATATGACAGACCAACAGCTAACAGCATATTTGGGGGAAAAAGGCGAAAGCTTCTTCTCTAAGAGCAGGAACAAGACAAGGAGCAGGACAAGACAAGAGGAGTAGCTTTCTCTTGCCACTTCTATTCAACATATTTTGGAATTCCTAGCCACAGAAATCAGGCTAGATGAAGAAATAAAAGGTATCCAGACCAGAAAAGAAGAAGAATCATGATTTGCAGATGAAATAATGCATGTAAAAAACCCTTTAGACCCCACCAAAAAACTCTTATAATAAATGAATTCAACACAGTTGCAGAATACAAAATCAATGTACAGAAATCTGTTGTATTTCTATCCACTAATAACAAACTATCAGAGAGAGAAATTAAGAAAACAATCCCATTTACAATGGCACCAAAAAGAATAATACCAAGTAATTAACTTATCCAAGGATGTGAAATACCTATGGACTGAAAATTATAAGATACTGATAAAAAGAATGACAAAAACTGAAGAAAATACAAATAAATGTGAAAACATTTTGTGCTCACGAATTGTTAGAATTAATATTGTTAAAATACTCATACCGCCCAAAGCAATCTAAAGATTCAGAGCAATCCCTATCAAAATTCCAATGGCCCCACCCCCCAGCCATCTGCCTTCGTTGCCACTAGCATGCCACAGGACCCTCCCCACAGGGCCCGGGCTGGGCACAGCATCCCCCTTCATGGCTTATTCTTTTCTCCTTCCTTCCTTCCTTTTTCCTGGTCACTCCTCCAGTCTCACTGGGTCTGGTTTTCTGTATTATTTCCTCTCTTTCTCCACCTACCTTTGTCTCTGTGTCTCTCTGCGCCTGTGTACGTCTAACCTTCCCAGCCCCATGTGTGTCCTTTCTCTCCTTTCCTGTCTCTGGTTCTCCCCATTTCTCCCCTCTCCTTTTCCCTTACCCTTGTCTGTTTTTCTGTCCTTGGCCCACCCTTTCTCTCTCTATGGCTCCCTCCACTCCCTCCCCCTGGAACTCTCTTGTCCATCTCCCATCTGGCAGACCACACTCCTCTCCATCTCCATCCGTCCCCCTTCACAACCCCTCTGCCTTCCCGGTCCATAGCCCTCCCTTTCTCTATCCCACAGAGTCTCTCCCCATTCACCCCCTTCTGCAGGGCACTGTCCAGGCCTTAGACCCCAGCCCTGGGCACCCCCAGGGCCAGCTGGGCAGGGGACACCAATCCCTGTTCCCCATGATCTTTTCTCCAAAACCTCAACCCCATAAACAATTCCAATGGCAGTTTTTGTGGAACTAGAATAAGTAATTCTAAAATCTGTAGAAAACCACAGAAGATCCCAAATAGCTAAAGCCGGAGGTATCACACTTTCTGATTTCAAATTACACTGCAAAGCTATAGTAATCAGAATGGCATCAAAATGGCAAAAAACCCTGACACATCAACAGCAGAATTGAACCCACACATATATGGGCAATCAATTCATGGCAAATGAGTCAAGAACATATAATGGAGAAAGAACAGTCTCTTCAATAAATGGTGTTAGAAAAACTGGACAGCCCCTTACAAAAGAATGAAACTAGACACTATCTCACATCATATGCAAAAATTAACTCAAGATGGATTAAAGATTTGACCATAAGACCTGAAACTGTAAAATACATAGAAAACAGGATGTAAGCTTCCTGACATGTGTCTTTGCAATGTTTTTGTGGAGCTGACTCTAAAGGAAAGGAAAACAAAAGCACAAATTAAAAAATGGAACTACATCAAACTAAAAAGCTTTTACATAGCAAAAGAAACAATAATCAAAATGAAAAGGCAACCCATCAAACTGGAAAAGATATTTGCAAATGATACATCCAACAAAGAATATCTAAAATATACAAAGACTTCACACAACTCAACAATAGTTTAAAAATGAGCAGAAAATCTGAATAGGCATTTTTCCAAAGAAGGTATACAGAGAACAAACAGGCACAGGAAAAGGTGCTCAATTTCACTAATAACTAGAATAATGCAAATCAAATCTATAATGAGACATAACAGACCTGTTAGAATACCTATTATCAAAAAGACAGGAAAGAACAAATGTTGGATAAGATGTGGAGAAAAAGAAATCTTCATATACTGTTCATAGTAAAATACATTGGAACACCACTGTGGAAAACAGTATGGAGATTCCTCAAAACATTAAGAATAGAACTACCATATAATCCAGAATTCCACTGCTGGGTATTTATTCAAAGAATACAAAACATTAATTTGAGAAGATAAATGCACCTCTATGTTCAATGTAGCATTATTTACAACAGCCAAAATATAAAAAACAACATAAGTGTGTGACAGATGAATAGATGAAGAAGATGTGGGAATATATACACACACATGCACACACAGGAATAGAATCTTTCCCTTTGAGATAAAAAGAATAGAATGAGATAAATCAGATAGAGAAGGACTAATACTGCAAGAATTTAAAACAAACAAACAAACAGTACACATGAAAACAAAACAAATTCATAGATACAGAGAATAGGTTGGTAGTACCAGAGGGGAAGGGAGTTTGAGGGGTAGGTGAGAATGGTGAAAAGGGTCAACTATATGGTGAAGCACAGTAACTAGAATTTTGGGGGTGATCACTCAGTAGCATAAACATATATCAAATTATAATGTACACCTGAAACTTATGTATGAGGGGAAGACCACACCAAAAATGGAATTATTTTCTAGAGGGCGAGCCCCTGCTAGATGAGTGTTCTAGAAACCCATCTGTATCAGTGTACCAGCTGGTGTTGTGAGAAACTGCATTCAGCTTCAGTGAACTTTTTTTTCAAGGTATTTTTTTTAAGATTTTTAAGATTTTATTTATTTATTTATCTTTAGAGGGGAAGGAGAGAGGGAGAGAAACATCAATGTATGGTTGCCTCTCGTACGTCCCCTGCTGGGAGTTGGCCTGCAGGGAACCAGCCTGCAACCCAGGCATGTGCCCTGACTGGGAATTGAACTGCAATCCTCTGGTTCGCAGGCCTGTGCTCAATCTACTGAGCTACACCAGCCAGGGCTCACTGTTCATATTTTTTATCTTCTTTTTCTTAGATAAATGCCTTTAACGTTTCATATAATAAGGGCTTGGTGATGATAACTCCTTGAATTTGACCTTATCTGAGAAATACTTTATCTGCCCTTCCATTCTAAATGAAAGCTTTGCTGGGTAGAGCAATCTTGGCTGTAAATCTTTGGATTTCATGACTTGGAATACTTCTTTCCAGCTCCTTCTTGCCTGTAAAGTCTCTTTTGAGAAATCCGCTGACAGTCTGATGGGTACTCCTTTGTAGGTGACTGTCCCCTTATCCCTTGCCTCTTCCAGGATTCTCTCCTTCATCTTAATCTTGGCTAATGTAATTATGATGTGCCTTGGTGTGTTCCTTCTTGGGTCCAACTTCTTTGGGACTCTCTGAGCTCAACACTTGGCCCATTTCATGATAGGTGATTTACCAGTGCACCTTCTCACACTGCACTGAGTGTTCAGCAGTTTTTGACCAAAAATGGCATGATCCCTGTGTCCCTCACCCCTATTCATAGGATCTCGCTGAAAAAGACTTTTTTTTGTTGTTTTCCCATGTGAAAAAGTACTTAAAGGGAAATGTTTGCTGAAAGAGACAGAAACACTAAAAGGCATCAAAATCGACAAATTCAAAAACTGTTTTGAGCAATGGAAAAAATGTCTCGATAGATACATGGCATCAAATGGAGGGTACTTTGAAGGTGACTGAAGTTTAACATGTAAGAATAAATACACAACTTTTTATAAATAAATTTCAGGGTTTTGCCCCCTTCTGTAACATTATATACCAATTTTATCCTAAAAAAAGAAGGAGTCTAGCCATGTGTTTCGGGCTATCAGAGCTCTGGCAAAGCCTGTTGCTATTAAGACTCTGGACACAGATGTGGCTATTACAAGAGTCAAAAATCTAAAGGATGCTACATTTTAAAATAGCATGTAATGATTCAGTGACCATTGGACATTTTAATGAGAATCAGTGATAAATTATCAAAGGGACCAACAAATCAAAATGATCAAAAAAAGACAAGGAATACAAAAGTATAACTATTAGTCATCTCAGTTAAATTAACACAAAGATAACTTAAGTTAAAAAGTTAGGGCTTTTGCTAAATACAACAAGGAACCCCACACCTTATCCCTCAGTGTAACAGTAGTAACAACAGAGGTGCCATTTGCAATGCAGCACTGATCTACCTCGGATGGAACAAAGAAGAGTGATATGATAATCTTTTTAATCTTAGAATTTCATGGAAATATTCTAAAGAGGTAAATGTGAAGTAAAGTGTGTTGAATGGATAACAATGTAGTAGAAATATACTGAACTCAGATTATTTTATAAGGAAAGAAATTTTTCGTGGAAAAAGTACTTTTTTCCCATAATCACCATATTTTGCTGATGTAAAGTGTGTGTTATCTTGCCAAAACCTAAATCTGTGTATGCTCAGAACCTTCCTTAATAATTCTATTATGGAGATAATTTCTGTCTCTTTGTAAAATCACACTGAGCCAGTTGTGCTCTGTATATTTTCTTTCTGAAATACATCAACACACTGATTCATTACACTGGGGAACAATTCATTATTTTTTCATAAGTACTGTAGAGTAAAAAAAAAGAGTGAATCTGTTAACTTTCGGGCAGAGTATTTGATCATGGAAAATGGCTGAAGGAATTTGCAAAAATAGAAAAAAATCAAAAAAGCACAAGCTGTTCTTTTTGTTGGTTACACAGGTGGCAGTTCATACAAATTCATCAAGCTGTACATTTAAGACGTACATTTCTGTACATATTAAACCTCAATGAAAAGCTTAAACTAAGTAATTACCTAAGTAAATACATAAAACTGGGAAAAATAATTATTTGGCCAATTTGATCCAATGTTAGACTACAAACTATTGTGAATTGTCTCTGAGAAATGAATACCCCCGAACATGCCTGAAAATATTTAATAGTTATTTTTTTCCTCTCTCATTTTCATTATTCACTTGGCACAGAACAGTTATCTCCAGCCTATCACTATATGATATTATCTGTTCTGAGATGTTGAAGGGGAAAACCAGGTTGTAGCAGAAAATAAATGATCAGCAAATCAAAGAAGAAGAAGAAGAAGAAACACAACTACATCAGTGAATCTTAGAATAAATTTCAATGATTCTTAATGCTAAGATTTCTTTGAATTCACATTTAATGAAAAGTTGCTCGTGCACATAATAAATTAAATTCTATATATGGCTGTTTATTTAATTAAAGTATTTTAAAATTTGGACTCTATAACCACTCTCATACATGTTTCCTTTACATTATTCCAACTCCAATTTCTTTTTTCAGATGGTATATGACTGAGAAAATTTGATAATTAAAGTAGAATCACGACTCAAAAACATAAGCAACTATTTCTTCCCTAACATCACCCTAAGTACAGGAATAGAAGACAGAGTACTCAGAGAGTCTATTCATTTCTTTAATTGCCCTTAAGCAATCTTATGAATTTTCCTTAATAAGTATGAATGAATCATATTTAAAAGCAATACTTTTTAGTCTTTTCTCATTACTTAGTTTTTAAAACATATATAAAAAATAATAAAAGTTTTACACATACACTAAATCTATTTTCCCAGCTTCTTAGCAAATGTGTATTCACTAAAAAAGGAAGGATGAGGGGATACGGGAAATAATGGTCAGCGGGGAAAGCCTGCCTAGAATGACCCAAATTGGTCCTGGCATGAAAATTACACATGTGAAGGAATGAATTAACTTTACGGTTTTCCATATCCTCTGATTGATAATATACCTAAATTTCTGATTTATAAGCAACTTCATATATTTCAAATTTTTTCAGTCACTTCCTTCTTCTATTCTGACCTGCTTACCTCTAGAAATTGTCACTGACATTGGTACCTCACCTGATGACATCCGGTAAGCGAAATTTTAGATATAAAACAACCCCTGCAAACTGCTGTGCCAAGTAAAGTAGTTCGTAATTTTTGTCAAGGTCCAAGGGAAGGCACACTGGAACAGCCTGGGGGAAAGAAAACACACACACAAAATGCATAATTTACTGCTTGATGTTTTTGTCAGATGAAGCACTGTTTTTTTGGTTGCTGGAGTTCTTGTCAAATGCGCTCTCTATGATACACTAAAATAAATTTAAAATACCTTGGTAATAATAAAGCACTATCTTTTACTTTCCTGTAGAGTCCATCAGTATAATCTTGGAGCATAAGGGTGTTTTAAAATCTTGTTGAATGTGTGTAGCTTTGTATTTTTTGTCTTTAATATTTCCTTCATATATCACAATCCAAAATACAGACTTTTTTCTCTAGTAACAATATGTAATGCCCCATTTCACTGATACAGGTATCAGACCTTCCATGAATTATTTCTGAAAATTATTTTTATTTGGAGTCATAAATAGATGAGAAAATTAATGTACCAATAAATGGTACGTCATTTGTTCACTCATTTATTAGTAAGAAAAAGTTTCTGAGCAAAAATTGTGCTAACCAGATGAGAATGGGAATATTGACACACTTAGATGGAATAAATATAAATAAGGTATCACTGTAGTCTCCAATGAAGATACCAAAAAGTGATTTAGAGTCATTAAACCTGAAATCAAGTACTTTCTTCTGAAAAATAAAAATAAACATTAAAATGTAAACTCTTTTAGAGATAAATTCTTAGGCATATATATGGCTATTTTAGAAGGAATTGTGTACATAGACCTATATTAAATCGGGGTCCAAAAATAACATTTCATCTCCGCTTTCATCTCCACAACTTTAATAAACCTCTTCAGAGGTAGATGGTAATGTGTAACTACAGTAAATACTCAAATTACAACAGTTAATTACAAAATAGATGTTCACACAGCATGGCACTTCAAGTAAGTACTTCCAAAGTTAGTAAAGTAGTTACTAACTACTTTTAGTAGTTACTAACAACTATCTCATCTCACCACCCTCTACCAAGTAGGTAGGAAAAACTGAATGTCACATTTTGGGGGACATAAGACAGCGTTGTCTTGATTATAAAGAGACATGTGTATACACACTATTAAATTGTTACTAAGGATTTTGTCTTTTTACTGTTTGACTCATAATCATATAAAATTTCACCTTCACTTGTAAAAGTAAGAGATACAAGAACTACACTAAGAATCACAAACATATGATCCTCATTCAGAAAAAAAATAGCCTCAGAAGTTGATCTATTTATTTGAATATAGGGAAAACTAGAACCTATCCCTAACATTCAATTTCTGGGTGAATTATGTGTTAAATCTCAGTAACTAAAAGCAAGTTCAATAAATACAGATGAACAAAATCAGCCTCTAAGAATTCTGATATACACAAACCCCACTCAATGCTCAACAACTCTGACAGAGTTGTTTCCACCCAAGATTTTATGAACTCTCTTGTAGGTACTAACATGCCTAAGGTGTGATCAAACTTGCGATCAGAATGGTGAATAAAGAAAAGTAGACACTGGGAAATATTTTCACTAACGTTTCAATGCAAGATTTTTTTTCCTCACAAAGAGAAGTATAAACTTCGGCTTTCCTTAAGTTTCTAAATCAGCACATTTATTTTGTATCATGTAATGTACATGCCACACAGATGAGCCTCTCTGAACTGTGACCCTGCAGCTTTTCTTCACACTCAGGTAACAATTATTCCCAATTGTTTGTGACTTTACATGACCACAATTAGCAAATAGATTGTGACTCTCTGTGTAAATGGAAGTATAGTAGTAATTGTAGAACACCTGTATTTTCCTGAAAAATGCCTGGACTCTTCTTTTAGAAAACAGATGGGACTTTTAGCATTGCAAAATGTTACCTCACAATTCCTCTGATCTTGGGCAAGCTTGAATCCTTTCTTCCCATCACAGTAACAAGAATAACCTCCAGGGTAATTGACACAAAGTTGAGCACACACATTGTCAGAGCATTCATCCACATCTGGAGTAAAAGAGAATGTAAGTCTTAGTATCTCCTAAACGCTCAATCCAGTAGAAGGAATATTCTGATTTTAGTCTGAGATATCAATGATAACAGATCCTTAGTAAAAGAGATCTCTATAGCAAATTACATTTAAACACTTGGCATGAAAATTTAAATGAGTCACAAGTGTAATTCCTATGTATTTATAAACTGGAAACCACAAATTTAATGTAAAAAATCCATTAACAACTAACAAAAATATAACAAGTTCACTAATTTTCTGACTGTGAACTTGAAGGAAAAAGGACTGAACCTTAAGTTAGTTGTCATTTCTGATTATTTCATTCCACTGAGACAACCTCCCAACTCTTCTCTTCAAAGAAAAAAAAGGGAAGGGAGAGAGGAGAGGAGAGGGGAGAAGGAAAGGAAGATGGGGAAGAAAAGACTCCTTTTAACTGAAAGGCAATGTAATTGAAGATTAAATGACAACATCAAAACCATTTAACTGTTCATAATGCAATGAATAATGGTGGCAATAAATTTAAGGATATACCTTTTTTCTTATCTTTAATAAAATAACAAAACCAAAAATCTCCCTGTGTTATATTATCTCCCATATTGTGAAATCTATGTGGTCCCTGTTCCCAATCCACATTTTGAGAGAAATCAACCTCAAACATTTGTAATAATAAGCTTCTGCTAAAGTCCACTTCAGAGCTACTAACATTTTTCAATGAATACACCCAATGAAATCTTTGAAAATTCCCAAATTCATAAGTGCTATATAACACAAAATGCTTTACAATAGAACCTCAAAATCAGTGAACCCTCAATACCATTAAAATTTAATGTTATATAATTAAAGTAATATAATATTATGTCCTAGAAATCATTTTTAATCTGTCATTCACTGAAAAGAACTACAATATCGATGATAAAGTTGGCTAACGGTCCATCTACAAATGCCTAGCGTTTACCACAGTAATCTCTATCTGGAGTGGTGAGAGAGTAGAAATGGTGTGTGTGTGAAGGGGGTAGTGGTGTTGCTGGTGAGTGCATGAAGAGGTAAGGCCTCAAAATCACAAGAGGAGTATATATAATTGAAAGACTGTATTCTAAAATTATTATTAAGTTAGGCAAATTCATGGAGACAGGAAGTAGGTTAGAGATGAACTGGGTTTGGAAGAGGGAGAAAGAGCCATTACTGCTAATGGTTACAGAGTTCAGTTTGGGATGGTGAAAACTTTTAGAACAGATAATGGTAATGATTACATGAGTATGTAAAATATAATTAATGCCACTAAACTGTACACATCAAAATGGTTAAACAGCCACACTATATCTCATATACAGCTTGCCACTATAGAAAAATTACTGTTTATTTTACTAGTTTAGTCATAGTATTAAATTCATTTTGAAATTTTAAAAAATTTTAAAGAGGGAGTGAGATAATTTGTATATATCCCTGATGAAAAAAATAATAATGCCCTAACAGGTCCATCGAAGCTGCCTGAGGCACACACGCAGCACCACTGCAGCCAAATGAAGTCATACCAAGTCCGAGAGCGTCCACCCTTACCCACAGGTGCCAACAGTACTAACCAGTGCTTCTCTCATTTCTAGAGCCGGTATCATTTGGTTATGGTTTTTATTTGTCTTTTATATGTATTTAATTATAATAGAACTTTGTCATTTCCTATTTCACACACAGAAAGTCATAGTTGGTATAAAATTAAGGGTTTCTAGCCACCCTTGTTGTAGGGAATGCCCACATAATTCTTTTCTTTTTTATCCCACATTTTTTATTGTTGTTCGAGTATAGTTGTCTCCATTTTTAACCTTGTCTTTTTGTATATGTGTGTTATTCCTTTCAGCTTGAATTTTTTTTACCCTTGCATATTATTTAAATGATGTAAAAATGTGGGTGTTTTGCTTTTCTCATACATGTGAGGTCTCCAATCCATTATTTAGCTTAGACAACCAATCAGAGCACATAACACTAAACCTAATAATCATGTGTCTTACATATACTTTTACTCTGGACGGAAGCCAATGATTACTCAACTGACCACACTATAAGATGGATTTTACCATCTTAGAAAATCTGATTGTTGATGTCAAACAGAGCCAACACTTCTAACATCAAACCAGGGTTCAAACCCACTCTCTCCACCATCAACAATGACAGCACCACAAGTCTACCTTCACAAGACTTTGATGTGGGATTGTATCTGTAACCTTCAGCACATTCACATTCAAAGTCTCCTGGGATGTTCTTGCACACAGCTGTACCACAAATGTCAGGCTTCACAGAGCATTCATCCACATCTGTAAATGAAACCAATATGTTAAAGAACATTTTTCTCATATCAGAACATGCTAGTGAAGAACCCTTGATCTGTGTTTCCTGGACCTGGTTTAATATGAAATAAGACAACAGGGTGGCCTGGGAATAACAAAATATTAAATCTATCACCATATTTTAGTTCACTGAGTATATCTTTATGCAAATGCAAACAATCTGACTGATGTTTGCAATGTTCCTGTGTACTTATGAAAAAGAAAAACAGGACTTTAGTTATTGTCTTATCTACTAGGTTACAGTAAGAAAATAAATAGGACAAAAGATTCACCATATTCCTAATATGTATTCCTAAATCTACATTACTGAATTATGGTCTTAAAAGTATATTCCTTGTATTATCACAAATATGAAAAATAAAAATGAGCCAGCTTAGCAGTCTTATGTTTTATTCCCTTGGAAATGGACAATGGCTAAATCTGCACACCATTATGTTGCCTGAAATATTCAAGAATGATTCAAACTTAAAATCAGATTGGTGACCGGGGGGTAGTGGTTGGGAGGTTGGACTGGGCAGAGGAGAGCAAAGGGGGAAAAATTGGGAAAACTGTAATAGAATAAAAATTAAAAATTAAAATTAAATGAGATTGAATAAGGTCTTAAAGTATTTATGAATCTGCAATTAATCCAATACAAATTTTAGTGCTAAATTCATACTCCTGAAATTTCAGATGCATTTACTATATTATATAGTAGAGAAGGAGACAAAATACTGATTACAATTAGTTACTAAACACCTGTGAAAAAATAAAAACAAATGACAGAAATAATTCAATGGATTTCTAATTATAAGTGAACTTTTCTCATTTGTACTCTCTGAAGAAGGTCAAATTATATTGAAAAATGTATTTTGTAATCTAAAAAGTTGAGAATTCAATTTTTCAACAGAGCAATAACCAAAATTTCAGAAACTACCCTATTTAGAGTGACATGCACAAAAATAGTAGAATCAATCCTTTGTGGTAAGGGAATTTGTCTGTATTTTCACTATATTACTGTCAGTACCCTGGAGGTGATCATGTACTATAGTTTTGTAAAATGTTACCACTGGAAAAAACTGGGTAAAAGGTATATGGGATCTCTTTTTACTATTTCTTACAACAGCATATTAATCTATAGTTATGTCAAAATAAAATATTTAGTATTTTTAAAAGAAAATAAAAACACATGCCTAAATTATTTGGTCTGAGAAATACTGCAAGGAATTGTTTAAGTCGTATGAGTTCAGGTTATAGCACTTTGATTTTACAACTCTACACTGACATCAAATGACCAATGAAAAGTTTTACTCTTCAATTTTTAGACATTTACTGGCAACCTGATCCAAGCATAGTCACATGTTGACAAAGGCCTTACGGTAACAGCTGTATACATATTCTTCTAATAGTTCTGTACTGTATTCCTTAGCTATTATGAATAAAAAACTATGCAAATGAAGACCATAGGTTCTAGTCATCGGGGACATGCTTATTTGTGGGTACTTTTTGTAACAATTTACATACACGTGTATAAATTCAGTATATAAGGATGAAGTACCTTTTAATTAAAAATATAAGTCATAAGCTCTTCAGGACAGACTAATTCAGCTTTTAAGTGTAGACATATGAGTGGGCATTACTTGTCTATGGCATACATATGGTATCCTGCATTCTGGTGCTTTTCTATAACCGGTGTTCTAACAACACTGGTGTTCTAAATTTCTAACCTGAAATAGACTTTCAAAAGGCAACCAAGAAAGATACATGGTCACAAATTAGGTTTGTGTTTAGAAGAAATTATTAGTTAATATAGTTCACTTTAGTCATTTAAATGTGCTTTAAATAAATATTAGGCTAAATTACACTATACTGAACACTACAGTGTAGTGAGGGACAGACCACTCCTTGACTATTTAGTTGGGTGGATTTACCAAAGTAGATAGGAATGGAGTTGAACAAGAAAATTTTACATTTTAAATTACTATTTTTTTAACCTTGTAGCAAGAAGAACAGGATGAGGATGAGGAGGAGGAGGAAGAAAAGGAACAAATGGGGAAGAAGGAGAAGAAAAAGAAGACAGGGAGGGGGGGAAGAAGGAAGGGGAGAAGGAAAACTCACTTCTAGTTTCTAACCACAAGGAAGTCCCATAATATCACAAGGCTTCAAGTGGATAATAACGTGTATTTATTATAACAGCTTATAACCAGAGAGTTTTACAAGAATTTCCTGTGGAAATTTCTTTAACTGAATTTTACTCTCACATGGTAAATATCTTCCTATTCTACCCTCTTGTTCTTACCTTTGCAGTCCTTTTTATTGGAAAGTAGAACAAAACCAGTTTTACAGGAACAGTGGTAACTTCCAGGTGTATTATTACAAATCTGACTACAATCTCCATTTGTAGTCAAGGGATTTCTGCATTCATTTATATCTGAAAAGGGGAAAATAAATTACTTTTAAAGTGATAAAGCCTTCAGAAAACTTTTCAGGAGGTCAGTGCAGACAAGCTGGATGGGTTTACTATTACACATACCAAATTGACACCTCTGTCCTTGCCAACCTGGTTTACAAATGCAAGTGAATGCGGCTCTGCCATCTTTGCAGCTCAAATACCCGTCTTCATTGCATGGCAGAGGCTCACACTGGTCTGGAATGGCTAAAGGAAACAGATATCTATTTAGTTTTGCCATATGCCATGGTGAGATCAAATTATATGCTCTTTAATAGAAATCTTGTATATAAAATCTATAATAAACCAAAAAAATTGTAACTCCTTCCTTCATATACTACTTAGAGTATATGAATAGTGAATAGAGTAGTGAATCCAAGAGACAAATGTTTATTATTTTCAAAGGAAAATTACTTTTATATTTGTAAATATGTACCCTATTTTATAACTGAAATTTAGATATTTTGCATATATATTACCTTATTTGACCCTCAAACCAATTCCATGAGATATGCAGAACAAGAGTACTCCCCATATCAATAGGAAAAAAATGTGGACTTCCCACATAGGCTAAAATGGAGTAGCAGGGGCCAGATTTATCTCCCTGCCTTAACTACACAGAATTCTGGTCAAAATATATGAAACAATGGTTTTCGGACATTAAACAATAGGTAGCAGAGTACTGTGATTTTTAGGGGTGGGGCATAATCATCATAAAACACTAGAGCACTTTATGGCTATCTTAAATGATATGCCCATTTGTTTCTTTACTCATTTGTGGTTTCTCTCTCCTCACCAGACACTGCAATGGTCCTTTGGTTCCTACACGTTTCTGCACCTGCTTCTCAAGCCCTCCTGGTCAGCTCTGGGCATTAAGAGCTTCCATTCTGCCAATACAGTCCCCTCTGCTTAAGTTAGCTAAAAAAATTTGTACTTGCAAAGATAAAAATTTTCTTAACCTAGCTAAAACTTAATTAATGTATTTTTCAAAAAAATGTTCTTATAAGTTCACAGTTTTTTGGAAAAGTAGTAATAAAGTAGGTATTAGTTAAAATGATAGAAAAGCTAATCAGGGAATTGTTATCAAATTATTTCCCTGTCTTTTGGTAAATTGAAAAAAGGTTAAGTGTGAATTAAATATATGTGTTTAAACAGTTTTACTTAATGTAAGTAAAACTAACTTTAAATTAGAAAAATACAGATAAATACCTAGATATGGACAATACTGCACGTAAAATATTCACAGTGAACATTTCAGTTTATATCTTGCAATTTCACCTTTTTCTCTCTGGCTCTCAGTTAGGAAATTGGTGGATTAGAGACAGATAAGGTACCCTAGCCAGGGAGAAGACTAAGTTGGTACCATAATATTTTCTACATTTATCATCTTGATACCAAAAGTCAGAAGAATAAACATGGCTCCATTTTGATCTGTTCTTCAACTACAACACTTGGTCATACTACATGATTATGTAACAAAAGCCAAAATACCGCTGTTGGGAATAAAATTCTAATGTCAGTGGTTTAAAGCTCAGTAAACAAGGCACACTGTTCAATTTAAACATCAGGTGGAAATTCATTTTGTCTAAAACAGCAGCATTTATATACAAAAAACATTTTTTAAAAATGCATTTTGAGAATAACTCCTTTTAGTGCATAACCTTCAAGGGCTCATTTGTTAATTTTTAAACATTATATTTTCACAGGTGAGCTTTACACCCAGGTTTTTGTTTGGTTTTGTTTTTAAATTGATTGTAGTGATGGTTACCATTAACACAGCTCCTTAGGTCAGTGTAAGCGTTACTTGACTGACGTGCAGCAGTGAATAATCCAGCTCGGAAAGAGCCAAGACAATCTGTAAATACAAACAAATGTAATTTTGTTAGAGTAGACGTGTTTACTTGATCTGAAATCAAGGCAGAAATTATGATCCTGTGGATTTACAGGACCCGGCATTCAAAAGCAAGATTGCAAAAATAAGGAATTTTGAAAAACAGGTTTATGGAAGCTTCTCTTTGGAGAAGAATCTTAAAGCCAGAAGTGAAAAAGATCTTGAATTGGCAAAGAAATTTACTGTCACAAATCTATGTTCTTAATTCCATAGCAGAGACATATATTTATCCTCAAATCTATAGACCAGAGAGTGATTTAAAAAATGTCTGTAATTAAATCAATAGAAACAGTGTTTCTGGTTGCTGTACACAACTTGCAATTCCTCCAACGTTGCATAGAGACTAACATAATATTTGCATAATGCCTCTATATTACAAAGCAAAGCAGGTTTACTATATTCAGTTTATTCCTCACTCCAACCTTATGAAATTAGATATGGCAATTTGGCAGAAATAACAATCAAAATAATAGGGAAAAATACTTACAGTCTTTAAAGTAATTGGGAAAAAAACAAACAACCCAATTAGACAATGGGCAAAGGACTTGAATAGACACTTCTCCAAAAACGCACATACAGATGGCCAACAGACATATGAAAGATGCCTAGTGTCACTAATTATCAAAGAAACTCAAATTAAAACCACAAAAAGATATCATCTCACACCTGTCAGGATGGCTATCATCAATAAATCAACAAACAACAAGTGCCGGCAAGGATGTGGAGTAAGGGGAACCCTTTTGCCCTGTTGGTGGGAAGGCAGACCAGTGCAGCCCCTGTGGAAAGCAGTGTGGAGATACCACAAAAAATTAAAAATGGATCTGCCTTTTGACACAGCAATCCCACTTTTGGGAATAAATCCAAAGAAACCCAGAACACTAATTCAAAGGACATAAGTACCCCTATGTTCACTGCACCATTATTTACAATCACCAAGATATGGAAGCAGCCCAAGTGGCCATCAGTACATGAGGGAATAATACAACTATAGGACATTTACACAAGGGTATTCTCCTCAGCTATGATAAAGGAGAAAATTTTACCCTTTGCAATAGTATGGATGGACCTGGAGAACATTATGCTAAGTGAAATATGCACCAAGCCCAGACCATTATTTATGTCCATGAGTCACGCATACAAGTTCTTTAGCTACTCACTTCCTACACGGTACTTCACATCCTCAGGGCTATTCTATAGCTACCTATTTGTACTTCTGAATCCTCTTACCTCTTCACCCATTCCCCCACACCCCTCTCCCATCTGGCAACCATCAAAATGCTCTTCATATCCATGATTCTGTCTCTGCTGTTCTTGTTTACTTGCTTTTATAGATTCAATTGTTGCTAGATATGTATTTATTGCCATATTTTGTTCATAGTCTTGATTTTCTCTTCAATAAGTCCTTTAAACATTTCATATAATAACGGTTTGGTGACGATGAACTTTAGTTTTTTGTCTGGGAAGCTCTTTATCTGCCCTTCAATTCTAAATGATAGTTAGCTGAGTAGAGAAATCTTGACTGTAGGTCCATTTTTCATCACTTTGAATATTTCTTGCTAATCCCTTTTAGCCTGCAAAGTTTCTTATGAGAAATCAGCTGACAGTCTTATGGGAACTCCCCTGTAAGTAACTAACTGCTTTTCTCTTGCTGTCTTTAATATTCTCCCATTCTCTTTAAACTTTGGCATTTTAATTATGATGTGTGGATGCAAAGTGGGCCTCTTTGCATCCACAATGTGTAGGACTCTCTGTGCTTCCTGGATTTATGTGGCTATTTCCTTCGCCAAATTGGGGAAGTTTTCTTTCATTACTTTTTCAAATAAAGTTCAAATTTCTTGCTCTCTCTTCTCCTTCTGGCACACCTATGATGCAAATGTGGGAATTCTTGAAGTTTTCCCACACACTGCTTACATTACTCTTTTTTGGATTTTTTTTCTCGTGGTTATGATTGTTTTTTTCTTCCTTATGTTTCAAATCATTGATTTGATTCTTGGCTTCATCTATTCTACTGTTGTTTCCTTGTACATTATTCTTTAATTCAATTAGTGTGTCCTTGGCTTATGCTGTTGAGATCCTAACTAAGTTCCTTGAACATCTTTATAACTAGTGTTTTGAACTCTACATCTGGTAGATTGCTTATCTCCATTCTGTTTAGTGCTCTTTTTCTGGAGTTTTGATATGTTCTCTCATTTGGGCCATGTTTCTTTGTTTCTTCATTGTGGCAGCCTCCCTGTGTTTGTTTATATGTATTAGGTAGAGCTATTATGACCCCCTCTCTTGGTAGCATGGCCTAATTTACCACGTGTCCTGCAGGGTCCAGTGGCACAACCTCCCTTATCACTCAAGCTGGGTACTCAAGGTACGCCCTTTGTGTGGGCTGAGTACACCTTCCTCTTGTAGTTGAGGCTTGATTGCTATTGGCACGTAAATGGAGGGTTTTACCTGGGCCAGTCGGCTGAAAGGACAGGCTGTGACCACTGATCACAAAACTCTACCCTCCACGGAGGATCAGCTGTGCAAAGGCAGGGTGCACCCAGGTGGTCTGTAGCTGTCCAGTGGGTGTGCAGGCTCTAGGATTTCCTGGGTGGGGCAGGCCAAGGTCATCCCCCACCTGTTTTCTGTCTGTGGCCAACCTGCACGAGCTATAAAGCAACCTGAGATGGCTGCTACTTGTGATGGGCTTGGAGATTCCCAGCAGAAGCCAAGCTGTGAATCTAAGCTGGCTGCTGTTAGTACTTGGCCTGGAACCACTTAGTTGTTGCCAGTTTGATATTATTTAGGAAGTTGTGAAACATGAGCCAACTGTTAACTGTGACTTTTCCAACCATTCATACGGAAAAGTCACAGTTAACAGTTTGGATGGCCCTGTAGGTTGGATGGGAGAGAGTCTCAAGGGATCTCCAGGGTTGGGAAGACAGTATTAGCCAGGTTGATGGAGTCTCAGATATGGTACCCATCTGCAGGTTCTGTGGCTCCATTGGGAAAGGGCTCAGAAAACTGACAATGGCCTCTGTCTGCCTTTCTGTCCAGGAGAAAGCTGTCCCCCAGCTCCTGCCTTGATGCCAAACACTTCAGTCCCTGCCTTTGTCACTAGTGCCTTTCAAGCTGCTACCCCAGTGGTGCTTGAGCCCTGAGGGAGTGTATCTGTGTAAGTTCACATGTGGGTTCTTTCAGGGGAACTTTTGGGACTCCAGGAGCTTCTTCCACTGAGTCAATCCCCATGGATTTTAGCAGCCAGAAGTTATGGAGACTTATCTTCCTCATACCAGAACCCTGGGCTGGAGGATCTGGAGAGAGGCTGAGAGTTCTCAGTCTCAAAATATCCCTCCCAAATTTTTATCCACCATACATGGATGTGATATACTATACATGTGACATCATGCATGGATGATCTGCCCCTCCTACCACTCTGGATGGATATGGTTTCTTAAATTCCATAGTTGTCATATTTCGATTGAACTTGATTTCTGCGAGTTGTGGGTGACGGTCGTTCTATATCTTAGCTGTAATTTTCATGTGATTGTGAGAGGAGGTGAGTCTTGCTTACCTACGCCACCATCTTGCAGCCCTTTCCTTTTCAATGACAGAAGGTACCTTCACATGAAAGTCTAAATGTTTGCTTATTTTAATTTCAGAAGTGGAAGACTGAATTATTCATACTTCTCTCTTGATGATACATTACCATTATTTGCCTCTGTAAAGCCTATTGCTTGCTGCTTTTAAAAAATATGTCTTTTTATCTCCATTTCCATTCCCAATTACCTCTTATGCAACCATTCTAATGAGTTACTCTATATTTTCATTTGTATGTGTTCTTATAAAACACGTATTTGTAATTTTGTGTCCATGAATTTTCATTTCTGTAAATGGTTGTATATTATAAATCATGTGCTGACATTCCTTATTGTACTTTTATGACCTATCCATGCTGCAACGTGTAATTTATTGCTTCTAAGTGATAAATATTACTCATAGTATGCAATCACCATTTAAAAAATCCTCTCTACCTGCAATACTTAAATTGCTTCCAATTTCCTACCTCTCTAAAAGTAGCCCTGCAATGGATATTTTCATGCATATCTCATTATTACATTCATAAACAATTTCTTTAGAATAGGTTCCAATAAGTTTCTGGAATTGTAGCATTTTTCAATAGGCATAAACTTAGTGGCTAGGTGCACTCTCTCAAGCAGTGCATGTGAATTTCTATATCCTGCCCTAGCCAGTGTGGCTCAGTTGGCTGAAGCATTGTCTCATAAGCCAGAAGGTCACAGGTTCAATTCCCAGTCAGAGTACATACTTAGGTTGAGGGTTCAGCCCCAGTTGGACTGAGTACAAGAGGCAACTAATCAATGTTTCTCACTTGCCTATGACAGGCAACCAGCCAATGTTTCTCTCTTGCATTGATGCCTCTCCCTCTCTCTAAGATAAGTCAGCATGTCCTCAGGCAAAAATAAAATAAAAAGAATTTCCATAACCTGGCTTTCTAATTGTTGCAGAAAAGGTAATAAAGTGACATCTCATTGTTTTTCTGATTTCCAGTGAGATGGAGCACAACTTCATGTCATTTTAAAATATTTTGGGTTTCCTCCTTTGAATCTTTTATTTTTTTGTAACCACTTTTCTATTGGCACTTGTTTATTGTTCATGTGGGTTTGCAGAAATTTAAAAATGTTTATAAATATCAGCTCATTCTCTCATCTGTCTTCTTCTTAAATTTTACTGTTTTTTGAGAGAGAAGGAGGGAGGACAGAGAAAAACATCCATATAAGATAGAGACATCAATTGGCTGCCTCCCATATGTGCCCCCTAAAGAACCGAACCCACATCCTAGGGGTGTGCTCTAATTGGAATTGAACCCCCAGCCTTCTGATGTAGGGGACAACGTTCCATCTGAGCTCAGCTGGTATAGGGTGCAACTGAGCCACACCGGCCAGGGCCTCTTATCTGTCTCTTAACTTTATTTTTATGTCTGTCTTTTAAGAGAAGTTCTTAATTTTGTTACAATCAAATCTACCAATTATTTGGCATTATGGTTTTTGCACTTGAAGTTTTTTGTTCCATGCCATTGATCGTGAAAATATTCTCACAATTTTTGTTTAATTTCGTAGTTCTACTTTAACATTTGTGTCTTTACTTCATCTACCACCCATCTTTACATTTGGTGGTAGGAACACACATTTATTTTTCTGATTATAGACAGCCAGTCTTCCCAACATGATCTTCTACACAATTCTAAGTGATATGTGGTATGATCTTTATGAAATATTAGGTTGCCAAATAGAGAGGGGTCTGTCTCTGCACTGTTACATTCATTAGTGTACACGTTCCCTCTACAGCTTTGTATTATTTATATTTGATGAGGTGTCTCCTTCTTTCTAATTTTAAGATTAATTTATGCACGTGTAGACTGTTATTCCCTGATTTGAATACAGAATTCCTTTAAAAAATCCAGCTGGAATTTTAAAAGTGATTGCTCCCAAATATATAGGTTACTTGATCTCTTTATAGCATCACTCAACTCAGAAGCATGAAATATCTTTCTATAATTTGTTCATCTTCTATACCCTTAGTTTGACTTCTAAAGTTTACCCTACAGAGGTCTTATATATACTTAAGATATTTCTAGATATTCTATGGGATTTGCTGTTGTTGTGAATGGTATCAAGTTTTTATTTTCCAGTGGACTACTGTGTAAAGAACTACTGCTGAATTTTTATGGGGTAGACTTATAACTATCTAATATCTCTTATGTGTTCTAATAGTCTGTCTATGGATCCTGTTTTTTTTTCTGGTATATCATCATATCAATTACAAATATGTAATGACAGACATATAGTTTTCCTCAGGATCTATATAATACTTAATTTTCTCTCCCTACTGAATTATCTGTAAACCTAAAGTGCTTCTACTCTTGTCCTCAATCAAAAAGAGATTGTATCTAAAGTTTATCCATTAAGTATAATGTTTACTGCAGGTTTTGTTCTTTTTAGTTCCTTTCTTCCCTTTCTTTCTTTCTCTTTTCCTTCCATTCTTCGTTCTTTCCCCTCCTTTCTCCCTCCCCCACTCCCTCTTTCCCTCCCTCCATTCCTTCCTTCCTTCCTTTCAGGTTGTATGTGTATCATTAGCATGACCATACATGCCAATTTACCCAGGAGAATCCTATTTATTTTTTACTTGACATTTATCTGGCAAAGAATTAGTCCTAGACAAAACAGAAAAATCTGGAAGATAAATTATATGGTTACTCTATATAACCTTTACTAAATTAAAACAAGTTTTTCTTTTTTTATTAAATATGTTATTGATTATGCCATTACAGTTGTCCCCGTTCACTCCCCTCCACCCTGCACACCCCTCCCCCACCACTGCCCCCCTTTCATTCATGTCCATGTGTCACAAGTTCTTTAGATTCTGTATTTCCCATAGTATTCCTGCCCTCCCCCTGTCTATTTTCTACCTACCGTCTATGCTACTTATTCTCTGTACCTTCTCCCTCCTTCTCCTCCTCTCACTCCCCTATTGCAACAAAACAAACAAGCAAACAAAATATAAGCAAAGACACTGAAATAGAGAACAGGCTGAGAGTGACCAGAAGGGAGGGAATTTCAAGGGAAACAGGGGAGGGATTTAGAGGAACATATATAAAGGATACATGGACAACAACTGAGAAGGGTGGAAATGGGAGGGAGGGGGAAGCACAGGTGGGATGGGATGGGATGGGAGTAATAGACAGAATACTGTACTTGAAAAATAATTAAATACATTTTTTAAAAAAGAAAAAAAAAGAACAGCTCAAAGCCCCACAGCCTATAATTCTAAGTGACCAAGAAATAGCCAGCCTTTCAGATGCACAGGTCAAAATACTGGTGATCAGGATGTTCACGGAATTGGTTGATTTTAGCCACAATTAGAGGAACACATGAAGGTTAAACTGATTGAAATGAAAAGAGTTTTTCTATAATCATAGTTTGCTAAAAGTTTTTATCATAATTAAGTGTTGAATTTTATCAACTACTTTTTCTGTATGAACTGAGGTAGTAATAAACTATTTATGTGGAGAATTATATTAATGGATTTTCTGATGTTAAACCATCCTTGAATTTCTGAAATAAAACCTACTTTACCATGAGGTGTTATTTTAATATACTTTACATAAGATTTGACATCATTTTATTTAGAATTACATTATACATGGAAAGAAACTGTATCTGTATTTTCTGTGTTATCCTTATCTGGTTAGAGAATTGAAATTACACTAGTCTTCAAATAAGCTCACAGCATAGGCATTTTTCCTATTTTTCAGGACAATTTTATAAGAGAAACTTTAACCATTTCTTTACATGTGGAAGAACTCACCTAAATAATACCTGGGTCCGAACTTGGGGGCTTACAGAGGAGACTCTGGGGTTGTAGCTTATTTAGTACTCATCTATATAACCGAGTTCTACATTTCTTCTTGTAAAATTAAAGATGTTTTATATTTTTCTAGAAATGTACCCATTTTATCTAGTTTCTAAATATCACTTTATAGCTATTTATAATATTGTATGATATACTTTATTTTATCCATATGATGATCCTTATTTTAGAATCACAAATCTCATCTATACTGGGGGTTTACAGTATTTCCCATTTTTACCTTATCCTTTGTTCTCGCATTCCTTCTTTCCTTTTCTTCTTTTTCCTTGATTATTCTTCCCAGAGATCAGTCTAACTTACACTTTTCAAAGAATGAGATTTTGCTTTTGTTAATCTCTTTTGATTTCCATTTAACTTACTTCTATCCCTATTTTTGTTATTTCCTTATTTCTTGTTACTCAGGGTTTACTTTTAAATGTTTTTTCACTTGGTTGGAATGTTTAGATCATTTTTTAAAATTCCTATCTATCCTCTGAATGGTGCCTCAGCACTGAGCACCCAATTCCCATATGCACATACTAGAACAAGCCAGCTTTTAGTCTACCCATGGGTTTCTCGTATTTCTTGTTGTATTTTTTAATTTTATTTTGTTATTATTAGTGCCTAGAATGCTATTGTTTCTCTTGAGATGATTTTAAGAGAAGTCAGTACTCTGGGCTAATTCACCAACTTGCCAAGAACAAGAAATTAAAAATTATTTCTCATTATTATATTTAGGCCNTTTGTAAATCTCTTTTGATTTCCATTTAACTTACTTCTATCCCTATTTTTGTTATTTCCTTATTTCTTGTTACTCAGGGTTTACTTTTAAATGTTTTTTCACTTGGATGGAATGTTTAGATCATTTTTTAAAATTCCTATCTATCCTCTGAATGGTGCCTCAGCACTGAGCACCCAATTCCCATATGCACATACTAGAACAAGCCAGCTTTTAGTCTACCCATGGGTTTCTCGTATTTCTTGTTGTATTTTTTAATTTTATTTTGTTATTATTAGTGTCTAGAATGCTATTGTTTCTCTTGAGATGATTTTAAGAGAAGTCAGTACTCTGGGCTAATTCACCAACTTGCCAAGAACAAGAAATTAAAAATTATTTCTCATGTTTATATTTAGGCCTCTAATTTAGCATTCTTCCCAAGTTCTTCCCCCATTAAATAGAATCCTCCACTCTATCAGGTCATATTTTAAAGGTCAATATAGATGGTAGAGTTATTTATTCTATTTTCTAAGGAAAAGAACATGACTTAAAAACACAGAGCTTAAACTCTGTCCAAAATCTGTTTTCAATGCAGAAATGGAAGATGTGGGTAGATTGAAGTCTTTCTGAATCTCTGAAACTCTAAATCTAAGCACTGTCCAAACAGTATGCATTATTAGTGGTGAAATTTCTTGGGTGTTCTTATCTCACTGTAAGATACTCCATGCTGTGGTAATTAGTAAAATTACTGTTAGGTTTATCAGAAACAGAATTATAAGTTTCTATCAAGTAGGAAAATCTGGCCTACAGAATATATATATCAAATGACAGAAAAGGTAAACTAAGAGCATTTTTTTTTCCGTTTCAACAGTGGAATTCATTACATATGCCTATGTGTAAATAAGGTCCTAAATATAAAATTTAAATAAAAAATAAACCATAATAAAATAATTTTTGTTTTACATAGGAACTGGTTAAATAATAATATGTTACATTTAAAAAAAGTCTGGCCCAGTAAAAAGTATGTCTCCATAAGTACTTATTTGGTATTCCCAATAGCTCTGGAGTTAGAAAATATACCACATATTTAAATATAGGACTTGAAAAGTTAAATTACTTGCATAGTCTGACACAGAAGTTTTTATGACTGGGACTAGAACCTATATCTCATTTACTTATTTATTTATTTGATACTTAGCTCCCTACTATGCTGTCAAATAAGACAGGCAAATAGAAGAAAAAGTTAGGTTGAATGAGCAAAGGGGAAGATGAAGGGAAGAAAAGGAGAAAAAAGAAAAAATATTTTATCTAAGGTACTCCTCCAAAACACATACTGTTGTATTGAAGAGTTACTTATCTCTACACAGATATACTCTGTGATCAAAGATGTGTATTTTCCAGAATGCTGACACCTACAGAAATAGTCTCAATATAAGGATCTAAGAAATGGGGATTAATACTATATTTTTAGTGCAAGCTTGTAAATTTTAATACCCAAATACTGTCTACCTTAAAATAAAATATTCAAATTTCTACCTAAAAGTGAGAAGCTTAAATAGTCTTATTATTCTATTTTCTTATTATTCTCTGTACTTTAACAGTACAGACCTGAAATTTTTGCTTGAGAAAGTGAATCATGTATAACTTTACAAAAGAAAAGATGTTTTTCATGGATGTGTATCTATATCCCATTGTTCTTTCAAGATGTAGCAGATAAAGGTTTCAGAAATTCTTGTTGCAACTTCATATCCAGAGACAAAAATAATATCACTACACAATTTTTATAGTTCCCTTTTCAAGTTCAAATTAAACTGTTTAAGTCTGTTATTAGTTGATAGAAAAGAGAAGTGAAGAAAAATAAAATGGAAATAAAGAAGTCATAGAAAAAAATTATCGTAATTTTAAGATCTTGCAGGAGAAATGTCGGACTAGAAATTACAAAAAAAATTATAATAAGTCAACTGGAAAATACCTACCAGCCCATTGAACAGAAATGAGTCATGCCATGGAGTTCTAAAGAGAGATCCCACTGAACTGAGGTCCTACAGTTGATGAGAGGGTGAAATGAAATGTAGAACGCTACTGTTACGTCTCCTGGGCCCAGGATGTATCACACAAACAAGATTCAGAGCATCATGGACACTCAAAAATGAAAGGATAACCAATTCAGGATGAAAAAGAGCACTTGGCTCTAACAGGTTCTTCTGCACAGTGGTCTCAGGCTCTTTTTTGTTAATTGTTCTGAAAGGTAGATACACCGATAAGTACATACCATTGTTTCAATGGAAGCTTCTTTAGGACAGCAAGAAAGGAAGAGATATACCCAATCTAAAGACAGTCTCTGGACTCTTTACATGGGTATTCAGAAACAAAACAAAAGCAAACAAGAAGTGAAACCCTAAACTGTAATTAAACCCTCCTTTGTGGGCTGGACCTACAGAGAATCCCATCAGAAAGAGGTAAATAAATCATACTCAACTTTTATTATGGAGAATGCTTACAACTATCCCAAGTAATATTAATACAAAATGTTTTTATATTTGCTTAAAGCAAACCAAAATCTTCTCATTTTTAATTGATATTGAGTTGAAATCATCTCATCTATTTGAGCATAGAAAGCACACCTCACTCCTTGGGAGTCCAGAATTGTGTACAAAAGGAATACTGCCAGAAATGATGAAATGATGTTGCCAAGAGAGAAGCTGTTAATAATATCAATAAGTGTGTATGCCACAAGCCCCAGTGAGTACAGAGATCTTTCCTTTCATTAAAAGATAACCCATGACCTAAATATAACTTAACATTAGCCCAGTGAGTCTGTAAGACAAGAAATTGAAAAGACTTAAAAAGTCAAAATGCCACATGTTAATTAAAGAACCATTAAAATTTTTTCTGCATAACTTTAATAAAAGGACAGCAATATTGCATAGAGAATGGGATCTTACTCCCAGAGCTAATTAAACTGTATTGCACGAAATATACAAGTTAAGGATTGGGCTTGATCATATCTAAGTTCCTTTCTGTACCTAGAATTATATGAATGAAATCCTTCTGAACTTACCTAAATATCTTGGATAAAAATACTCCTAGAAAGAAAGAAAAATGAATAAATTATCTTAGCAAACCTTAATTTCACTACAAAGTTAAAACAATTTTAAAATGTGTTTTTATTTTAAAGATGCAATTTTTTCTCTTTATTGACTTTGTTGGGGTGACACTAGTTAACAAAATGATACAGTTTTCACACGCACAATTCCACAACACATCATCTGCATATAGTATTGTGTGTTCACCACCCGAAGTCTGAAGATACAAGTAAATTACAAATAAATGTCATTTCTACATTATAAGATTTTTTTCTATAGTAAAATATACCTGCAGTAGATAACTAATAACTTCAAGCAAGTAACATTCTCAGGCTTAAGGCAATATCGATCAATTAAATCATGCTTCAAAAGCTTCTAATCCGAAAACAGGTTCTACTGGAGCTATGAAACGTAATCCTTTTGTAAATCCTGAATTTTTTCCATAATGGTTAGATACCCATTTGACACATTTCCTGCCATGCTGATTACACACAGCAGATTAAATGTTGAATAACAATGGGCATTTATCTTTTAGCACCATAAGTACAACTAATACCTTTTGTATTAATTGGTTATGTATGCAAAGTTTGTCTGTAAATCAATACTTTGGAATAAGAATGCGCTTTACCAAAGAGAGAAAAATGTTAAAAACGATTTCTAATGGTAAAGTTCTCAGGATGGTTCGCGAACGCCTTCTTAAGCCATAATGTATCTAATGTGTAACATTACTAGCACAAGAACACCTCATGAGAAACCAGTGTTTCTACACAAAACATAAGTACAAAACATAACTTCACCCAGTATACAGTCAAAGTCCTCACTGTTTCCTCCTCTCACATACAAACCTACACAACACTTACCTACTAATTTATAAGCATGGACTCTCCCACCAAGTATTGTGGACAGTGATGTTACCTTCTACAGAACAAAGGTCAGGAGGATAAGAAGCAATGAATGGATTCAAAAGATTATGTGATGGGTGAAAGGAATAGATTAGGGATAATGAGGTAAACAGCAGAGTCAAGATTGGGAATCTGGGCTAGAGTATTAGGGATGTGGGAAGCAACAACAAATGTTTTTTCTTTTATTTCTCTCATTTCTTCCTTTCTCTGTCATAGCTTTTCCTTCTGTCAATAAGACTGATGTCAGAATGAATGAAGAGGAAGCACATTCCTGAGTTTCCCTTCTACACCATCTTCCCCTCTCTCCATTATCATCTTCAACTTCACTCCACATCTGCTATTAATATGCTACAGTATAAGAACATATCTATGGTGCTAGAAGTGCAGACTCAAGTATTTCTTGTGATATAATACAGTATCTCAGGCATGCGTACTTGCTTTAAAATGTTCAAGCAAAACAGAACAACATTAGAATGGGTGAAGTAGAAAACAAGCAAAACAATCATGGCAGATTGTTGATCATTGCTGAAGTGAGAGAAGCCTATGCTGGGGTTTGTTATATTTTTCTTTCCACTCTGGTATATTTAAATTTCTATAACAAAAATAAATGTGTGTACACACATGTGTGTACATGTACCTGTTTTCTACAAAATAAGAATACTCTGTATATTGTGTAGAATAAAATATTTTTGTCTTGCTGATTGTTTATCAAAAAAAACACCAAAATTGAGAGAAACATTTTGATTCAATACCAGAGAATGTTAAAACTGAATCTTTGGGTATCTATTACGGTAGGTGGAGGTAAAAGAATTGAAGAGAAGACAGTACTGCCTCAGGCAAGTTCTCCAACTACAGAGATGACTTTTGCTCATTCTCTCTCAACTCATGGTCCCAAGAGCCACGGCAGAGGTAAAGGAGATGCTCTGGACACATTTGCACCCTCACTTCCCTTTGGTTATATAGTTCATCTCAGAAAAAAAAATATGAGGTAACTACAAAGGTTACCAAACTTGAATACTTAGAGGCACTATTTATACTCCTGTCACCCACAGGATATGTCAGAGAATATGCTCCCCTAGGAAATAAAAGGACTAAAGATAAGGTCATATTTCTGTACGATATTTAGGAACACTTATGATTCAATTTTTCTAAACTAATAAGATGTACATTCTAATCCCAGGAATGACTGAAGACATAAAATGGCTCAGGAAATTTCCCAAGGGCTTATGGAATAAATTAAAATATACTCAGGGAACACAGTGCTGAATGAATTCTTTAGTAAGCATTCACTGAGTACCTATTATGTACCAAGCTTTATGTTGAAGGCCGGTTAAAAAGGCAATGAAGACATTTAATGAAGTATAATGATAATGATGCAATCACATGCTCCTGGGTGTGATCACACACACACATTATACCTTCCCCCTCACCCAATACTCTTAAATTCTGGTTGGATGAAAGTATTTACAAACCATGAGTTCGATATTATTTGCTGATAATGAGATATAACTGAATTATGCTTTGGTCAAAGCACATTGCTTTTAGCAATAGAGTCTTCTTAACTAGCCCACTTTCATTTGAAGGTACTTCTTTCTAAAATGCTTAAGTGGTTACATGTGAAACATGACATATACCAACCATTAACTCTACAAAGGAAAAAATGGAACACGGACTCAAGCTGAAATGTTCTGTTGTTTGTATGCCTGGGTAAGCTAACATTAATTTTCACGAGTTCTTACCGTTTCAGGGTTATTTTCAAAGACTTCCCTGGCTTCTTCTTTATTGCACAGTTCTTCGATGCACTCTCTTTCAAGATTACCCTGTTGGGTTTCTTCGGTCCAAGAGTTTGCACGGCGTTTCCTAACCAGAACTTGTGAAGCATGTTGCTTTGACAAAACTGAAGAAAAACAGTAAGTTCATATAAATAAATCTTTCATTTCTCCAGCTAAAATATATTCTTGTATTAAACAATGAGAATTAAAATCATTTTATTCCTTTAAAGTGTATGGCATTTAAAATCAGTATGGTTAAACTGAGAAAAATGCAGATACATAACACTTTCATTAACAACTCAACTAGCAAGTTTGGTATACAGCTACAACAATAATTGTGCTTTTAATAATCTACACAAACTATTCAAGTTCCTGCTAGAGGGCATACATAACAGACAATACTTACTATTTATCTTATGAACTACATTGGAAATAGCACCATGCTGAAATGACTATGTGAAAAACCATAGCCATCCCATCTTTAATGCTACTTTCTTAATATTAATGGAGAACTTACATGATCACTGAAGCAGGAGTATAATTCAATCAGCTATTTAAAATACACTTGATAGGCTAACACACTTAATTATCCATACCAACAGGAAAATAAAAATTCATGATAAAAGCAAGTCCAAAGAGAAGGCTCTTGAATCGACATGGACTGATCCTATCATGCCCTTTACAACCTTCTTCTAATAAAGGGCATCTCAATCCCATCAGAAATGTCCCCCATTTCTTTGCTCTCCTTGACACAGTTGTCTATATTCATATTCCCCATATCCTCTTTTCCCTTTCACACATACACACACTAATCAGGCTTTTGTCTGTGAGTCCACAAGGCTGCTTTAATTGTAATGGTTAACCATCAGTCACCATCTTATCTGACCTACCAGTAATATTTGACAGTAGTTAGTGATTATCATCGCATCCTAAGTACAATAGTTTAACCAGACTTACAGGTCATCAGGCATTCTTCATTATTCTTATATCCCATTGCCCACGCCCTAGTCATCTCTTCCTTCTAGTGACCTCTAAATATTGGTTACTTTGTGCTTCATGGTTATATCCTAATATACTGTATCTGCAGCTCAAGCCTCTCTCCTCACTTCAGATCATATGTCCAGTTGGCTATCGGACCTCCCCACCTGGGTGACCAACAAAAATCTCAAATATGGCATCATAAGAATGAAATTCTAATTTCCACACTCTATCTGACTGGTAACTATCTCCTAGTAACTTCTAGGAGCTCAGGCCAAAAAACTTGAAACAATCATTTACTACCCCCCCCCCCAACACCATAGACATCCCAATTCTATATCATGACAAAATCCTTTCAGGTTTCTCTTCCAGATTTGTAGAAAATATGACCACTTCTTACCACCTCAACTGTTTTTAAAACTTCCACAATTAAAATTAGTAAAACATTTTCTTTAACCAACTATGAGTCAAACTTTAAAAATCAGGCAATACTGTATGGCACATGAGTATGTGAAGAACATAAATTTTTACAAAGTTATTGATAATTTGGGGGAATTTAACTAATTAACAAATATTATTCATTGTTGTGACAAACCAATGGGAGGAGTGAAGGGGGGGGGAAATGCAGACAACTCTAATTGAACAACAATAAAGAAATTTTAAAATAAATAAATAAATAAAAAGATTATTAATACAACTAAAATGGCTAATGTATTGCTTTTTAATTTGATACTATAATACTTATATTATTATTTTACTTTAAAATATATTTAATGGGATATCTAGGACACCTAGCCAAGATGGAGGTATAGGTAGATATGCTTCACTTCTTCGCACAACCAAAAGAGGTATAACAACCAATTTAAAAACAAAACAACCAAAACTGCCAGAAAACCTGTCTGGAAGTCTGACAATCAAGGACTTAAAGAAGAAAGATTCATCCAAACTGGTAGGAGGATAGAGATGGGCAGCTGGGGTGGAGAGGACACATGTCAAGGTGGTGGCTGAAGGATGGGCAGTCCCACATTCATGCGCAGATAAACTGGGAGGAACAACTGGGAAGTGAGACAGATCGCTCAATCCTGGGTTCCAGTGTGGGCAAATAAAGCCTCAAAACCTCTCGCTGTAAAAAACTGCAGGAGTTACAACAGCAAGAGAAGCTCCCAGTCTCACAGGAGTGTCCATTTGAGAGGCCCACAGGGTTCATACACATGCCTGGGTTCATACACATGCCCTGTGGACATACACATGCCTACCCAACTGAGTATCAGCACTAGAAGGGCCCAATTCACTTATGGATAGTGGGGGAAGTGCCTGAAAGCTGGGCAAAAGCCAAGCAAGTGACATTGTTCCCTCACTGACCCCTTCCCCACATACAGTACCACAAGGCAGCAAAGTGGGTTGCCCCACCCTGGCAAATACCAGAGGCTCCACCCTTTACAACATAACAGGTGCGCCAAGACAAATAAATATCCCCAAATGAAAGAACAGATCAAAACTCCAGAAAAAAAAAAAACCTAAGCAACGAGGAGATAGCCAACCTATCAGATGCAGAGTTCAAAACACTGGTAATCAGGATGACCACAGAGATAATTGAGTATGGCTGAAAAATAAAAGAAGGAGTGAAGGCTATACAAAGTAAAAGTAAAAAATATATATGCAGGGAACCAACAGTGAAGGGAAGGAAACCGCGACTCAAATCAATAATTTGGAACAAAGTGATGAAATACACATTCAACTGGAACAGAATGAAAAACCAGGAATTCAAAAGAAAAAAGAGAAGAGTCTGGGACAATTTTAAGCACTCCAACATCTGAATCATATGGGTGCCAGAAGGAGAAAAGGAGGTGCAAGAAATTGAAAACTTATTTGAACAAATAATGAAGGAAAACTTCCCCAACCTAGTGAAGGAAATACTTACAGGAAGTCCAGGAAGCCCAGAGAGTCCCAAAGAAGTTGGATCCCAAGGAGGAACACACCAAGGCACATCATCATTAAGTTACCCAAGATTAAAGATAAAGAAGGAATCTTAAAAGCAATAAGAGGAAAGGAGAGAGTTGCCTACAAAGGAGTGCCCATAAGACTATCAGCTGACATTCGAAAGAAACTTTGCAGGCAAGAAGGGGTGGAAAAAAGTATCTGAAGTCATGAAAGGCAAGGACCTACATCCAAGATTGCTCTATCCAGCAAAACTATCATTTGGAATTGAAAGGCAGATAAAGTGCTTCCCAGATAAGGTCAAGTTAAAGGAGTTTATCATCACCAAGCTCTTATTATATGAAATGTTAAAGGAAGTTATCTAAGAAAAAGAAAATCAAAACTATGAATAGCAAAATGACAACAAACTCACATCTATCAACAATGGAACCTAAAAAACAAAAACAAATAACAAACTAAGCAAACAAATAGAATAGGAATAAATTCACAGAAATGAAAATCACATGGAGGGTTATCAGAGGAGATGGGGAGGGGAAAGAATGGGGAAAAAGGTACAGGGAATAAGAAGCATAATTTGTAGGTACCAGACAGACAGAGGGAAGTTAAGAATAGTATAGGAAGTGGAAAAGCCAAAGAGCTTACATGTACAACCCATAAACACCAACTAAGGTCGGGGAAAGCTGGAGGAAGGGGAGTGCAGGGCAGAGAGGGATAAAGGGGAGAGAAAATGAGACAACTGTAATAGCATAATGAATAAAATATACTTAAAAATAAAGTAAAACATATTTAATCACATTATATAAAGAATATGTAAGACAAAACAGAAGGCAAAGAAAAACATTTTAATGGGTGAGTGACAACAAAAAAATGACACAGCAAAATTCAACATCAAGCAACAGACTGGAAGGAAATATTTGTATTGTATAGAATAGAAAAAATTACATCCATAAGTTATGAGCAACTTTTTTGGGAGGGAAGCAATAGGAGGTTTGGGGATGATGGCTGAGTAGGTGGAAGCTGAGTCCACTTGCTCTTACCTCAAACTCTGATTTTCAGCTTATCTTCCAACAATTAACCTGAACAATCAATGAAATCTTAGCTTATATGAAATTTTGAAGCCAATGAGTACAGAAGATGCTTTGTGCCATCTATTAGGATAATTTTATAACTTGAAGGGGAAATACCCAGTGCAAAGGCAGCAGCAGAGAGACAAGACAGAAACAGTCACTTTTGAGCTCCCTCCCATTTCAGAGCAGGGAGTCTTAGTCCCACACAGGGATCCCCAACCCTAAATGGGAAAGACTTGGAGGGATATATGGAGTCTGGGGGACCCAGGCTGCACACACACACACACACACACACACCACACACCCCCCAACCGGCATATCCATAGCTGTAGGGCCAACCTGAAGAGCTCCAGAGAGGGACACAACCTCCTAAAATGATCACGTTGCTGCATCTGGGTCCGTGAGAAGCACCTGCAGGCTGCAGCCACCTGTGACCTTGAGAGACATTTTGCTTTTGGGGGAGGCTGTACGCAAGAGAAACAAACAACAACTCAGTACTGTTGTGCGGGTACTGCATAGAGACTTTTTAAAAGGAACTGAAACATGGCTCAGCAAGAACCCCACACGCAGCGAAGAGGACAGAGTGAAAGTGCTGTTATGGAGAGAAATCTAGCAAAATGGAGAAAGTGCTTCTCTTTGATTGTTCTGAATTTCTCTCTGCTGCACCAAGCGATGCTGGATCTATGGGTTTTTTTCTCATTGAGACCAGCTGAACAGAGAGATCAGAAATTGGCACAACACAAGGAGGAGGCCACAAGGGAGATCTTGCTGAGTGGACTGAGAAAGAAAACTGGTTTCCCCAGAGTCAAGTCTGTGAACAGTGCCCTGCCTCCCAGCATGAGCTAACACTGCCACTGCTTTTGTGGCTGTGAAGGAGAACTTTACAGAACAGGAAATTTGCTTTTTGACCTCTTCTGAAGTTTCCTCAGCTGTGCCAAGCCATACTGGATCTCCAGGTCCATTCCCACTGAGTCTAGCAGAGCAGAGAGATCAGAAATTTGCACATTAAACAGTTTGCTGTCCTATGCCCAGCTCAGATTGTAAGCTAGCTGGGGGCTGGGCTGTATAGAGAGTTCTCTACTGTGTCTCCTGCAAAGGCTGTGGGCTGGGGTTGGCAAGAGGTGAGTACCTGAAATTATCTGCAGCTAGGCAGACCCCCTTACAGAGTATAAATCCCTGGGAGGGGTGGGAGAAGTAGGGTGTGCACACCCCCTTTTACAAGGTTGTAGACATGACAAACAATGGGGAAATTTTGCCGAACAGTTCTGCCAGGTTCAAGATCCCCCCGCTGGGTGCATTTGCACAGGGGGAAGAAAGAGAAACTTCAAAAGGGGCCATTGTGAACTTTTTTCAGCTGTTCTTTAGGTCCTAACCCACTGAAAACACCTGGGCAGAAAGATCAGAAATTGGTGCAACAGGAGGTTGTCTGGGCCACATCTAGCTCAACTCACAAGCAAACCAGAACAGATCATTCTGGACTGTGGCTCCTGCAAAGGCTGTGGGATGGGAATTGAACAGCCAGGCAGACACCCTTGTAAGCTACTCCTCTTTCTGACTCCAATGTGCCTTCTTCCTTCCCTTTCTTATTTTCATTTTAAATTTTATCTTTCTTTCTTTGACCTTTTCTGGCAATTCTTTGTTTTTATTCCTCACTCTTATTATTTCTCCTCCCTCTAAGCTCTCACAGTAATTTTTCTTTTCTTTAGCATATCATATTCTTTTTTCTTATAATATTCTTATTTCCTTTCCACCTTTATTAATCTTTTCTAACTTGTTATTGATATTGCAGTTGTTGTTGAGCGTATATTGCTTGTGTGGATTTTGTTCTGTATTGTTTTGTTTTGTTCTGTCAGCACCTGTATAACAGTATACAAACATAGTGGGTATTTAGACTCTCAGTCAGCCACCTGGAGAAGAGAATCCACCAATGAATGGACCAACAAATATCAAAACCCAAATACAACAGGAGAGCCCACACAAACTGCATAAAGGTCATCCCTAGAGCATCCAGCTTTGGAGATCAAGGATACTGCACCACTGCATCGCACAGGACTCCTATGGGATGTAAGACCACCCTACATAAGACCACCCTACAAAGACAGGGAGACAAACTAACACATAGAAACAAAGGGTCAACTAACATGGAGAGACAAAGAAACAGCCCCAATCAAAAGGAAAGGAGGAATCCATAGAAAAAGAGCTAAATGAAAATGAGGGAAGCAATTCATTAGAGGGTTCAAAGTAATGGTTATAAGGATGCACAAAGAACCACGTGAGAACTACAGGAACTTTATGGGAACTATAGGGAACTTAGTGGGGACTATATCAGCATAAAAAAGGACATAGAAACTACGAATAAGAACCTGGTGGAAATGAAAAGTACAATATCTGAAATGAAGAATACACTAGAAGGAAGTAAAAGTAGGTTAGATGAAGCAGAAGATTGAACCAAGTTGAAAGACAACACACAAAAAAACACCCAGTCAGATCAACAAAACAAAACAAAACAAAGACTTAAAGATAATGAGGATAGTTTAAAGAAGCTTAGGAACAACATGAAACATAAAAATATTAGCATCATGGGGATACCAGAAAAAGAAGAAAGGGAACAAAGGATAGAAAACTTGTTTTAAAAAATAATGACAGAAAACTTCCCTAACTTGGTGAAGGAAAAAGTCATGCAATTTCAGGAAACACAGAGACTCCCAACAAAGATGAACCCAAGGTGGCCCACTCCAAAACACATCACAATTAAAAGTGGAAATACTTAAAGACAAAGAGAGAATCTTGAAGGGAGTAGGGATGAAACAGGTAGTAATATACAAGAAAGCTGCAAAAAGGTTAGCTAATTTCTCAACAAAAACACTACAAGCCAGAAGGGACCGGCACAAAATATTCCAAGTAATAAAAAACAAGGGCCTGAAACCAAGACTGCTTTACTTGACAAGGCTTTCACTAAAAATGGAAGCAAAAAAAAGGAGCTTCCCAGATTCAAAAAAAGGGCTAAAGGAATACATCTCCATCAAACAGAATTGCCAGAGATAATAAAGAGACTACTTTAATAAGATGAAGAAAAATGCACAAATGCACATGCATCATTTTCAAAGACAGACCACATGGTAGCACACAAAATGAGCTTCAACAAATTCAAGAAAATTGAAATAATATCAAGCATCTTCTGGAATCACAATGACTTAACACTAGACACCAACCTCAAGAAAAAAACTCAAAAACGTTCAAATACATAGAACTTGAATAAAAATTAAATAATGATTACATTAGCAAAGATTTCAAGGAAGATATCAAAATATTTCTGGAAAAAAATAAAAATGAATACACAACAACCCAAAACTATCAGATACAGTGAAAGTTGTCCTAAGAGGTAAGTTCATAGCACTAGAGTCCTACTTATAGAAGATAGAAAAATCTCAAATAAACAACCTAACCCTACATCTAAAAAAACTGGGGGAACAACAACAAACAAAACCCAGAATGCGTAGTAGAAAGAATGAAATAACCAAAATCAAGCAGAATTAAATGACATAGAGACTAAAAATAAATCAAAGGATCGCGAATCTAGGAGCTAGTTCTTTAAAAAGGTAAACAAAAATGACAAACCTTTAACCAGACTCATCCATAAAAAGAGAGAGCCCTGACTGGTATGGCTCGGTGGATTGAGCACTAGCCTGCAAACTAAAGAGCCCCTGGTTTGATTCCCAGTCAGGGCACATGTCTGAGTTGTAGACCAGGTCCCCAGGGGTGCATGACAGGCAACCACACAATGATGTTTCTCTCCCTCCTTTCCCCCTGTCTATTTTGTCTAAAAATAAATAAAAATCTTTTTAAAAATAAAAAGAAATAGGTCACCCAAGTGAATAAAATCAGAAATAAAATGAGACTGGAAAGATAACCACTGTTACCACATAAATACCAAGGACTGTAAAAATTAGTATGAACAACTATACACCAAGGTATTGGACAACCTGGGTGAAGTGGATTAATTTCTGGAAATATAAAAGAAGCAAAAGACCTTAAATAGCCCAGTAACAACCAGAGAAATTGAAGCAGTGGCTTCACAGGTGAATTTTATTAAACATTCAAAGAAGGGCTAACACTTATTCTTCTCAAAACTATTCCAAAAATTCAAGATGAAGGACTTCCAAACTGTTTTTTATGGGACCAGTATCATCCTAAATCCAAAACCAGGTAAAGACACAACAGAGAAAGAAAATAACAGGCCAATATCTCTGAAGAACATACTGCTAAAATCCTCAACAAAATTTTAGCAAACCAGACCAGCAATACGTTAAAAAATCATGCACCATGATCAAGTGGGATTCATCCCAGGGATGCAAGGATGGTACAATCTTTGCAAATCAATAAACATGATACATCACATACACAAAATGAAAGACAAAAAATCACACCAATAAATGCTGAAAAAGCATTTAATAAAATCCAGCACCCATTTATGATTAAAACACTCAGTGAAGTGGGAATAGAGGGAACATACCTCAACATAATGAAAGCCATATATGAAAAACCTACTGCCAATATCATACCCTATGCAACAACTAAAAGCATTTCCCTTAAAGTCAGGAACAAGACAAGACTCTCCGCTTCCACCACTCTTATTCAACATAGTACTAGAAGTCCTAGACACAGTGATCAGACAAAAAGAAGAACTAAAAGGCATCCAAATTGGAAAGCAGGAAGTAAAACTGTCACTATTTGCAGATGACATGATAATGCACATACAAAATCCTGCAGACTCCACCAAAACACTATTCAACCTAATATGTGAATTCAGCAAAATAGTGGGTACAAATATTCAGAAACCGATGACATTTTTGTACACCAAAAGTGAATTATCAGAAAAAGGAACTAAGAAAAAATCCCATTTACATACTACAGCAATAACAATAACAAAAAAGTACCTAGGGATAAATTTAACAAGGAGGTAAAAGACCTGTACTCAGAAAACTATAGAACACTAAAGAAACAAATTGAGGAAGATACAAATACATGGAGGTATATAGTGTGCTCATGGATTGGAAGAATTAACACCATTAAAATATCCATACTACCCAAAACAATCTAGAGATTTAGTGCAATTCTTATTAACATACCAATGGCATATTTCACAGATCTAGAATAAATATTTCTGAAATGTACATGGAATCAAAAATGACTCCAAATAACCTCAGCAACGTTGAGAAAGAAGAACAAAGTTAGAGAGATCAAAATACTTTATATCAAACTATACTATAGGACCACTGTAATCAAAACAGTCTGGTACTGGCATAAGAACAGACAGAGAGATCAATGGCACAGAAATAGTGAGCCCAGGAATGAACTCATGCTTCCATGGTCAATTAATATTTGAGAAAGAAATTCTGTTGGGAGAACTGGACTGATACGTGCAATAAAATGGAACTAGACCACCAATTTACACCATATGCCAGAATAAACTCAAAATGGATAAAAGACTTCAATATTTATCATAATGCCATAAAAATCCTAGCAAAATACACAGTAAAATTTCAGATCTCTCATATAGTAATATTTCTGCTGATATATCTTCTAAGGCATGGGAAATAAAGGAAAAATAAACGAGTGGGACTACAACAAATTAAAAAGCTTCTGCACGGCTAAAGAAACCATCATCAAAATGAACCGACTGTAAAGGATAACATATTTGCCAATGATACACTGGACAATGGTTTAATCTCTAAAATATATAAAGAACTCATATGACTCAACACCAGAAAGACAAACAATCCAATCAAAAAATGGACAAAGGACCTGAATGGACACTTTTCCAAGGAGGATATACAGCTGGCTTATAGGTATATGAAAATATGTTCCACATCACTAGCTATCAAAGATTCAAATTAAAACCACAATGAGATATCACCTCACACCTCCCAAAATGGCTATCATTAATAACTCAATAAATAAGAAGTACTGGAGAAGTTATGGAGAAAAGGGAACCCCAGTGCACTGTCAATGTGAATGCAGACTGGTGTAGCCACTGTGGAAAGCAGTATGGAGATACCTCATAAAATTAAAAATGGAACTGCCTTTTAACCCAGAGATACCACTGCTACAAATACACCTAGAGAATCCTGAAACACCAATTCAAAAAAATTTATGCACCACTATATTCATAGCAGTGTTACATAATATTAGAGAAACATTCTGTAATGTTAGAAACAGCCTAGATGCCCATCAGTAGATGAGTGGATTAAAATCTGTGGTACATTTACACAGTGGAATATTAAGAAGCAGAAAGAAAGAAGGAATTCCTATCTTTTGCGACAGCAGACAGCATGGAAGGAACTGGAGACTATTATGTTAAGTGAAATAAACCAGCTAGTGAAAAACAAATACCATATCATCTCACTTATAAGAGGAATCTAATCAACAAAATAATCTAATGAGCAAAATAGAAACAGAGGCATAGAATCATGGAAAGGACTGAGAGCTGTGAGAGGGGAGGAGGGAGGTGAGGACTTTACCTTGAAGGAAGGTAAAGGGATTAGTCAGTGTACATATATGAAGGATCCATGGCCGTGACAACAGTGTGGGGAATGACTGTGGAAGTGGGAAGTGGGCAGGTTGGAGGGGGACAAAATGGGGAAAAAGTGCGACAACTGTAATAGTATGAACAAAAACAAAATAACGTATTAAAAAAATAAAAAACAGCAACAATAAGCCAGTCAGTACAGGAATATGTGCTAGATTAAATTTAAAAAAACACTTAAATAGTATGCATGAAACATAAACAAAACAATATAAATAAAGTCATATAAACATAAGTACAGAGAAAAATACTGGCAATAAACATATGAAAAGATCTTCAATACAAATTCAATAAAACAATTATATTTGCCTATTGAATTTACAAGAATTTAAAAGACTGATAATACCACGTATTAGTGAGGATGAAGGAAAATAAGTATTCTTGTACACTGAATGGTAAATATAACCTGGAAAGCATTATTAGAAGGTAAACTGGTTGTACCTGAAAATTTAAAGCACATATATTCTCTAACTCAACAATTCTGCTTCTAAGTATGTCCTACAGATATGCACTTATGCTAGAAAAGGAAATGCATAGGATGTCTGCTAAATCACTGCAATATCAAAAAAGCAAAAAACAACCTCAATAACTATCAATCAGAGAACAGGGAAAAATAAAAGCTCTGAAATATATCTGTACAAGCAGTTATTAAAAAGAAAAAAGACATTTTTGCACTGAAGATCTCCAAGACATATTAAGTTAAAAAATGCAAGTTGTGGACTGCCAGAACTATGGTATACTCCTATACATATCAGCCAAACTTGTAGAAATGTAAATGCTATGCAGACAAATAGAAAAGAATAAACACACTTCAACTACTTATTGCAATTATAGTTGGGAAAAAAGTATAGACAATATAAAGTTTTGACTTTGTTATTTTAGTATATGAACACAACAGTTTTTAACAAAAATTTTCACAGCACAAATATAACCTACAACTAGATTTTTAAATCCTGATTTTAACCACAAATGGTTCTTTCACTAGGAAAATAACAAAGTAATATAAATAACTCAATTTATTTTTAACTTATTTCTCTTGTTACCTGACAACTAATAAGCAATAAATACTCAAAGTTGACAATAAAAGAAAGAAGAAAAGCAAAAGGGCTAATTAACCAACAATCACCATGAGTATTGGTTAAATAATTAAACATCTTTCAAAGACTGTTTAATTGTTCTTAATCTTTGAAAAGACAGGTTCTCAGATCCCAACCCTATCTTTCAAAGGTTAAGTACTCCTATTTTCTTTCTCTTACTTGCCAAAACAGAAATTTAAACGTTATAAGTAACTAAATAAGTAAGGTGTTTGGGTTATATTTTTGAATCTATCTCTTACCATCTTTACTACTGCTCATTAAGATAAAGATCAAATCAAGCCTGTGAGTCTAAAAGTACTAGTCTGTGATGATGCTACCTGCTCAGTGTATTACTGACTGACAAACGGCAGCCCTAAGAACAATGAAAAAGTCTGACATGGACAGTTATGTCATTTATTTAAAGTAAGCTAAAGTATGCTATTTTAAAATACACACAGCAAAAACTCGTCCCTTCTGTACTTTGAAGCAAATACATGAGTGTCTTTGAAAACAAATACACTGATTCAATAACCAAAAAAAAGGTCAAGGTCAAATACACTTAGGAAACAAACCAACAAACCATAAACATCACTGTTTGGCATTTCTTCCTTATACAATACTGATATTTATTTATTTTTAAAAAATATTTTATTTATTTATCTTTTAGAGGGAAAGGGAAGGAGAGAGGAAGAGAAACATCAATGTATGGTTGCTTCTCCTGCATCCCCTGCCGGGAACTGGCCTGCAACCCAGGCATGTGCCCTGACTGGGAATCAAACCACGATCATCTGGTTCGCAGGCCCGAACTCAAACCACTGAGCTACACCAGCCAGGGCCCACAATACTGATATTTAAGAATACCACCTACCCTAAAAGGATCTCCACGACAAGACACAGACCAGGTATAACAACACATTATATTCATGTTTGTGAAAAAAGAAGTTTTCAACTGTCCAGAGAGAACTAAGGTGGTGGTTTAAAGGAATGCCTATATAAGTTTAAGGAAAAAAACACATAACAACCTCCATTATTTCAGAGATGATGCAACTCAGGTAAAGAGCAGGCAAGACATTTGACATTTGCCCCATATCATAAAGCTGATAAATAGCCAACATACAACTCAGATCACAGACATCCCAGGGCTCCGAACTGTGACCATCCACTACCATGCGCTGCCTCTCAGACAACAAGCAGAAGTCTCTGTGTCCATTAATGAAAGGAATATTTAAAAGAAAAAATTATTGTAACTTTGACCTAAAGGATAATGAAGCTAACAATAAAAAACTAAGTTTGTCTAAATACATTTTGTCTAAATTTGAATGTTTGTTTTATTTCATACAGGTATAACCCAGTAATGGCATAATATTTAATAACTGTCAAAGCATATGTTAATTATTGATCCCTGTATAAGTAATAAAATACACTATAGGATAAAATTTTCATTCCTATTTTCCTATTGAAGAAATTGAGAGAGACAGAGGTTACATCATCTGACCAAGGTCGTAGAGCTAGGAAGTGGTGCTAGTGGGACAGGAATTTAAATGTACCCCTTCCTCCTAGTCCGGTGCTCTTTCTTCGTGTATGCTGTCACTTAAATGTCCACAATGTACTTCATTCAAAAAAAAGAAAAGAAATTAGGTGGCTGTGGAGTTGACACGTTTGATAGCTTAAATGAGACAATTATTGTCCTTTGTACAGTAAAACCATCCAACAGCATGTTCTCAAAGGAGTTTTTCAAACATGGCATCATAGATCCAAACTAAGAATTACAGAACTGTAGGATACAACAACTAAGTGATTAGACATGCTTTTAACGGCTGAGAGTCTGTTCATCCAAAAACATCCACCCTACTAGCCTGCAGAGATGTCTAAGAATTCCATTATATATCATAGTAACAGCTATGTCACATAAGCAAATAAATGCTATTTTGCATCACCTCCTCTAATCCTAATCACACCTGCTCTAACTAGATAATTTCCCCATTTTACACATTTACTAAAAACTCAGGGAAACTGTCCTTAATTTTACCAGGTTCACAGAGCTGAAAACAAAGCCAGGCCTGCCTCCAAAACCTGTTCTCTTTTAGCTTTACCATGGTCTCTAATCACGTTTCACTTCTTGAAATGAAGAAGTTTTCAAGGAAGTCCTTGCTAAAACCCAACTATGTTGCTTGCAGAATGTTACATTCAGATTCAAAATTTTAAGTTATTTTTAGTTATGGTGCCTTTCAAGATTAAAAGTATGACTGAATCGGCTTGTTTTTTAACTTATCTGAGTCATCACTTCTCCAAAAGAATGATCATAGCAGGTTGAACAACAATTATCAGTAACAACCATTGTTCAAACATTAATGGGAATTCTCTTTTGAAACTGTCTTCACAGCCTTCACATGTTCCCTTCAGTATTTTCTCTGGGGGCACATCTTTGTTTTGTAAGTTTGGTTGTTTTGTCTCCAAAAAAAGTAACTTATTATTCGTAGTACTTGACTTAGGCATCTGTAATAAGGATAATGAAGTTAGTTTTGCCTCTACTCACAGGAAAACTCCTCCACTACTCAACTCGGCTGGCCCTTGGTCAAGGGGAGGTCCTTTCTTCAGGCCCTTTTCCCACTTGGTTTTCCCAGCTTGGTCCTCTCAGTCCAGGCAGATCAAGACCATCAGTCCGCAGGTTGCCCCAAACCGATGAGTCAGATGAGGAGGGGGAAGCAGATGGAAGAGGTCCAAGCTTTAGGACAGTTCATCCTCTAAAAATCTTCCAGTCTGCTGCTCTCTTGTCCTTGCAAAGATTATTTGTACATTCCTCCCTCCAAAAGTTGATCTGTTTCCTCAGTTTTGCTTTCTGTCTTTCCTTTCCCCACACCCTTATTATCTGGCGTGCCAAGAATGAAAAACTGCTCCTAAGAGAATGTGTCTGAGAAGAGAATCTTTGGCTGGCATTTGGGTTGGCAGAGTCTTTGAATCTTTGTTTCTGCTTCAATGTGGACAGGGTCAGGGAAATGCTTTTCCAAGTACAAATAGAGCAACTAGATACTAATTTGAGATACAATTCTGCCTCTTATGTCTCAACTGTTAAAATGGCATATTGTCCTTAGTCGAAGCCTAAAAAAAAATAGCACTGCAGGTTAATATATAAAAAACTTTACTTAACAATAATAAGAAAACATATGGCCACATATTACAAATTTTTACTTTAAATTATCACGTATTAATTAACTATAAAATCTTCCATTTTTAATAAAGAATTCTACTACATAAGATTGTCAATCAAGGAGGGATACTTAACAATGTGAAGGTTGCATAGGATAAGAAAAATCCAAAGACAGATCTTTACTTAGGCATCCATGAGCCTGTATAATTATTATGAACTTTTAGAAAAGCTTGCGTTAGCCTTTAGAAAGAAATGCTATGTCTTTACGTATGATATACTTAATCTTACAAGTCTTTTTTAAGAGAAAGCTTTCCTCTAAATTTTACTTCATGTTGAGCACTATACTGCTGAACAACTGATTCTTCTCATATTATTATGTTAAGGGTTAGAAGACTGTTAGAAAAAGTTTTCTCTAAAGGTGAACTATGCCCTGTCATTCAAGAGGAGTAAGCAATACATAGGCTGGCTTTAAATGAGTCAAATATCGTAGGAGATAGTTCTGGATAAGGATATAAATCCAAGACAGAAAAAGATGAAATAATCTGTGAATTATATGCAGCAAACAAAAAGGTGAGTTCTAAAACATTTGGGTTCAAAGGGGTGAGGGCTGTCATTTATTTGGAAACAGGAAGGCCATTGGTAGCGTTAAAAAAACCACCACCTGTGACTGTCGACCCCCTCTGGGACAGATCAGTGAATGGCTAAGGGAACATGACTAAACTGTTCAGCCTCAACAGAAGTGAAATGGAACTCTCCTTAGTCCAAGATTTAATTATAACTTCACAGCATTAGTCTACAAAAATAAAAAAGAAATCAAACACTGCCACTGTCTCCTCAAGATGAAAACCTTTGATTTAGCCATAGAGATAGCAGTACATTTTAGTTATTCCTTCCAAAACAAATACTTCTAAATCCAAAAGACAGAACAGGCAGCTTATCACCCAGGAAATAATTGCATTAACCATCTTTTTTACTTGACTTGCTTGCTCTCGGTGAGTGACAAATTACTGTACCTTGTCAGAGTTTAGATTTTGGTAAGGTGCGAAGGGGAATTTTCTATAGCCTTGTCTTTTCTTCTCTGGACCACTACATTGCCAACTGGCTACATGTCCTAAGGCTACAGCAGGAGGTCTCTTTTACGATGTGCAGCAAGATAACCACACAGGCTTTCCCGCCTTTTTTATTTCCTACACTTTAACACCAAAATACCATCTCATTTTGACGTCATGTACCAAGAGGTTACAGAACAGGAAATGTTTTGTTGTTTGTGTTGTCTGACATAGTTTGTTTAGGGTGCCATCAATGATTATCAACATTGATGGCTGTGTGTGCACTTATGTTTGGAAAAGAAACAGGCAAACTGTTTCTGGACTTTTTAAAGGAAACAATGAAAGAGTTGCATGGATTCTGCAATATCCCACTTCCTGCAATGTCCCAGATCTCCCCAATAAGCAAGTCTGAAGTATACTTAGAGGCCTTGAAAGACTATAGATCTCAATGGCTTCTCTTTGACTCTTAGGATATTATTTATTTCTTAAAAACTGCTGATGTGGATGTGAGATTATTTGGAATATTGGTATATCATTGATTAGGTGTTTCTAGTTCAATATAATTTCTGCCAGCCTCTCAGAATTCCCTGTTGACATTCCAAAAGGCTATGAGACACTGTCTAAATGACAACAGAATACAATGATAACTCATTAAGAAGAGTAAATGACTGGGATAAGGAGTCAGGGAAAAGAAGAAAAACAAAACAAGTTATAAGGAAAGTTACATTTAAAATATAGAAACTCATTTAAAGTTAATATCCACAGACAAAATATAAAACCTACTTTTCTTTCATAATAATAATAATAATAAAATAAGCATTTGTGTTCTACTTCACAAGTCATTATAGACTGTATGTATCTCCCCAAAATCGTGTGTGGAAGCCATAATTTCCAGTGTGGCTGTCTCTGGAGATGGTATTCCAAGGAAGTAATTAAGGTTAAATGAGGTCATAAGGGAGGGGCCCAGATCCTATTGGATTAGTGTCACTAAAAGAAGAGAAAATAGAGTTCTCAAGTGAGATTATATTAAGGAAGGACTACTTGAATGAACAATTTTAAAAAATAAAGCCAACAATCTTGCAAAAAATAAAAACAAGTTGTCCTAAAAATAAGTAAATAAAAAATAAAAATGTTAGGGAATCAGTAAATTATAGTAGTTTAAACTGCTGACCAAAGAAAACAGAATGTCAAAATAGAACCTCAGAAAACCCTAACATTTCAGGAAAAGCAGAGACCATCAACAAAACAGAAGCAGACTCCTGGCCAAGATGGATGTGTAGGTGGAAACACTGTGCTTCCTCGCACAACCAAGTTTAAAGACAACAAAGTTTTAGTAACACAAACGCAACCATAACACAGAAAATTGAACTATACGGAAGTCCGACAACAACGAACCATTCAGCCAGACCGGTAAGAGGGGCAGAGTCAGCGGCTGGCGGAGCGGGGTCACGCAGAAAAAAGTGGCCAGACCAGACCGACCCAGGTGCGCAGGATATGATTGGTGGATCCCAGGTGTGGGGTGACAATGGGTGGACCCAGTGAGGGCAAGAGGCGGCTGGCTGACCGCAGTCACACATTCACACTCAGATAAACCAGGTCAAGGAGCGAGCAGTGAGACAGCGTAGACTAGTGCCCCAGCAACAGGAATCAAAGTCTACAAGCACCAATCGGAAAAACTTTCGGGGTCAAGGTACCGGGAGAAGCTTCCAGGCTCACAGAGAGTTTGTTGGAGAGACCCACAGGGTCCTGAATGGTGCACAGGCCCACACACCCGGGAGCCGGCCCCAGGGAGGCCCAGTTTGCTTGCAGGAAGCAGCAGAGGGGACAGAAATCTGAGAGAGAAAGGAACAAATGCCATTGCCCCTCTCTGACCCCGTCCCCACATACAGCATCACAACCCAGCAACCTGGGTTGCCCCACCCTGGTGAACACCTAAGCCTCCGCCCCTCACACCTAACAGGAACAAACACACCAAAAAATCTTATGGCTCAAGAAGAACAGCTCAAAGCCCCAGAGCCAATACTTCTAAGTGACCAAGAGATAGCCAACCTATCAGATGCACAGTTCCAAACACTAGTGATTAGGATGCTCACAGAACTGGTTGATTTTAGTCACAAATTAGAGGAACAAATGAAGGCTAACCTAATTGAAATAAAGGGAAATGCACAGGAAACCAACAGTGATGGAAAGAAAACTGGGATTCAAATCAAGGGAGTGGACCTGAAGGAAGAAACAAACAACCAAACAGAAAAGAAGGAAGAAACAAGAATTCAAAAAAAATGAGGAGAGGCTTAGGAACCTCCAGGACATCTTTCAACATTCCAACATCCAAATTATAGGGGTACCAGAAGGTGAAGAGGAACAGTAACAAGAGGAAAACTTTTTTGAACAAATAATAAAGGAGAACTTCCCCAATCTGGCAAAGGTAATAGACTTCCAGGAAATCCAGGAAGCTCAGAGAATCCCAAAGAAGTTGGACCCAAGAAGGAACACACCAAGACATATCATAATTACATAAGCCAAGATTAAAATGAAGGAGAGAATCCTAGAAGCAGCAAGAGATAAGGGGACAGTCACCTACAAAGGAGTTCCCATCAGACTGTCAGTGGATTTCTCAAAAGAAACCTTACAGGCAAGAAGGGGCTGAAAAGAAGTGTTCCAAGTCATGAAATCCAAAGACCTACACCCAAGATTGCTCTACCCAGCAAAGCTTTCATTTAGAATGGAAGGGCAGATAAAGTATTTCTTAGATAAGGTCAAATTCAAGGAGTTCATCATCACCAAGTCCTTATTATATGAAATGTTAAAGGGACTTAGCTAAGAAAAAGAAGATAAAAAATATGAACAGTGAAAGGACAGCAAACTCACAGTTATTAACAACCATGCCTAAAACAAAAGCAAACTAAGAGGACAGCTAGATCAGGAGAGGAACCATAGAAATGGAGATCACATGGAGGGTTAGCAACAGGGGAGTGGGAGGAGGAGAAGGGGGGAGACGGTACAGAGAATAAGTAGCATAGACAGTAGGAAGAAAATGAGGGAGGGTGAAAACAGTATGGAAAATACAGAATCTAAAGAACTTGTGACACATGGATATAAACTAAAGGGAGGGGAATGGTGGAGAAGGGGGTGTGCAGGGTGGAGGGGAATGAAGAGGGGGAATGGAACAACTGTAATGGCATAATAAATAAAATATTTTTAAAAAACAGAAGCAGAATTAGTAACATATATGTATATAGAGAAAGAACTTTGAAGAGTATAATGCTTATAGATATAAAAGTAGGTTGATTTCAAAAGGCAAATTTCAACAGGGTCAAATGTTGCAAAGGATTTATTAATAATTATTAAAAATTATTATTATTATTTAGGATGAAAGTTAAAATGTACGATTGACTTAACAGTAAGTCACCAATACCAGTGGGAGGGTAAGAAGAAAGAAAAGAGAGACCTCCGGAATAAACTATTCCGAGAAACTCCGTATAAGGAAGAGAAAAAGGAGGCAATAACTTTAGAGAGAGACAGAGTTATAGTAATATTTTCCTGAAGTTGGAAAGGTGAATCTCAGAACAGCTATGAAACCCAATGAGAAAAGGCCAAATGTATCATTTTAAAAGATGAAAAGTATATAAATGCAGGAAGTTATACTTTTAACATTTTTATAAAGATCTAAAAGCTATTGTTCTTAAATGAGTCTTTTTAAAATCTGTTCCAATAATGTGGACAAGAGGACTATCAAGAAGATTGATAGTGACGGCTTAGAACCAATGAGAACCAGTTCCTATTACTTTACTCATCTGTAGAAATACTCAGAATCTATTTAGATAAATTATACTTATTTTACTTCCTGATAAACCTGAAGGATAACATTTCTATATTTAGAACAATGTAATATAAAGAAACATCTTAAATAAAGGGGTTGTCCCATACTAGAATTAATAAAAATTTATTATATTTTTCTAAAAGTAGGCAAGTAATAAAAAGCATTATTCCCCCTCAAAGGCTTTTTAAAAATTTAATTGTTGTTTAAGTACAGTTTTCTGTCTTTTACTCCCATCCCAGCCCACTCCCGCAGTGCTCCCCACCTCCCTCCCATTCTCACCCTCCTTAGTTTTTGTCCATGTGTCCTTTATAGTAGTCCCTGTAAATCCTTCACTTTTCCCCCTGAAATTCCCTCCCCTTTTCCCCTCTGGTCCCTGTCCCCCCGTTCTCTATTTCAGTGTCTTTGGTTATATTTTGCTTGCTTGTTTGTTTGTTGTTTAGCTTCCTGTTAAAGGTGAGATCATATGGTATTTGTCTTTCACCACCTGGCTTATTTCACTCAGCATAATGCTTTCCAGTTCCATCCATGCTGTTGCAAAGGGTAGGAGCTCCTTCTTTTTTTCTGCTGCAAAGAATTTCATTGTGTATATGTACCATAGTTTTTGGATCCATTCACTTACTGATGGGCACTTGGTTGCTTCCAACTCTTGGCTATTGTAAATTGTGCTGCTATGAACATCGGGGTGCATAGGTTCTTTTGGATTGGTGTTTCAGGGTTCTTAGGATATACTCCTAACAGTAGAATTGCTGGGTCAAAAGGCAGATTCATTTTTAGTTTTCTTAAAAAATTCCATACTGTTTTCCATAGTGGTTGTACCAGTCTACAATCCCACCAACAGTGAACTAGGGTCCCCTTTTCTCTACAACCTCTACAACACTCATTGTTTGTTTCTTTGATTATGATGGCCATTCTGACCAATGTAAAATGGTATCTCACTGTGGTTTTAATTTGCATCTCTCTGACAGCAAGTGATATTGAGCATCTTTTCATGTGTCTCTGGATCTTCCGTATGTCCTCCTTGGAGAAGTGTCTGTTCAAGTCCTTCTCCCACTTTTTAATTGGGTTGCTTGTCTTCTTAGAGTGGAGTCGTGTAAGTTCTTTGTATGTTTTGGAGATTAAACCCTTGTTTGAAGTATCACTGGCAAACATGTTTTCCCATATAGTTGGTTCTCTTTTTATTTTAATACTGTTTTCTTTAGCCATAAAAACCATTATAACTCTACTTTCCAAAAACATTCACTATTAAAATATTATCCATTTCTTTAAATCTTTTTTGTTATACAGAATATATTACTTTTTTTGGCTGAGATATAATTGACATATAACATTAGTTTCAGATATACATGATTTTATATATATGGTATATACTTATATGTAATATATATATATATATATATATATAACATATAATCACCCATAGAGTTAATTTTGTATCTGTGAGAACTTTTAAATTTTACTCTCTTAGCTTTTAAATATACAATATATTATTATTAACTATAGTCACCATGCTGTACATTGTATTCCCAGGACTTGTTTTATAACTGAAAGTTTATAACTTCTATACTGAGTATATTCTTTTTAAAAATTATTGAATTCTTAATGGCAATTATATTACAATATAAAATGTATCAAATTAACATGTACAGTTTAGATTTTCAGTTATATGACAAACATATTTCAACTTAAAATCTTTAATAAAAATTGAATTATTGCACATCTCCCCAAGTAATTATATGTATTTCCTACAAAACTGTGAAATAAAACAGGAATATTTCGATAAAAAAGATTTGCATCACTCGATAGAAGAGGAGTCAAACACACTATTTTTTTGCAGCACTAAGGTGGTTTTTTTCTTCTACCATAACAAAACATAACCCTCAATCAAAGTGTAGAAATTTAAAGATAATTTAGCTTTGCCAATGTCAGAGATCTGCCCCTTTTCATCCACTGCGTGGTGACATGAAATACAGCTTCCAGGAACTGAATTCTACCAACACTCAGTGAGATCGGAAGAGCTTCAGATGAGACCTCAGCCCCGGCAGACTCTTGATTTTAGCCTCGCAAGCCCCTGAGCAGGTCCATGGACTTGCACCTGGATTTCTGACATATGAAACCAACAGATAATTGTTTTTCTTTAAGACGCTAAGTTTGTTGTAACTGTTACATGGCAATAGAAAACTAATGCAAAATGCCATGTAAATGTGAAATCAGGTCAAATGTGTTAATACGGCTGATTTCATTTTATGAGCTAGCTAGGGCCACCAGCTTAAACTCTAATAGTTCTCTCGATTGGCTAATGCCAGCTAGTGAAACCTCAGCACATACTAAAATAACACTGAAAAGCCAGACATTTCTTGGCATAAGGTAAAAGAAAGAATTCGCAAAGACTAGGGGACAGACATTCTGGCTTGAATATTCCATGCAGTTCCTACCTATTCACCTCTTCATTCATTCATCCCACCCCACCCCTCATACATAAAAAAGAATATAATTCCATAATTATCATAGAAATAGATTAAGAAAATTACTGGAGTTTTTTTAAAAAGCATGTTACTGATTCTCCTCCCTAGATCAAAAACACTGGTGGGAGGGGCTAACTTCGAAATGGGCTCCCAGATCACAAGTGCAATGGAAGGAACCTGGGGTGGTTGAGCTTAGGTAGCAGCCTGGACTCACCCGAATCAAAGTCAGGGTGAGTGTACTGATCAAACCTTGGAGAAAAATCCCCCTAGAATGAGATAGAAAGACAACTCACAAAATTCTTCCTTGAGTTTTTCATCCCAAATGCCCCTGTTCAGTCACAACACAAAGAAATCACCATCTCTTTGTAATTACCAATCTTGAATCATTGATGAATCCAGAACCTCTTGAATGAAGGAGGAGAGGAAGGATGCCCGTAAAGAGCTATCTGTATATAGCACTGCAAACTTTTCTCCCAGTTTTCTCCAAAACAAAATAACTGCACTGGGTAACTGCACTAGGGAAAGAGGTTGCAAAAACCTGTAGTGATTATTAAATATTGCGTTGTACAGACAAGATCCAGCGGTCAACCCGCCACAGCCAGAAACAAACACACACACAAACTATAGCCTCTCTCAAAAGTGGTCCCGAGAAGCCCTGGTGAAACAAAACCCTCCTAATGGGCAGACATACCAGCAGTATTTCTCAGTGTTCACTTTGCCTGGAATGATAATGTACCTGAAATGAGACCCTATTCTACCTCCTGAATTGTTCAAATGGACTGTCCAGTTATTCAGGAACCTGTAGAGAGCTAGATCTCAGACCTAGGGACAAGGAAGTTTGGGGGAGAACTGGCCCAGAGCTGAAATATTTGTGTTCCAGGTGATTATTCACAGGATGGCCTCATACCAGAGTTCTTAATTATAAGAGGGGACAGAATGACCCACTTAATGATTGTCAGTTGTGTTTCTTCTCATGACAATCTGGTAGAAGAGTCACAAACACAAAAACCTGTAAGTGTCGAATAGGTATCATAAACAAGGGAAGAGAATTTGGTGAGAGACAATGGCCGATGCTTGGAATTATGGCAAACTGAGAGAGTTCCTGTCTAAAGAAAGCAGCTCTGAATCAGCTCTAGCTGGGTCTGTCCATGTTGGACTGTGGGCCTAGTGTTGCTGATCTCCCTTTATTTGTTTCTTGAGAGAAGTCATAAAACCTTCAGCTCTCAGAACTGGACATATAACAGAATCTAATCAGCTACCTAGTGCACGGTTGATTAGTTAGAGCCTGTCTATCAGGGAAGAACAGCAACGTGTACCCAGAGAAAGAGACATTTATTCTGTATTTGGTTTAATTTTTTTCTCAGCGCCACTATTGGTAGACTAATTCAATGCTTTATGCTACGCCACACAACATTATCTCTAACTAAAGAATTAACTCAATTAAGGAAATAAGTGAATGGGATGATCATTATGGTTTTCATTGCTCTTGTTCTGTACTCTAATACCTTAAAGGAGCTAGCCTCAGGGAATGAAATACCGACCAATTATTGAGGGCTCAGTCACTGCCCTTGGGATACAACACTATCTTCTACTGTGGTTTGAAAAAAAAAGTAGTGCCTTCTCAGTACAAGCAGTCATTCATATGTGGTACTTTTTTTCCTAAAGCTAAAACACATAAGTCAGGAATGGAGGTAGAAAGAAGGAAACACTTGTCATGATTTGAGGTTCAGTGCCAGTTATGTGTTGAACTGTGTCCCCTAGAAAGATGATGAAATCCTCATTCCCCAGTACTTGTGAATATGACTTTACATATTTCGAAAATGGAATGTTGCAGATAATGAAGTTAAGACGAGGTCAGCCCTGGCTGGTATGGCTCAGTGGACTGAGTGCCAGCCTGCAAAGGGTCACCAGTTTGATTCACAGTCAGGGCATATGCCTGGTTTGCTGGCCAGGTCCCCAGAAGAGGGAGGCAAGAGGCAACCATATACAGATGTTTCTCTCCCTCTCTTTCTCCCTAATTCATTACGACTGGTGTTCTTATGAAAAGGGGAAATCTGGAACAGAGACAGAGAGGTATAAGCAAAGACAGTGTGAAGACATAGGGAGAATGTTATATCCAAGCCAGGGAATGTCTTTGGAAGCCAGAAGCCAGTAGAGAAGCGTGCAACAGATTTTTTCTCACAGTCCTCAGAAGGACCCAACCCTGACGACTCCTTGATCTGAGATTTCTAGTCTCCAAAACTGTGAGAGAATAAATGCTGTTACTTAAACCACCCAGTTTGTGGTACTCTGTTCCAGCAGACCTAAGAAACTAATCCAAAGACCTAATCTTGAATTTTTTGCTTTCTTCCCTCACAAATGGGTTCTGCCCATCTAGAAATTAAAGAACCAGGGAGGAACACACTCATGAGGGGACCTAATATATTTCCTACTGAATTAAAAGATGAGACTGCTTTATGGCTATTTAAAGCTCTTGACTCTTGGTGAGAAAGAGAGGATTATCCTGGAATGACAATAATCCAGACACAATAGTGCTGTTGCTGCATATAAACTGGAGTTAAAAGGATAGTTACTATTCCACAATAACTTTTGTACACAGCAGAAACTGTAAAAGAAAAGATGAAAACAACCATCCACAGGTAGGAACCACAGGGCTCACATGGTTTCAGAAGAAGGGTATGGCTCACTCAGCTCCTGGAGCAAGCAAAAACGCAAACATGAAGAACTGCCTAAGAGTAAGACAGATATGAATTGAGTAGTGAAAGATGAAGTCCTTCATAAACACCAGCTCGAGATTATCAAGACAGTCAGGCAAGCCCTAAAGTGAGTACCTATATTCCCCTCTTTATTATTATTATATTATTATTATTATTATTATTGGCATATAGTAGGTGTTGGTACACTATCATTCTGCCCATAGGGCATAGCACATTGACAAGGGATTGTGACAGAACTAGATGAGGCATGGATATCACCCAAGGATGCTCAGCTAGGAAAGGGTGGCCTTGATCCTTCCTCTCTGGTCATGGAGATAACCTATTGAGGAAGAGAAACTTTCTGTTTGCATTACTAGATTGCATTGTATTAGAAATGTATGCATGTATTTGAAATACTGTCAAACAGTTTTGTAAAAAGAAGGCTGTGTGTATTAGCTGTACAGCCAAAAATTAGAATGTGTAGACTTTTCTTGTTTCTGCTTCCTTCCCAACATCTATTCCTTTGTGGGGCACTCTACCTTACTCTACTGAGATATCAACCACAAAACTCCAGAAATAAGCTAAGCCAAAATGATGAGGCTCCCTTTTCCAGGGATTTCAATTGTGAGTAGAGACACACAGGACCAGAAGACAGTTAGAACTAAGTCATACGGTGGCAGTTCCTAACATAGTGACCACATGAGATTCCATTATATTGATCACCTATATTTCCAAGTCCCTGGCTTCCCTAGACCTGGTTATTCGACCTGCCATTCAGTAGCCCTCCAATAAATCCACTCAGCTTGCTTCCTTCCTTCCCTCGTTTTTCCGTACTCTCTTTCTTTTGCTTTCTTTCTCCCCTCCCTTCCCTTCACCTTCCTTTTACTTTCCTTCCCCTTCCTCTTCCCTCCTTTCCTTTCCCTCCTTCCCCCTCCCCTCCCCTCCCCTCCTCTTCCCTTCCCTTTTCTTTCCCTTCCTTCATTATCAATACCATTGCTTGCAGTTAAAGAATACTGATATATGTATTACCAGGCTTCTTATATTTTTTCTCATAATATTTTGAAAGTTTACATATAGACATAGAACATTTATCTATAAAGAGGCTATTAAACTTGGTGAAAAGAAAAGGTCTATTGTGAAAAGCACCTCTGTGTTTCCTGGCATAGAATTAGTGGTAAGAGAATATGGCACAGTGTGTTGTTGTTGCTGCATACCAGAAATTGTTTCTAACTCTTCTAGCACCAACCCCAACTCTAACCAAACCTTGATAAAAAAAATCTCTTCATCAGTGCAACATTTTTGAACTCCAAAAAGAAAAGGGCTTTAAGTTAAGACAAAGACGGATAAACAGTGAGAGGAATAGTTAGAAAGGAAAAGACAAGAGTAAAAAAAGAGAAGGGAAATAGGAATGAGTAATGTCTAGGATAGACTGCGTCTACCCAGAAGTGGAAGTCTCCAGGGCGCCAAATTAGCACAGCTAAAAGGGGACATGTTTCCTCGGGTTCTCTTCACCGCAGGCCTTAGTGGGAAATGATATGAAATATGTACACAGTATATGTTTTAAATCTCTCTCCCTCCATATATATCTATGGTCTGAAAGTGTCTGGAAATCAGTTAACACATCTGAACAATTGTTTATTGTTAAAATGAAGAAGTTAAACTGGATTTCTCACTCTCAAAACTAAACCTATGATTTGCTTTTCTTTAAATAGCAACTAAACATTAAGTATAAATCAAATATTTGTATCTCAAATTCTACCTCAAATTTAAAATATTAGGAAGTAAACTAATTCCATCTGTATCACAGTTTCTTCATGAGCAAACCAAGATGACCTTCAATCCAATGGAACTATCAAATTGTTTAAAGTCAAGAGACCATAGAGACTTTATATGCTATACTGGTGGAATTAATTTATCTACTCTAATACTATCTATACATAACAAGTATATTTCTCTCCACACATAGTTTGAATACCTGCATATAACACACACACACATACTCTTTAACTCTGACTAGATTCAATGAAAATATAACAATTTCTTTTTTTAAGGGCTTAGCAAATTCCTGTGATGACAAGCAGTAAGCATGGGAAGTCACTTTTGCTTCTTTCTCTTCTCCAAAGCACCTATTAACAGACAAATATTTGATTGTCTTCATGAACTACATAGAAGACAATAGGGTAGTGCATATGGGCCACATGCAGGCTTAATGATACAGGCTCGAGTGTTAAAGTTCTGCTACTGCACTTCTTTAATATAAAATCAACAAATAATGCCTTAGCCTCTAAATTAGAATGTAAAATACCCCATTCACCCTCAGCAGTAATTTATAAAAACTAGTGGATTGTTAGTAAATGCCCACTTAATTCTCCGGACATTAATTCTTTGAAATTTTTATACTGGAGCCTTATGCAGCCTAAAAGTTTTTTCTAATTCAGAGTTTTTCTCTCCTATGCCATTTCCTGAGAATAAAACAACACAAGTAAGCATTTTAAATCAATGAACATTCTTAAACTTCAGAAAACAAATTAACTGACAATGAAAATGTTCTAAATGCCTTAATACTTCTCATGTATCTTCCAGATAAAACACAATATCCTACCTTGAATCCAGACATGGGAATCTAAAGAACTGGGAATACAAAGATAAAGACAAAAATTCCTGCCACGACCTTAGATTACTGGCACTCAGTGTCAAAAACCCTCCGAGCAATACGATGTTTAACAAGCCTTTTGATTTCAAAGTCAGAAAATGACATCTGCCAACTGCTATCCAAAACTTCACTCATTCTAAAACAATTCGTTTGTCAATGTTGAAACAAGCAAGCCAAGCTCAAAGTCGAGAAATTGCAAAAGGAAGAGAGGCTGGGGGGTGCTCGTTGGGGACAGGCGTGTGTACAAAGGGAAGATAGTGGGTTTCCTTTTCCCTCAATTTATACTGTAATGTGCTTATCCCTGTCCTCCGACTGGGAACTCCAGTTGTTGGGGTCAAATGGGTAAAGCGTTCTAACTCCTTCGATACTTAGCGTCACTCAGGTTTTTTAGTCTGTCCTGTAGGCAACACATCATTCCCAGAGCAGGACAAATATTGACCGTTCCCAACCATTAACACTGCGGGACAGATCCATGGCTGCTTCCATCAGCCGGTGGTTGTCCCGACTTGCCTTCAACTTTCTAGGAGACCACAGCCCTTGCAAAGACAATCCAACAAGGCTGGCAGTTCAGTCAGCATTGCTGGGGAAAGAAGCAAGACGCTATTTACTACTCACAGTTTGCCTCTGCGATGGGAAACACTAGGACGACGATGCACGCCAACAGCGCCCCGCAGCACCCACCGAGGACCCGCATGGCCAGGCCGGCAGAGGCACAGGCGGGGACAGGGGCGCGTCTCAGCCGACCCTGAGCGCTCTGCGTGCGGCGGAGTTGCTAGCCCGGACCCCGCAGTGAGCCCCGGCGCCGCTGCTTGGGGACTGCGGCGCGGCGGAGCCAGCGAGCGAGCGCGCCGGTGGAAAAGCGCCAGCCGGGGGCGGAGAGGACCGCCCGCTCCCAGCCCCCAGCTGAGGGGAAGTGATAACGAGGACATTTCCAGGAAGCTTTTGGGAGCTGGGGGCAGGGGGCAGGGCTCAGGGAACGTGTTGGAGGCCTAGTAAACATTGGGGAGACAGCCTTCCTTGCTGGTTTCCAAACTCGTTCTGTTCCAGGTCTCCCGAATGGGGTGTTTTCGAAGGGGCGGAGGAAGCAAACGCAGTGAAAAGCTCCAGCGAACTTTGGTGGGACGCTAAGTGGCCAAGAGCACTTGGAGGAATCAGAGGACAGGCTTTCCCTACTTAGGAGAAGTCGTGAGAGATCGAGGCAGGGAATGAGGACTCTAGAAAGACTTGGCAGAGAACAGAGATAATGGACGCAAATGGGATAATTTTGATAATCACCATTTTTATTTTGTACCTGCATGTATGGTGTAAAAAAAGAAAAACTACAGCAAAAAAAAATGTTTTGAGGAAAGAGAATGTATTAAATTCTATCACCTTCGAGCAGCTCGTTATGTTTTTATGTATTACCTCTGCTCTTTGTGCTTAGAGATACACCTTTGAATATGTTATTTAATGTTTATGGTGCTTGGGAACTAAATGTGTATGGTGCTTGTGGATTTAAATCATAATACTCAGCTACTTACTAGTTATGTAAACTTAAGCAAATTAATTAGCCTAAGTCTCAGTTGTATCACCTCTGAAATGGAGATAATAGTGTTAAAGTGTTAACGTACGATTTAAGATGACACATGTAAAGCAATTAGTGTGTGTTGAATAGTAGAACTTACAGCTTATTGACTATTATCACTTGTAGTATTTCTGACCATATGAACATATAAATTGATTTCCTATGTGTGCACAAAACTTGATGGGCCGATCTCTCAAGAGTCTCTTCCAGCTCTAGCTTTCTGTGGTCTGTGATCCAGCTGGATGGAAGTTGATGCTAGTCACTTTTTTTAATAAGAATATTTGCAAAGGAAATGGGAGGGAGGTGGGGAACACGGGGTGGGGGTGGTGCTGGGATGAGAGTGGGGGACGGAAAACTGTACTTGAACAAGAATGTAAAAAAAAGAATATTTGCAAAGGAATTATTGAATGTTTTTGAACCTTCCCTCTAATTCTCTTTCTTACTGTCTGACTCAACCACGTCAGTCTATTCACCACTTTATTCCCAGCTCCAGATCAGTTAATTATAAATAAAAATCTGATCTCTGTGGGGGTTTTTTTTGGGGGGGCGGTGCTAGCAATCATAACAAAATAACCTTTCATCAGTATATTAATTTATTAAATGCATTTAGGCCACAGGCTTTTGAGCAGAGGCTTGATTTGGGACTCTCCTCATCTTCGTGAGGAAGAATTTAAGAGTGGAATATCAATTTTGAGATCCCAAAATTTCACAAGGAGGGAAAACCTCCAAAATTTTGAATCAACAACATTCATAACAAGTCACCTCCAATACAGATATTAAAAAAAAAGATTGCAAAGAACAGGAGAAAAGGAATGTTAAAGAAACAGAGGACTGAATACTTAAAAGAAAAATCTGACTCTTCCAAAGACTTCAGGCTGAAGTGATTGGACACTCTATGGGGAGCTAACCAAAATTCAGACATGTTGCAGAGAAGTGGAAGAGGTAGCACAGGTTTTCCAGGATCCTCTGCACCTGGAGCAGAAATGCAGTGTCAGGACTGATTTTGACCAAATGACCATATCTTCAGCATGTTATTTTTGAGTTATACATTACTTAATGATGTTAAATAGAGTAGTTACAATTGTTATTTAATCTTTGGTTGCAATAAAGTGTACAGGTGTTTAGAGGGATTTTTTTCCCATCTAAATATTGTGTTGTTGAGAATTACACTGTAGTTTGGTTTTTAGTATTAGCAAGTCAAAACTATACTAGACCCTTTTTCTAGGCAGCCACTTATTAGATGGTGACTCCTGTTTTATAATTTGTATTTTACTCTCGTAGATTTCACATCCTACCACCAACACATATCATCCTTCTTGCTCCAACCAGGTCATAGAGAAATGCTTGCCAAAAAATAAATGCAAACTGGTCTTTGATGGGTGACTGTTACATATAGTGGTAGATACCATGAAGTCCATCTTCTCAAAGGAATTTAGTGTCTAGTTTGAGATGTAATTAATGCTTATCTGTATAAGAGCAATATAGACAATACAAAGAGTGTGTTATAAATTACAGAAAGTGTGCTACAGAAATTCAGAGATGGGAGAAAAGGTTAGGGAGGGTTTGGGATTTGACTTAGGTTATTTTTGATAGGACAAGTTTCAGGCAATTTACTTATTTTTGGTGTACAGTTACCCTGATATTTTACTTGACTTTAGCATATGATTTATAGTTATTTGTTTCTGTGATTTTGTTAATTAGTTGGAGAACAATGTAATCTCTTGTATTTCATGTTTCACTGAAGTCCCAATAAAGGTGATACTCTAAAAAATAAAAGTATAATACCCAAATTTTTTAAAAAGGGAGTATTTTTTTAATACCACAAATGTGTATCACATTGCTAGCAACTGTAGTCAGTGCTGAAAAATTATGTGTCATACCTATATTGTAATGTTAAACTTGAAAAATTATCTAGAGAAATTTTAAGAGTAAAATTCAATAATATATTTTTTGAATAAATTTTTTGGATTTTTAATTTATCTCAGAACTTCACTCTGTGATGGTGATATCTGGTTTTAGGTCAATATCAGTAAACACGTGGTCAGTTTTATCTGGCCAAAGTTATTTTCAGTACAGTTATGAATATGCAACTAAATCTATCCAAACTTTAATTCCCAATCTAATCTCATTCCCCATCTTAATTCTAGCCCCATTCCTTTACCCAGTTTTATACATCTTCATATGATCTTCTACTAATATATGGACTAGTTTACTTAATTTTTTTTATTATCTACCTCTTCATCCTTCCCACTACTAGAATGTAGATCCTGGAGGATAGGACTTTTTTAAAAAAATTTTGTTCACAACTACAGTGACTGGCACATAAACATTCCACTGAACAGTGCAAATGAAATTCAACTTAACACTGCAAGCCTGGGAACATTTATGCCAAGATATCCACAGCAATCATTTCCAATGATGGAGTTATGGATCATTTTTCCTTTTGCTGATTTATACACGGTGGGGCAAAAGTAGTTTTCCAGTTGTCGGTATGGAAAACAGTTAACTCTTATGTTATTATTTATTAATTATTGTACTATTTTTCATACAAATAACTGTAAACCAACTTTTGCCCCACCCTGTACATTTTTTTCCACAATAATATTTGAATATTTTCTTGGTGAAACCAATCAGGCTAAAGTGTTTAAATCACAGGCAGTGACGACTAGTAGTTTTATTTGCTTGGTTTTTTGTATGTTTATTTGTTTTAGAAACAGTAGTGATTTTTGTAGTTGTACTTTAAGAATGTTGCCTTGTGAAATGTTTACAAAATGGATGAGAGCTGGGGAAGGTTAGAAACCAAGTACCAGACAACAAATAAATGTTGGCGAGGATATAGAGAAAAGGGAACACTTGCACACAGTTGGTGGTAATGTAAATCGGTGCAGCCATACAGAAGACAGTGCAGAGGCTTCCTGAGAAATTACAATCAGAATACATATATACTCTGTTTATAGTACATGAAATACTATATGTTGTAGTACTAAATTATTCAAACTATATGCATATATATATATAGAACCACTATATGTATAGTACATATAGAAATACTGTGTGATCCAACAACCCCCGTTTTAGGTATAGAACCAAAGGAAATGAAATCACTATCTCACAGAGATATCTGTGCTTCCATGTTTAGCATTGTTCACAGTAGCCAAGATATGAAAAAAAACTAAATGTACATCCATGGGTGAATGGATAAGCCAATGGTATATATAAATGTATTATGTAATGATGTGTTATATGCCCCAGATATATACTATATGTTCATATACATTACATATATATGATATATGATAGAATATTATTAAGACTCCCCCCCCCAAAAGAAAATCCCACCATTTGTGACAATATGGATAAAACTGGAGGGTAAAATGCCAGTAAAATGAACTAGACAGGGAAAGACAAATGCTTCATGGTATTATATGCAGAATTAAAAAAGGTCAACTCACTGGAACAGAGTAGAATGGTGATTGCCAGATGCTAAGGGATATGGGAAAAGGGGAGAAGTTGGTAAGACACAAATTTTCAATAAGATGAATAAATTCTATTCCCATAAGCAGCCTGAGGTGACCTCTGAAAATGGTTCACTATTCACTTGACCAAGGAAAACCCACAAAATCATGAAAAGCAGAGAGGTTCAAATTGTGTTCCCTTTAAGAACAGCTGTCAAACAGCCCAGGCCTTCAAGGATATGCATACGTCTAAAGCCACCAAGTGTCTGAAGGATACGACTGCACAGGAGCAACTGTGCCATTCCCTTGTTACCATGGTGGAGTTGGGAGGCGTGCCCAGGGCCAAGCAGTGGGGCTGGGCACAGTGTCAGTGGTCCCAACGGAGTGTACAATCATTATATTGTATACTTTATATGTATGATGATTTTGTCAATTATACCTTCATAAAGCTGGAAAAAATAAAAGAAACCAAGTAAGACTCAGGATGTTATTTCAACAATCCCAGAGAGATGAGATAAGATTCTTAACTAGAATAATGGCAGTAAGACTTCAACATTCAGAATAAACTAGGTTATGATGTGATAAAACAGTCACAATATTACAGTGGCTTTAGTTAACAAGTGTTGATTTCTTGCTCGTAGGAAGTCTGCTTTCGGACTTTGGAAGCAGCTGTCCTCTGTGTGTTGGCTCAGCTTTCCATGCTGTTCTGATTTTATTTCCATGCTGTTCTTTGACTTTCGTCAAAGTTAACGAAAGCTGCCACATTGCAAGGGAAAGGAGAACATAGGGAATTATGCACCAGCTTTTAAATGTTTTCACCAAGAAGTGACACAACTAGCGCCATGCACGTTCCACTGGACAAAGCCAGTTTATGACTTCAAGAGTGGGAATAACAATTTCAAGTGGTTGTGAGAAAAAGAGAACTAGAAATAATGAGCAACACTTAATTTTACCAAAGCACTTACCATATTGAAAAGTAATATCCAACTCAGTTATCTAACTGACTGACTGCATGTTGGCACCAGAAGTGTCTGGTAATGTATCACTGTTAGAACTAAGAAAGCCATGCAGTACAGCTGGGTTGATTATATACATATATTTTAAAAAGGTGTTGAGAAGTGTTTCAGAAATGCTCAAGAAACAGCCACATAGTTAAGTCCCTTAAGCACAGATGTAATAATTGGATTCTCTAGGAGAACATGTTTTTAAAAAGGAAAAAGGAGTGACCAGTGAAGTCAGAAGAGAACCAGAATAGTGTGTAATTGTGAAAAGCCAAGGGGGGAAAGAGATTTAGAGGAGTTAAAAGTATTAACTGATGTGAAAGAAAAGGAGAACCGCTCTACTAGTTTGGAAGACGTAAGTTATAAAAACACATAAGTTATACGTTTTGAGTAGTTTGATGGGACAGAAGGCCAATCACAGTGAGTTGATAAAAGACTGGACAACAAAAATAGTGCTTTAGGGTTTGTGGACCATTAATTTAAAAAGTTGGATTGTGGAATTAAAGAGTTAGCAGAACAGTAGTAATCTGGCTCCTAATTAAGGATGTGTGACCTTATCTTGCCCTGCCCTGTTAACCCCACCTCACCCTGGCACTTGTAGCCTAGGGAAAACATTGAGAGGGGTATATTTAAGATGTTGGCTAAAGAAAAAAATAATTAAAGAAACAGGATTTCAGAAAAGTGGAAAATGGTGTTTGTCAGAGTCCTAAGAAAGTGGATAATCTTGGAAAATAAGAGGTAGATGTTGTGGGTTATTAGAAATTAAAAAACAGGGAAGGAAGAAAAATTGTGAAGGTACCATTTAACTTTTTCATTAGTACTGTATACTAGAGGCATTTCAGTATATGCACAGGGCAGAGGCAGCATCTAGTATTGATGAGGAATGACAGTTCTTTTAGGAAAATCTGTAGAAGTCATACATCCGTGAGCAAGTGGGAAAAAAGTCAAAGATATGAAGGCAGGAAAGTGAGAATGGTGAAAAATATCCTAGCAGTTAGGAGAGAGGTAGGAGGATAAGTGACATTAAGGTTTAAGGGACAATTAACACCCACTTCAAAATCTGCTGTTATTTGTTAGAAATTGCACATGAGCTGTATTTCTCTCTTTTCATCATTTTAGCAGCCTTGTAAAGTAGGTATCATTCTCATTTTACAGTTGAGGTCACAGAGGTCTCTGTTTCAGAGACAGTAAACTATAAGTGATGTATACGGGTTTGAATTAGGATTATGTAAATTAGTAAAGGGCAGAGAATAATTTTAAACCTAAATGTATCTTAGTTCCATACCACTATTTTCCCCTGGATACACTGGGATGGCCAGGGTCCTCTTTCTTTTTATGAGGATATAAAAATATATTAGCAGAAACAAAGTATGCCCAGGCCCCTATATATTATGCATGTATTATTTCATATAGAAATGTACTTTCTTTTTGCAAGGCTATAAAAAGAAATGCAGATATTACATATCTCTTTAAATAAAACAAAGCAGATAACAAAACAGCCAGTAGATCACCTTCTCTATCTTGCAGAAACCAAATAGCTATCAATCTATGTATCTAAAAATCCTGGAAAGGACATACATCAAAATGTTCACACTGGTTATCTTTGGGTGATGACTGTGTGATGTGATTTTCTTCATCTTCTTAGTGTTTGTTTTTACATTTTCTACAATGAACATATTTTTTAGTAGTCATATCCCCCCATAAATATAAAATTCCATTTCACATTTTATGTAACTAAAGCAATACCATTACACCGATGAAAACGTCACTCTCATATGCCTACTGATAATTAGCAAATGAGTTTTTTCTTGTCCATATAATTATTGCCCCAGCGTATTGTTTCTATAGCTGTGCAACCAAGAGTCTGCTGAAATCTCAGTTCACCCTTATCCCCGGTGTATAAAAGCACAACAAAACACGCATGAGACCTGAGGTTTTTGGATCTCAGCTGTGGTTGGACATAGACGAGGAGCAGCACCCTCGGCTGGTAACACACTTTTGGATGGCCGTACAGGTAAACCTCGCTAGAGATTTCTCGGGGATCCCTCAGTTTCTCTCTAAACTGTCCTGTTGCCTAGCAACAAGAATCACTTTTCCCGGAGCTCCACCTCCTTCTTTTAGACACCTCCCCCTTCTCCCTCCAATCTCTCCAGCAAAAAACGTGGTGTAGCCAGTCCCCTTCAGCCACTCAGAGGCCCGGAACGTCGGCCGCCGAACCACGATTGGAGGAGTGCATGGGCGGTGCTTGGGAAGAACCTTCCAAGCCTGGGAGGGGCCTTTCACGCCTTGGAGGAACGTCAGCACGTCGACGCGGGGCTTTTCTCTGGTCGGCGCCGCTAACCCTCCTTCTCTCTGTGAATCGGCGACCTTTCTTCGGTTTTCGGAGGCTAGTAGGGCAGTCCATGTCCGCTTGAGGGCTGGCGGTATTATACGAACTTTGTGCTCGGACTGACGGTCCTCACCTCCCTCTAGTTCTTTCCTCTCGGCTTAACCGCGGCGGCTTCGGGATTCGGCCCGGGGGCAACTAGGGGCCCGAACTCGGGGCTCGGATGGGAGGCGGAGGGAGGAGCAGTGGCCTGGGATGTTCAGTCTGATGGCCAATTGCTGCAGCTGGCTCAAGCGGCGGCGGGAGCCCGTCAGGTAGGCTGGAGCCCGCTGGTCCTGCGCCTTTTAGGAGATCCCGATGGACGCGTCCTGAGGAGCAGGGAGGGGAGCCGCCTCCCCTCTGCTGTGCGCGGTCCATCCAGTCCCAGGCCGCGGGGGATGCTTTCACTCCCAGTTTGGTTTGTCCCCGGAGGGAAGGATACGAGGATGTTTCCTTTTTATCTACTTGCATTTAAGTCTTCATCAGCAGAGCTTATTAATGTTATAATTTAAATGTGTTCAAATTTCTTGAGTTGTGGATTCTGTACACGTGTGTATGGAATTGGAAACTTGTTTATTTTTACTCTGAAGTTTTTGTAATGAAAAAAAGGTTTTTGAGTAGAGAAGCCTGGGTTATAGTTTGCATAAATCCACACATCCCCCCCCACACACGTTTTGTTTGAACAAACAAAACAAACACGTTTTGTTTGTTTACTGGGGCTTGAAATCTGGCCCCTTTGCTTCATAATTATAGTGTATGACTTCAACAATTTTTTGGCCCCACCTTCCTCATATAATAAATGAGGAGTGTTAATATCTATTCTTTAGGAGTGTTGTATTAAATACGAGTAACTGATGGAAAGTGTTTTCTTAACAATAGTTTAGCGACAATTTCTTTAGGAAACCTAGTTAATCATTTAATCGAAAGAGCCCAATTCTTAACTTTTTATTTTGAAATGCTGGATATATTTTCAGTGCCCGGTACTAGATATTTATTCATTTCTCAACAAATATTTATTGAGAAAATAATAATGTGCCAGACACTGTACTAGAAGTCAGTGAAAATGATGTTTTGTATAATTGAGAGGCTCATTCTATAAAGAAAGCTTAAGTGTGTTAGTTTTTATAAATAATATTGACTTCTTAGGGTTCTACTTAGGAATTAGGCCAAAAGGTAAATTGTCGTGAGTTGGAGATTTCTTAGTTATTTTTTTAAAGGTAAATATTTTATTTATTTATTTATTATTTAATTCTTGTTCAAGTACAGTTTTCTGTCTTATATTCCCAGCCCTGCCCCCAGCGTTTGCAGTCGGATGAACAAACTGTTAAAGAATAAATCTGAAAAGCTATACTTACATATTATAAGGAAAAAATATGTCTATATTTGGAAAAGAAATTTTCTCTAAATGAAACTTAAAATTATCTCCTCTTTATTAACTCAATTGAATGAATGTTTTAAATATAAGTAATATGATTGACAGTCAAAAATGTGTCATGTGCCTGGGTGTATAGACTTGTTTTAATTATGTTCTGTGATTACAGAGTCTCTACTAAGATTTGAGGTTCATAATAAATGGTTCCTTAATTTTTTTTTCTATTTCTTCTTTTTAAAATGTATTTTGTTTTTTGAAAGAAGGTGCAATGCCTTGAGTCCATTTAACTAAAAACACCAAAAAAGCTTTCAGTCCAAAGTTTTCAATTAAACTCATCATTCTTTGAGTTTGTTTTTCATAGCAGGTATAGTGTAATCTTGGAGGTAGTTGTTTATAGAAAAGACAGGGTTCAGAGAAGGGAGAATGTGTTGATGTCCAAGTAGCTTCTACATCTGTGTTGTCCAGAAGAGAAGTGACCAGCTGCATGTGACTGGTAAACTTTGTAATGTGGCTAGTCCAAATTGAGATGCTATAAATATAAAATACAAAGTGGATTTTGAAGGTTTATTATGCAAAAAAGAAAATAAGTAAATGTCTAATGTCTTTTTTAGGGTGATTACATGTTGAAATGACTTTTGCATATAATAGGATTAAATAAAATATAATATTAACAGGATTTCACCGTATATTTTCAGTTTTTAAAAATGCAGTTACTAGAAACGTTAAACTTACATATTTGGTTTACAGTATATTTGTATTTGACCTCCCTGATCTAGATCACGGTCTAATATAGTCAGCATTGGTAAATACCTCTCAGTGTTGGATAAAGTTAACTGTCAAAGGAATTAAAAACAAGTTGGATTACACCCATCTTTTAAGTATCATTGTTAAATGCTAAGTTTATAACAAGGGCTAAAGAAATATTTTCAGAATGTAGTATGCAGTTTAATCAAGCCTCAGCAGTAACCATCTTAATGTAAAAAATGTTCACAAGTGGTTCCAGTTACTAGAATAAATGAGAGGTGAGCAAACTGATTAAAAGTATATATCAAATTTTGTGCTTTTATGATCTATTGTTTTGTATTTTTAAAATTTTTGTTTATAAAGCTGCTCCTTATTGAGATTCTTCTTCATGTTTATATTTTACGAAGATATGTTTGCAAATGTGGGTATAAGAGATGTTTATTAATACATTATGTTCTAACATTACTTTGCTGACTTATCTAATATGTCCTGCACTTTTGGGGTTTACCTACCCCCAAAGTGCTCATTTAGATGCTCTCCCCTTGAGCATATTCTAGAGAACTGGGGTCAGAGATTAGGTGCAGTATTCAGAATGTGTGATATGGACAAGGCAGGAGTTAGAGATGAAGTGTTAAGGCACAAGTCCAGGTGAGGAGTCAGGATCAGGCTGCCAGGGAATTCAGGGACAACATGCTGCTACTAACCACCAGTCGGAATCTGAACCTAGGCTTTCAATCTGTGTAAATTACTCTTGGCTAGACTAATAGCTACACCCATAGGTAAGTGTTTTGCTCTTATACAAGCAGCGTGATATAGTGTGGGTTTTTTAAAAAACTTCTTTATTTTGAGACCATAATATAGTAGTCAGAGCTAAGAAATTAACTTTGGTACAATACTATTAAGTAAATTATAGGGTTTATTCTGAGTTGACCAGTTTTAGCACGTAATGTACCAAAGTACATGCTCCCCCCACATGCTTTTTTTCCTGTCCAAGATCTATTCCAGGGTTCCACATTGCTTTGTCATGTCTCTTTGGTCTCCCTCAATCTGTAATTGTTCTTCACTCTTTTCTTGTCTTTTATCACCTTGAGACTTTGAAAACTCCTTGTCACTTGTTTTATAGAATACCTAATGTGTTTAATGGTTTCTTGTAATTTGATAAGATAGTGTTGGATTAATTCGGCAGATTATATCACACAGATGAGATATCCCCCTCACTACTTTACATCAAGGGGTGTGTGATACGTCTTATTACTGGTGGTGGTATCCTCGATCACTTGGTATGGTGGTGTCTGCCCCATTTTTCAGTATAGTGTTCGGATTTGTATCAGTATAGTGTATAGATTTGCATCTGAATCCTAGGAGCTTAGGCAATTTTTTTGTGTTTGTCAAGTGTGGACAATTTCTGTTTTGCAGCATTTTGAGCAAGAAAATTTATGCAAATATTTGATGCTTTGCACATAGTACTTACTCAGTAAATAACACCTAGGATCCTAGGAGACAAGTGCTGATTAGTAAATTACCCTCTTTAATTCATTTGATACTTTCATTGTTAGTGGCAGAAGGGTCCGTTTTCGTTTTCCAAGATTAACTCTTAGTCTTTATTTCATTTCTTCCCACTTCTGAGTGAACTTCAGTTCAGCATCTGGTCAGAGATCAGAGAACTTCTGGGATGTACGAATAAATCTAAACTTTTATCACAAAATATATTCAATTTTATTTCTAAATTTAAAAAAATCTTTCTGTTTTGTCCTCAGAGTTCGCTTTTATTCTTTCTTTAGTGCATAAACATGCTCAAGGCCCTGTTACTGTTAGAGAACAGAAAGAATTCGTCCACTTGGTGTTAGCAGCGTCAAACACTTGACACTGAGAATTGCAGTGGAGAAAGACTATTGATGAATGGTGCCATCCAGAACGGGAAGCTAATGCTCAAAAGCCTGAATTCCTCAATGGCATGGCGAGTAGGTTACATCTTTTATAGAGCGAAATCACAGGTCACTGTGGGTTGGGGTTTGGGGTTGTACTGATTGGTTGGAGGTGGGGTAAGGGTAATGAATCATCTCTTCAGGTCTTGAGGACAGCTCTGAGGTCTTTTCTGGCATCTCTGTGTCTGGTCCAATGGGGCAGTAGCCAGATGGTTGTTCCACCTTAGGGCTCAGGAACTGAAACATAATTGAGGTCAAGGTGTTATTGTTAGCCTTCCAGAGGTCCAGACTAGGTGTCATTAGTCCTATCTGGGCTGCTGTCTTCTGCTGCCTTGGGGGTTACTGATCATCTGGAGGAAAGACTGAGTCTGAGGTATATGCGTTATATATTATATATAGAGAGCAATATGATTTCTAGACTTAGGATTTAAAACTAAATTAAATGAAAGTCTTAAGGACTTTTGGTTTCATTACCTGAAAGGAAAAAAACCCCACAAAAATGTAAATGTTTTTTATTTCTGCTATAACAAATTAGATTAACTTTGTGATTTCTGAGAACACAAATTTATTATCCTACAGTTTTGACATTAGAAGCCTCAGATGTGTCAACAAAGTTGCATACCTTCTGGAGGGTCTGTGGGAGAATCTGTTTTTCTTTGCCTTTTCCAGCAAAGAAAGAGGCAGTGTGTGTTCCTTGGCCCAGGGCCCCTTTCCTCCATCTTCAGTTACAGCAGGATTCTGTCTTCTCCTCTGATCTTTTGTCTCTGCCTTTTGAGCCATCTTGTGATTTCCTGGATACTCTAAAATATACTCCCCATTCCAGATCCTTAGTCATGTTGGCAACATTTCTTTTGCTACGTATGGCAACATACTTACAGGTTCGGGGGTGGGATGTGGACCTCTTTGGGAGGCCATTATTCCAAGTCTACCATAATAAACAGCCCTCATTCCCTGCGCCACTAACTACCTTTCCTCCTTCCCTTCACCCAGATTTAACAGGTGGCAGTAGATTATAGGTACCTTCTCAACTTCCTCCTCTCTCATGCATTCCTTAACTTCTTTCATTAGAAGACTTCTGCCCAAACCCTTCAATGCAGTTGTTCTTAACTATACCAGATGCGGCCTGGTTATTAAACAAATAGATTCTTTCAATCTCTTGGCATCATTTGACACTCAAGGCAGCTGTATTTTTTGAAATTTATTTGATATCTTTTTCCTGAATTTTTAAATCTTTACCTTTCTGCCATTTTCCTTTTCTGTGTCTTTTTGCCAGTTAGCCTTTCTTCCTCTGACTCCCAAGTTTGCCCAAGGGCCTGTCTTCAACTCTTCTTCAGCACATCCTCCCTTTGTGGTCAGTATCACCTTGTATTAGGACTTCAGCTGCCACCTTAACGTGGGCTCCCAAGTCCGTGTTTCTAGCACACAGACTCATCTGAGACTTGAAGACACACATACCCAGTTGCCACAGAACCCTCAATCCCAGCATATCCAAAATGAGCTTAAATCCTCTCATTTCCATGCTTGATTGCTTCTGCCTTCCTCTTACCCAAATCAGAAGCCAAGAGTAATCCTGGACACCCATTTGTCCTCGGTTTTCTTCAAGCATTGGTTTCTGCCTGCTTTTTACCATTTTACATCTTAACTCTTTCAGCCCGTCCATACCCACTGCTCTGCCTAATACTCCATTCCCAGGTCTCTGACACTTTCCACTGTTCCCTTTTCATTAATACTCCACACGCCTGTCTATGGTCTTCTTAGGATACAACAGATTTAAAATTTTCAGTCTTTCGTAATTGCCTTCAAGATAGCATCTAAATTTATTACTTACAACTTACTCATTACTCATGAATAATGATTTATTACTCATGATTTGACCTGAACCTGGCTACATAGACTCTTCTTCATAAATCATTCTTTTTCCTCTTGTCATGCCAAATTTGGGGTACTTTAAGTTCTCTAGTTCCTCCTTTTCTCCCAAAATGCCTTTTTCTTCTTTAACTATTTCTAATCATGCTTCAAATCTCAACTGGGAGATTCTTCAGGAAACTGTCTTTGAATTCCAGCTACATTCTTTACTCTCTCATTGTATTTGCCTTGCGCCTTATGTTTGTCTCTGCTTATCCATGAATTGTAATGAAATGTTTACTCAGCTCTTTGACTAATCCTCCAAGATATCCTGTACACAAGAGCTGTTGTTATTTTTAAAACATTTAAAAGTAATTTATGTTTATTGCTATTTAAGGGTAATGCATATTTATTGTAGGACATTGAAGACCTGAATAAGCAAAAAGTGGCAAATTTGTTTCCCGTAATCTCACACCCCCAGAGGTTACTGCTTATAGTATTTTAGTGTAGAATCTCTTACATACATTTAAGTTTTAAAATAATGTGAGATAATAATGCTGTTTCACAGCTTCTTTTTAATTTTTTGCTTGAATGTATAATTCACATCTATTTACATCATTTTGTATTTTTCTTCAACTTTTTAATAGCAACAGAGTAGTGTGTTGCATAGATTCATCAAAGTGGATTTACTCATTCCTGTTATTACATATTTAGTATTTAAAATGTTTAATCAAATGGTTAAATATTAGTTTGGAGAGCACTAATAGTTTGGGGAGCATGTATAAAATTTATTTATTGATTTTTTAGAGAAAGAGAGGGAAACATCCATTTGTCGTTCCATTTATTTATGTATACATTAGTTGATTCTTGTATGTGCCCTGACCGGGGATTGAACCCACAACCTTAGCATATGGGGAAGAAGTGCTAACCAACTGAGCTACCAGGCCAGGGGTAGATATCTGTATTCTTTGGGGATATTCCAGTGATTCTTTTTGATGTTTTTCTTTTGGGGTAGGTACATTTTCTCAGTGAATTTTCTAGAAGAGATCTTAAGTGTTTAATGTAGCAAGAGTTTCTGTAGTCTATTGTATGTGTTGAAAATGTTTGCCTTCTATTATGTTTTTAAATTTTGATTTCAAGAGCCAGTAAAGTGGTGGCTTTTGAAATCATACACCTTTAAAATTTTTTACTCAACTATATCACTCTCTCAGCATAATATTTTGAAAGTTCATCACTACTCAACCAGTAAATACCTGTAAGCAGGTCCCCACCCTTCCATATTGCCATCCACATACTCTGAACTCCTACTTTTCATACCAAATATCTAGTTGATGAAATAGTGCATATTAAGTATGATAGAATATGCAGGAGTTGGAAGGTGATTTTCAATATTTTTTATCAGGAATTGATAGCGTGATTTTGTAAGGGGTTTAATTTTATCTGGATCTTGAAGAAATTTACCTCCCTAAGATCATTATGAGACTAGTTTCAGGAATTAAGAAAAGCAGAAAATTTACATTAATATAACTAAATTTTGGCAATGAGAATTCTGTAATTATTTAAAACAATACAAAATTTTTACCATTATTTAACCGAAAAGAAAAATATAAGTACTCATATGCTTACCACCCAGGTTTTGTAAATATTAATCTTGTGACATTTTGGGTTTTTTTCCCCAAAGAGATAGACAATAAGTCCTTCAAATTCCTTACATTGTATCCATCTCCTCCCATTCCTCCCCACAGTTACATACCTGCTGAAATTACCAGTTCCTTGCCCACCTGTTTTTTGATGTCATATTTCAGACTAGCAAAGCTTTATTTCAAATTTGTTAGTAAATTCTTGTCCACTGTGGCCAAGTCCAAAGGAAGAGCCTCAGATGCCCCAGTAAGCAGTGTGCGTTGATCAGTGTGGTGTGTGACGAAGCATACTCTGATGTGGGATGTCATCTCTGCTGTGATTTTTTGCCAGTGGGGAAACAGCACTTTAATAGCCATCTTTCTTGGTCTAAATAAATGTACCTATAAATCTATACCATATATAGAAATTGCTGTGTTCTTAATTTCTTAATTAAGCTGTGCATACAGATTAGCAAGGGTTATCTGATGTGCTGTATGCAGAACTAGAATATTTTACATTTGTTTTTATCCCCCTACAGCTTCTTGTTAACTCAGGGGTAAGAATTTTAGAATTTTAGGTTAATTAGGGATCTTGAGATATCCTGATTCTACCACTTTATATTTTATTTTTTTATTATTTTTTTTAGATTTTATTTATTTATCTTAGAGAGGAAGGGAAGGGGGGGGAGAGAGAGAGAGAGAGAAAGAAAGAAAGAAAGAGAAAGAAAGAGAAAGAGAAATATCAATGTATGGTTGGTTGCCTCTTATGCGTCCCCCGCCGGGAACCTGAACTGGCCTGCAACCCAGGCATGTGCCCTGACTGGGAATAGAACCGCAATCCTGTGGTTCGAAGGCCCGCACTCAATCCACTGAGCTACACCAGCCAGGGCTTCCACTTAATATTTTAGAAATGAACAACTGTCCCTAAAAATTTTACTTGATCAAGACTTAAAAACTAGCAAATAATCCCAAATTTGGTACTCTTACTATTTGTAGTACTCCATAAATTTAGATAGTGATTTTGGTATAGTATTATCCTGTACTGTACAATCTGAAATTACAGTAAAACCAGAGCATAATTTTTTTGGTAATTTTTTTATTGTAACTTTTTTGTGGTAGTTTTTTCACTCCCTAACTGTTTATTATTAAACAGTGTTTTGAAGTCCCCTTTCATATATTTATGTTACTTTTAAAATTAAAACTTGCTCCATGTAGTTTTAAGTATTTTAGTTAATATCAGTTTTGATGTGTCAAATTTTTTCAGTGTTTTTTGTGAACTATTTTATTTTGACTTGAATATTTTTTTAGAAATAGCTTTTATGTAATTACCTCATTTGAAGTGTTGACTTCCTTATTTAAAAGATGAGGTTTAGAGTGTAGGTGTTCAAATGCTTGCAATAATGTCATTCAGAAAAGATTCAAAATTCAAATGTTTTCTAAGTTCATGCTGCCAACATTTTGTTGCTTATATTTCTGGGTACTAATTTCTAAATCTTTTATATAAAAAAGGTACCATGAGGTAAAATATATAAGCCAGGCCTTTGGTGTTCTCTTAATCCCTACTTTTCACTTTTTTTTTTACTCAAAATTGCTTCATTTTTAAAAATATTTCCCACTCTTAATTGAGATTAACACTGCTAACTGTTAACCTGGAACCATGAGTATGTAAACTTTTTTTTAAAATTAGCTATTTTGATATTAGAAGATGGGTGATTTTCATTACATTCTCAAATATTGAACTGTTAATTGATGTAAAGATTTTTACGAATTAAGTTCTGTACAGTATTTTTTAACTTAAAGTTATTTATTTTAATTTTACTTAGTATGTACCGAGCAAATAGGAATCAGAAATTTTATTTATGTTGTTTCATTCAGTACAGTTGGCTAATGTGTGCCCAGTACATTTGATCGTGGGGCTACAGAGTTCATGAAGAGAAACTGACTACTGACGAGCTGCACAGCAGAGTTAGATTGTTTATTGTGGTGGCACAGATGGTCAGGAGGGACTGGGGGGTCCCTGGCCTTACAGCCTGCTGGTGAGTGGCAGAATAGGCTGCAGAGTTCGGACTTGATTCTATTTCAGGATTTTAAGCAGAAAAATTCCGTGGTTTGATTTTCATCAACATCACAAGTAGCTTTTATTAACAGCATGCAATTCATGACTTTAGTTAATATACCTATCACTAGGTGATGTACCTCCTATTAGGTGCAGGAACTAGGTTATGATTGTGATAGGCTTAAGTCTGGTGAAAGAATTACAAGTTATCTTGCTGAAAGTGAACCAGACTACCTGGATACCTGATATATAATCTGTGTGTGTATAGCTATATGATAGGAATAAATATATTCATATATAAATTTAGGGTAGACAAAGTGGTTCCAGTTAGCCTTTAAAATAATAATAGTTATTATTGCTTTTATAAACCACTGTAGTTAAACTTTCCATGGAAGCTGCTGTTGACTAACTTCTTATTAGCACCTTAATCTTGGGTAAGTTGTACCTGCTCTACTTGGAGAAATAGCATGAAGACAAATGACAGAGTGAAATAGCTTTGAAGTGTCAAGACATGCCATGTAAATGCAAAGCATTAGTTATTTGCAGGGTGTGGGGAAAGCTGAGTATTTATTTCTGAGATACTTAGTTTGGGGCAATCACCAAAAAGCTACTTTTGTTTTACAAAACTGTTGTATTTGATACAGTTCACTTTTTAACTCTTCTGGAAGCTGTTCCAGTGCTGCCTTTTTTTTTTTTTTTTGGTCTTCTCATTTCTTTGTGACCACAGTTTTAAGGGTTTCTTCAAAAATTCTCAGAGTTCCATGGTCCCATGTCCACCGTCTCCTTTCCCTCCTCTGCTCTCCCTGAGCTCTTTTATCTGTCTCATAGTTTCAGCTACCGGGGATATGTCGCATAAACCCAGTCCGGATTGCTCCTCCAGCTTCAGGCTTCAGTGTGAGACAAGCACCCTGTCAACATGTGCAGCATTAAATCCATTAATCCTCCTGTAGTACCTGGTCCCTGTCTGTCTCTCTGGTCTCATCTCGTGGTCTTGAATTTGATGCTGTAACGAGAATAGCTGTTGGTTGAGCACTTACTGTATGCCACAGGCATTGTGCACCTTATTTGTATTGTCTTTAATTTTGGGGTGAATATTGTTGTTATCCCATTTTACTAGTGAAATTCTGATAAATTAAATAATATGTCCCAGGTCATTTAGCTTGGAAATGGCATATCTGGGACTTGAACACAGGTCTAATACCAGGTTTGTGGCTATATGAGTGCCTACAATTCTTGTTATGTTACTTACTACTAGTACAAATATACTGTACATTTTACAATACCAGAGTTCTTTTCATACCAGCCCTTATTGTTTAGTATGTAATTAAAGATCAGAAGTAAGCGGTCATTTTCAACTTCTGGAAAGGTCAGATTATTTACTATTTGATGATACAGGTGTCTTAAGTAGAAATACATCAGGCTCCCTTTAGACTCAATACATGGTTGTATTGACTTCTGATGATTATGTGTGAATCTAACAGCATGTTTTCCTTTTGGAAAAGGAAGGTTGCTGTAAGGTTGCTGTACTGAACTGTGGTCTTAACCCCTGGGGTTAGTAACTCAACACCCTGCCCCTTCTCACCTCCTTGCTGTGGTGTCTTTTTAGGCAGTGTTCTCAGTCTGGAATCTCTTCCTCCTTTTTCTGTTTTCACCTTTCCCTTGCTTAGCAAACTTCTCCACTTTAAGAACTTAGCTGAGAAATCATCTTGTGTAAGAAGCTTCCCGGACCTTCTCTTATATCTCTAGGCTAGATAAAGTCCTGTGTTCTTGCTCTGTTTTTCTTTAGCATCTTGTGTATATAAATGAGCATTTTAAACTTATTTATCACAATCTTCTAATATTCATTTACATTTTAGTTACTCTCATTAGAGGACGAGCTCTCTGGCATAGAAGATGTACCTCAGGCACTTTGTGTCCACAGTGCCTAATGCCTAATGTACTTTTTCTTGAATTACTACTGTCTGACCAAATGACTAAATGATTGATCTATTACTGGTCAACTTTTCCAGATACTACAAACCTAAGAATACCATATATTATTTTTTCAGTTGAAGGGCTGATGTATTTGATCAGTAATCATGAGATTGAAAGATACAGACAGTCTTTAATCTCAGAGGTGGTCGTAGAGCGCCACAGCCAAATGTTTCCCATCAGGGATGGTTTACGAAACTAAAATGAGATGTACCTTTTAACATGTGTTAGATTGTAGATCTTTAGTATTTAAAGAGTTGCATGGAATTTTGAGCAGAAGATAAACGTTAACCTTTTAAACACATTCCATTATTAAGGTATAAATTTAATGTTTTATTCGGCATTGCAGGAACTCACACTGTGATTTTATTTGTATGCTAATGTTATGTTTATTCATTAAGGCTTTATTTCCCTTAAATATTTAACTAAAGCCATGTTTTCAAGTATATTGCTTAATGATCTAAACATTAATTACTTGCAAGGTTAATCAAAGTAAAAGTAGAAATCCAGAGAGGCTTATTTTGTGCTAGTCTCAGCATGATTATAATTTTCTTAAGTGATTTTCATGAAAAAGGGTTTTAAAAAATTTTTGAATCTAATATCCTATTAAAAATGGAAAAATTTTGCCCTGGCTGGTGTAGCTCAGTGGATTGAGCACGGGCCTGCAAACCACACGATCGCAGTTCGATTCCCAGTCAGGGCACATGCCTTGGTTGCAGGCCAGTTCCCAGCGGCGGACTCACGAGAGGCAACCATACATTGATATTTCTCTCCGTCTCTCCTTCCCTTCCCCTCTAAAAGTAAATAAATAAAATCTTTAAAAAAATAGAAAAATTTTAAGGTAGAAGCTAAAGTCCTTGGTAGCTAGCTTCAAGAGCCATGCATAATGGTAATACTTTGGGAGTTTTTCTTTTAACTGAAATATTGACAAGAATGGGGGGTTGGGGGGAACATAAGACACTATCCTTGTGAGACAGTGAGGGGCTGTTTTCCTTGAAAATGCATATGTAAGATTTTTTGTCTCAGAAGGAATAGAGAAAGGTTTTATGATGTTGGTAGGAACTGCTGACCAGTGCGGCATATTCGTAGTGTGGGTTTCCTTGACTTCTAGAACAGGCACAGTTGCCTGTTATCTCTTCCTGCAGCCGCCTGTGCTTTCCCTTTACACCAGTCATCACACACAATTTCCTCTCCAATTCTTATTTTCTTGCTAGGCTCTAAGCAGGGGAGTCCAACATGCAGCACATGGTCCTGCAGGTGTCCCAGGATGGCTATGAATGCAGCCCAACACAAAATCATAAATTTACTTGAAACATTATGGGATGTTTTTGTGATCATGTGTCACAATGTCTTTAATGTGTAGCCCAAGACAGCTCCTCTTCTAGTGTGGCCCCTGCAAGGTTTATGAGGGCAAGGGATTGTGGATGTTTGTTTGCTACTATATAATAGGTTCTTAATCAATATTTATAGCATAAAGGGTGCAAACAATCAGAAAACAGTGATTTGTTCCCAAAAGTAATTGTTTTAGTTAATGGTGATGTTAGAAGCACTGCAGATCTTGAACTGGATTATAAATGATGAAAGAGCAATTGAATTAGCTTTATTGCAATTTGAGTTTAATTCATTGCATATCTAGCATCTTTATTTTTCTAAAATATTATTTAAGATACTACAATATTTATCTTTTTAGTATAGTCATGTACTGCATTTTGTTTAGGAAGTTATTTTGTGCTTAAATCTTATTGCTTGATATTTGGTAGTTATGAGTCCTTCAAACAAAATAATAAATTACACTCTAAAGAAGTAAACTCATTTTTCAAAGTTGATAAGGCAGGTAAATTTTCCCACATGGATAGAGGTGCCTATATACTACCTCAGCTCCTTAAATTCAGAGTTGGCTGTTGATCTCTTGGGCATTCTCACTGCCCTCACCACTGACTGACTGGGAATGAGGTATGTGGATGTTAATTGTAATTTAATTTATTCTTCACTGACTCAAGCATAGACATGCTTCCATTTGCCATTGTGGGTAGGAATGGTTGAAACATTTAAAAAAGAAGCAGCCTTCTGAATAACAAAGGGAATTAACATGGAGAGTAAATTAATTTCACTCACAGAAGCCAAAGTTCTCACCATGTCCCTGCAAGGACCTACATGATCTTGTCTTAGATGTTTCTGATCTCCAGTCTTTCCTTGTCCCTTTCTTACTGGGTTTTACCACAGTGGCTTCCTCAAGAATGTTGATACTGCAACATTCAAGCATGCTCCCACCTTAGTGCCTTTGCCCCGGCTGTTATGTTGCCCCATATGTTGGCATGACTAACTCCCTCCTTCAAGGTCTTCCTCAGACATTACCTCTCAATCAGGCATACCCTGATCACCCTACGTAAAACTACAACCCATTTCTTATCCCCACTACTGCTGCCCTTTACATTGCTCTCTTCTTTTCCCTATAGTACTTAATGCCTTCTAAAGTACTATATAACTTATAATTTACTTATTTCTTATATTTATAGTTATTGTTTTCTGCCACTAAAATGTAAGTTTACTAAGGGAAGAGTTTGTTTTCCATTGTTTTGCTTATTTTAATAAACAAGTGTATCTCATACCTAAAATACTAGTGTCTGGTGCTTAGAAGATGGTCAGTAATTGTTTGTTTAACAAGTGACCAGTTTTATTTTTGCAAAATTTTGTGAGTTTGTTCTTCCTCATCTTGCAACTCATAGCTGGACTGCCTCTGTAGGGAACCAATCTGCCTGGCAATGGCAATTGTAGCTCAGCCCTATTGAAAAACCCAGTGGGCATGTTGTGGCCTGCAAGACCCAAACCCACGAATCGGTTCTCCTGTGGGAAATCAGGCCTGCATTGTACCTAGGCTGCTTTGTGACTTGCTCTTTCTAAAACTCCCTTACCCTGAGTTCAGGCAGAAAATGCTTACTGCCTATCTTTAAAGTAACTCCCTGAAGTCTGTGCTAATTCCCCAAGAACTGAAGTGTAACCAGACCAAGTATTCTTATCGTTCCCTTGTATTTGCAACATTTTTCCTTGCTAATCTGTAAGAAGTAATCAGTAACTTCCTTTCTGTTGCTCTCTATAAAAAATAATTACCTAAAGGAAACCTAAGTATAATGAATGAAAACCTTCTTTGATGTATGCTGTTAGAAAGCCAATAAAAGCTCCTCAAGGCAAGGGTCGGTGAGCTCTCTCCTTGAGAGAGTGGCCTTGCCATCCCTCTTCCTCCACAGGGCTTGGTAGGCCCTGTGAATTTATCTTGTCTCATCCATAATGCCTCGAACAGTGCTGGCCAGATGGTTCTTTATAACCTACTCATTGCCTTATGTCTCCTGTTTCTGGGTTTATGTTTTTTCAGTTGTAAAATTGAACTAGACTGTATTTTTTTGACTCTGTGAAGTTTAGCTGTATTATGAGAAGCATTTTAAGCTTTATAATTATAGTCTTCTTTCAAAATATAGTAGCATTAATAATCATGTTTTTATACTATATTTAAGATATATATTTAGTAAGGTGTTACACATATCTAAAAACAGAATTGAGCACATAAGTAGTACCTAGAATATAACAATATTTCTTTTCTTACATAATTTCACAAAAAACAGATTTCTAGTAATCCTTATAATTCAATTAACTAGAAAATTTACTTTATTGTTGTTCAGTTACAGTTGTTCTGCCTTTTCCCCCATTTCTCTCACCTACCCTGTTCCCACCACTCTCACGGTCAGTCATCTCTTGTCCATGCCCATGAGTCCTCCCTCCGTGCTCCTTTGCTTGCCCATTCCCCTTCTTTCCCACATTTATACCCCTCTCCCCTCCCCTCTGGTCACTGTCAGTTTGTTCTTTATTTCCAGGTCTCTGGTTCTATTTTGCTCATTTGTTTATTTTGTTAATTAGGTTCCACTTACAGGTGAGATCTTATGGTATTTGTCTTTCACCGCCTGGCCTATTTCACTTAACATAATGCTCTCCAGATCCATCCATGCTGTCGTGAAGGGTAGGAGTTCTTTTCCTTCTTTCTTTCTTCTGTGTAGTATTCCATTGCATAAATGTACCACAGTTTTTTGATCCACTCATTTACTTCTGAGCACTTAGGCTATTTTTAGCACTTGGCCATTATAAATAATACTGCTATGAACATTGGGATGCCTGGGTTCTTCTGAATTGGTGATTCAAAGTTCTTAAAGTATAGTGCCAGCAGTGGGATCACTATATCAAAAGGCAGTTCTACCTTTAATTTTTTGAGGAAATTCTGTACTGTTTTCCACAGTGGCTACATCAGTTTGCATTCCTACCAACAATATACCAAAGTTCCCTTTTCTGCACACAGCCTTGCCAGCACTTGTGATTTGTTGATTTATTAATGATGTCTATTCTGACTGGTGTGAAGTAGTATCTCATTGTGGTTTTAATTTGCATCTCTGTAATGGCTAGTGATGTTGAACATTTCTTCATGTGTCTATGGGCTTGTATGTCCTCCTTGGAGAAGTGTCAGTTCAGGTCCTTTGCCCATTTTTTAATTGGGTTGTTTGTCTTCCTGGTGTGGAGTCATGTAAGTTTTTTATATATTTTGGAGATCACACCTTTGTGTGAGGTATCATTGGCAAATATGTTTTCTCATATGGTTAATTTCCTTTGCATTTTGTTGATGCTTTCTATAGCTGTGCAGAAGCTTTTTAGTTTGATGTTATCCTTTTTGTTTATTCTTTTTATATTCCTTGCCCTAGAGGGCGTATTGGTGAAAATATTGCTACGTGGGATATCTGAAATTTTCCTGCCTATGTTTTCCTCTAGGACTTTCAATGGTGTCATGACTTATATTTAAGTCTTTTATCCATGTGGGTAAAGAACTTATTTTGGTGGTCTGTATGGTGTAAGTTGGTGGTCTAGTTCCATTTTTTTTTTTGCATGTACTTGTCCAGATCTCTCAACACTATTTATAGAAGAGGCTGTTTTTACTCCATTTTATGTTCCTGCCCCCTTTATCAAATATTAAGTGACCATATTGGCATGGGTTTATTTTCGGGCTCTCTATTCTGTTCTCTTGGTCTATGCGCCTGTTCTTATGCCAGTACCAGCCTGTTTTGATTACATTTGCCTTGTAGTTTGACATCAGGTGTTGTGATACCTCCTACTTCGTTCTTCCTTCTCAAGATTGCTGAGGTTGTTTGGAGTCATTTACAGTTCCACATCAATTTTTGAAATGTTTGTTCCGTATCTGTGAAATATGTCATTCATATATTGATAGGGATTGTATTGAATCTATAAATTAGTTTGGGTAGTATGGACATTTTGATGATGTTCATTCTTCCAATCCATGAACATGGTATGTGCTTTCAGTTTGTGTCTTCCTTAATTTCTTTTTTCAGTGTTTTGTAGTTTTCTGAGTATAGGTCTTTTACCTCCTTGGTTACATTTATTCTTAGGTATTTTATTTTTCTTGTTGCTATAGTACATGGGATTTTTTCTCTAGTTTCTGATATTTCACAGTTGGTGTACAAAAAAGCTTTTGATTTCTGAATATTGACTTTGTGTCCTATTTTGCCAAATTCCCTTATTTGGTCAGGTAGTTTTTGGGTAGAGTCTATAGGGTTTTCTATGTACACTACCATGTCATCTGCAAACAGCTTTACAGAGGAAGGAGATGTCCTCCTTCCAATTTGGATGCCTTTTATTTCTTTGTTTGTTTGTTTGTTTTTCTTATAGCTATGGCTATAACTTTCAATACTATGTTGAATAGGAGTAATGAAAGTGGACACCCTTATCTTGTGCCTGGTCTTAGGGAGAAATGAAAATTTATTCTTCAACCATTATACATAACACATTTGTTAAAATCCATCTACCTCTCTCAGTTTTTTCTTTCCCTTATTCTTTCAATTATCTGTTACAGAATTTCCTTTTTTTTTTTTGCTTAGAGAACAAAAGGATGACACTTTAAAGGTATTCTTCATGAATTTTGCTTTTTAGATATATGCATATTGATCATTTTACCTGTATCTNTTATACATAACACATTTGTTAAAATCCATCTACCTCTCTCAGTTTTTTCTTTCCCTTATTCTTTCAATTATCTGTTACAGAATTTCCTTTTTTTTTTTTTGCTTAGAGAACAAAAGGATGACACTTTAAAGGTATTCTTCATGAATTTTGCTTTTTAGATATGCATATTGATCATTTTACCTGTATCTAGCAGATTGTCTTGTACAGTACCTGCTCCTAAATGTTGCTTGAATGAATGTATGTATTTGCTTTATTTTTCCCCAATATTGAATTAACTCAGTGATTTTTATATTTTTATTATTTTAAGAAAGGTGACCCTTGTGATGGTGGGACTTGATAATGCTGGTAAAACGGCAACAGCAAAGGGAATCCAAGGAGGTAAGCTGAAAGTATTTATTATTAAATTATTCTGAATTATGTATTTATTTAAACAGCTTTGTCACATACGCATTGAGTAAAGCTAGTGTGCGTTCCATTAATTTATATTTTCACTATACTGTGACTAATGGTGAATAGACTCTGGCTGCATAATACCAGCTCCCTATCATATGTCAAATTTGAATAAATGCAAAGAGGTTTTTTGAGGTTTTTATCAGCTAATAGGAATCACAGCTGTCTTCTAGCCCTTAGGAAGGGAAAAGTAAAAAAAAAAAAGGTACATGCCTCTGTTTATAAGGACACCCATCTCCTACTTCTATTTTCTTCTTCAGAATTTAGTGTCAAGGCTACACCTAAATAAAAGGGAGATAGAAATATAGTTAGCCAGCACAGCTGTCTGTATCTTTTGATTTTTTTTGATATGTAATTTTTAGAGTTACATTAAAGATAGGGCCTGTGTTATTAAAGGGTTTTATGTCATTTATATTTCAGTTCATTGGATGTAGTTCTGTAGTGTTAATTTAATGCTTTGTACTACAGTATAGAAATAACTGTGCTAGAGAGTATTTTTGTGTACCCAGGAGAAGTAGAACCATCCAGGCACCTAAAGGGTATGAATTGGGAGGATACCTAACTTATATTTGTTTCTAAAAATGGACTTTCAAGAAGATATGCATACAGATAGGAGGAGGCTTTTATTTGTGGAAGTTTATTAAAGAAAACAATTTGCAAAACTTTGTTGGAGAAAAACATTTTGTCGCCCTAAATTTTACTATGTAAACATTAGGTGTAAATAACATATTATTGCTTGTGGCATTCCTCTAATGCCTTTTTGGTACCTTCAGGCTATATGCTCCTAGAGCACTCACTGTCATGTAAACCCAGGTTGGCAAACTTCTGTAAAGAGCCAGATAGTAAATATTTTAGACTTCAAGGATCATATGGTCTCTTTCCCAACTATACAACTCTGATATAGTAGTATGAAAACATCCATAGACAGTATGTAAACAAATGAGCATGGGTATGTTCCAATAAAACTTTATTTGGTGTGTTATTAAATTTAAAACACATTCTTAGCTGGAGAGCAACGTAAAAACAAGTGGACAGCCAGATATGGCTTATAGGCCATGACTGCGTTATCTAAACATCTTCCCTTCTTCCATTCCTTCAAAGCCTTACATTCAGGGGTGCAGACCCTAAAAATCTGGTAATCAGATCATGTGATTTGTTTTGTGTACTTAGAATATTCTCTCTCCATTAAGTTCCCCTTTTGATTTCCACCTCCATATATCGATCAGTGTCATCTGAGATTAGAAAATGCTCAAGGTATCAAATGAACAAATAGTTAAAACTGCCTTCAACTTTGAGCTTCTTTCTGGCTCTGTTTTTGTTCTTCATTTCAGTTTTATTCATTTTGGTGTCCCAGCTCAGACTGTGCCTTAAGTGTAGCAGTCAGTATTCTTTAAACATTTTATGCATGGCTTCTTTTCTTCAGCTTATTTCTGGTTCTTTCTCTCTTTTTTTTGTTTTGATATTTGCTTGTCTTTTGAGATATATCTCCTTCCTCTTAACTGTATTGCCATTGCCTAAATCCAGACCAGCACTGTCTCTCATCTATATTGTTACAGTGGCTTCCTAATCTAAGAGTGCTTTCCCTATCTTAGAGATTAACTTTCAGCCTTTCTTCATATCTGTCAAAATGATTGTATTAATTACAGATTTTGTTGTTACAGAAGTAGAATAACAGCAACTTAGCAAAATAGAAGTTTATATTGCACTAATTGGATATAGGTTTGGATGTTGTAACAGAGAAGTAAAATAACAGCAGTTTAACAAAATAAATGTTTATTTCTCTCATAGCAATGCAGGAAGACTAGTCCAGGGTGGCATAGCATCTCCATGGTATTAGGCACTCAAGTTCCTTCTCCTATTTGCTTTGCCATTCTGAGTTCTCCCTTGCCTACCAGTGAGTGCAGTGTGGCTCATGACTATACTGCATTTTGACTGGAAGGAAGAGATAAAGGGCAAGGGGATGCCATTCTTTCCTTTAATGTGTGACCAGCAGCCAGCACCTGCCATTCAGCTCACCTGCCATTTACTAGAATCAGTGGTGTTCTGGATCTGGCTCCTACTTGTGCTTATTGTGTTATATCAGTTAGCAAGAGCTAAATATGCACATCTCTTTTCCAACTCTGTGTTCAGGTACCTCGTGTTAGTAGTTTGAAATCGGCCATAGTGAGAATATTTATACCATGGAAATTGACAAACACTGCATGTCATAGTTCTCCTGACCTGATTAAATATTTCACAGTATACCACTAGCACACTACCTAGAACCTGCTCTCACAGCCACACCCAACTGCCATAGAGACTTAGGGAATGTAGTCTTTATCCTGTTTAGCCCTGTGCTCAGCTAAAATAATCTAGGATTCTCTGACTATCCAATGCTATTTTCTAAAAGTCCTAAAGAACTATTAGTATTTTAAGTGGGAAAATTCTTTGTGTAAATTGGTCCCTAGCATTGTTGGAAATTAACACATCTTTATTATATTGTAGTTAAATGCTTTATATTGGGTTGGCCAGAAAGTTCCTTTGTTTTTTTTTTTTTGGTAAGATAGTACTAGTAGTGTTTAGTTGTCTTTAACTTCATTCTAAATAATTTTGTTAGATTATATTGTGGCAGCTGTCATATCAGTGTGCATTTTTTTAAAAAATCAAAATGCTATATTTTTGTGTGGCCATTTTAATACTGAAGATGGAAGAAAATGCACAATATTTTCAGCATATTAAGTTTTATTATTTCAAGAAAGCTAAAAACACAGATGAAGTACAAAAAAAGATTTGTGCACTGTTTGGGGAAGGTGTTGGGACAGATCAAATGTGTCAAAAGTGGTTTGCGAAGTTTCATGGTGGAGATTTCTCGCTGAATGATGCTCCACAATTGGGTAGACCAGTGAAAGTTGATAGAGATGAAATTGAGACATTACGTAAGAACAGTCAGCATCACACCAAGTGTGAGATAGACGACATACTCAAAATATCCAAATCGATAAAGTTATTGGTGAAAATGAAAAATGTATCTTTTATTTACTTTTAATATTTTACTTATTTATTTTTTACAAAGAGGGGAAGGGAAGGAAAAAGAGTAGGAGAAAAACATCAATGTGTGGTTGTCTCTCATGTGTCCCCTACTGGGGACCTGGCCTGCAACCCAGGCATGTGCCGTGACTGGGAATCAAACTGGTGACCGTTTGCTTCACAGGCCCATGCTCAATCCACTGAGCTATACCAGCCAGGGCTTTATCTTTTATTTTATAGAAGAGAACATACAGACTTTTTTCCAACCCAGTAGATGTTTCCTCTTTTTTTCCTCTTATGAATAGCTCTTTAAGATCAGAAGATGGATCTTACTGTTATTAATCTTTGTATATCTAAGACCTTACACAATGAACAGCATATAGCAGATATTCAATAAATAGTTATTCATTGTATATTGGACTTTCTAGTTATTGCCTTAATACATGTACTTTACTGAAATCCTTAGGGTTGGGCACCATAGTCTCTGTACCTCTGGTTCTTGTGTGATGCCTGATCTACATAGAATGGTCTCTCAATAAATGATCACAAGCATGGATGGATGGGTAGATATGCAGAAGGAAAAAGGAAGAAGGGACACACAGACAGCAGCTTTAGGTATCTTTGCAGTCTGGTGTTGTGAAATTGAGCCACTCTATGCTTTGTGCTGAGTGCTGAGATTACAAGGGCAGGTCCCATCTCTTGGGAAGGTATAGGCTATTGTGAAGACCAGCAAGAAGACAGAATTTGTGATAGAGGGTGTGAGTGATACCAGACTTAAGAAAGACTGACTCATCAGAGATGGATTTAGGGGAAGATTGTAACCTGAATATTTGTCTTGTGTATTGAAACACAGAATGGCAAGTAGGAATCAGAGGAAAGAATAAGAGAAGTGGGGTAGGGTGTTTCATGTATCCAAAGAAACAAGCTTTTAAAATCTTGAAAACCTGGATTTGACTTCTGGCTCTGCCTACCATGTAACCTTGAAAAAATTTGCTTAATCCTAATATGTTTCCTGGGAATATTGCCATCATTTTATCTGTGTTTACATTGCTTCCCTGCCTAGAATGATCTTCTCCCTTTGTTATAATTTTTTAGCTTTTAAGAGTTCACTGCCATTTCCTTTCCCAGGCCTTTCTGAAGCCTTTCTAGGCCATAACTCACCCCTCCCTCCTCTTTCCCTTTTTCCTATTGAATGCCTTCTGTCTCCATTTGGGCTGCTATAACAGAATGCCACAGACTGGGTGGTTTAACAACAGTTATTTCTTGTGGTTTTAGACACTGTACATCTGCAGTCATGGTGCTAACATGGTCATTCTTTGTGATTCCCGCTTCCTGGTTTACTAACATTCATCTTCTCACTGTGTCCTCAGGGAGAGGAAAGAAAGAGGAAACAAGCTTTCTTGGGTCTCTTATAAGGGCATTGTAAGGGTTTCACCCTCAGGACTTCACCTAAATCTAATTACATGCCTCCTGAAGGCTCCACCTTCAATACCATCACATTGGGAGACAGGTCTGACGTAAGAGTTTTGTGGGGGCATAGACATGCAGTCCATATCCCCTTCACACTATCCTCTCCAGACTTTTTCTAGAATTCATTGGTTTTTACACGGTTCCCCTTGATAATCCTGTCCCTTGGTGTATGGGATCTCAACCCTATCTTACTTATCTGTACATCATAATGCCTAACAAAATCCTGGTACTGAGTAGGTGTTCAGTGCATTTTAGTTCCATTATCCCCAGTGTATTTATTTTCACCGATAATGTCCCGAGGATATCTCTTAATCACATTCAAAGACAGCTGCCTGTTTTAATTGTAGAAGTCAGTTCTGGCCTGGACTAGATTCACATTTTTAAATGTCTGGTATAATCCTATTTTTTTAATATCATGCTGCTTATACTGCTCTCAGAACTTGCCTGTTTCTCCTAGATAAGGAAGTCTTAGAAAAATGTGACTTGTTCTATTTTGCTCAAGTCACATTCTTGTAAAACTAAGAACAGACTGACAGTGACCAGAGGGGAGAGGGGAAGGGGGATAATGGGAGACAGAAGGGGAAGGGTCAAGCCAAGGAACACGAATAGAGGACTCACAGGGAGAGCAATGGGGAAAAAGGCAGTACAGCTGTAACTGAACAATAAATAAAGTTTAAAACAGTGTGACTTGTAATGTCTTTGTTAAGTTTCTTGGAAGCTGTGTAGTGTGCCCTAAAATGCTTGGTGAAAGGGAGTAGTACATTGCAAGTCTATTTCTTAGTCATGCCTAAGCCTAGCAGCAAAAGCCTTTCAAATTTGTCTTTGTAATAGCACATTTTGAATGTGGGATAAGACCCTCGAAACCAATGTTATTCATTACAGCTTTTTGCAGTGATGGAAACATTCTATATTGGTTCTGTCCAGTAAGGTGGGCAACTAGCCACATATAGCTTTTGAGCACTTAAAATGTAGTTAATATGGCTGAAGAACAGAATTTTAAATTTTATTTAATTTTGATTGATTTCAATATAAAACATCTCATGTAGTTTGTGGCTGTGCAGCTGTAAACAAAGTCCAGTGGAGTCATAGTTGTGGATTCCAGTGGTGGAGAGAGAGTAGAAGAGAGACATGAAATTTAAACTCTTCTCCATAACCATTGAAACACCAAATTTGATTACTCTTTCATAATCTCTCTGGCTATCACTCACATTTCCATTCAGTTATAATCTTTCACAAAGATAAATCTTAATAAAGCACAGCTTTAGTTACCTTAATTATATCATTGGTCTGCTGAAATACCTTCTGTGGTTTTCAATTCTCTTATCTTTAGAACTGTCTTCAGTCTGCATTCACGGTCTTAAGGGTTTGATCCAATCAGAGTGTTAAGCTTGTTTGTACTTCTTTCCTTTGCTGTTTCTGTTACTTCGATCACTTTTCTGTCTAAATTATAACTAATTTTAAGGCCTAAGTCCCAGCTTCTAGCTCAAGTCTTTCTTGAACTTTAGTGATCTTTTTAATCTCTTATTGTCTTTACTACTCCTTGGCATTTATAAGCATGTATTGTACACCCTGTACCTTCTCTGTGTAGTCATATACAGAAGTAAAAAAAAAATTATCGTAAATTATAAATTTACAAGGACATCCAAAACATGTTCCTGTAGAAATAATGAAATCTATTCTTTATATTTGTAAACTGCCCTCACAAGGCTTTTTATGCCAATTATAGCTTGAATTCAGTTAATTAAAAAAAATGCTCCTACTCTTCATAGCTTCTGCCATTCTTTGGTTCTTTTAAACTGCCCTCTGAAGGTTCAGATTTACTGTATAATTCCACAGAGCTTATTATGGTTTCTGGGGATGCCTGTGGTGTTGACTGGTTAGAAATTTTTTTTTTTGTAACTTGGACAGTAAATAGTTTTAAAGGCAAAGTTCATTTATTAATTTAGAGATACTTATTAAGTACCTCTTATATGGTAGGCATCATATTAATAAAAGCAAACAAACAAAACAGAAAAAGAAATACCTATCTGTACAGAGTATACATTCTAGTTGGGTATTTTTATAGTATCCACTCTTCTCCCAAACCAGTAATGCTTATTCTGTAAGGAAATAATAAACATTCCATTTCATTCTACTAAAGTATAATAGTTTATATGTCATTTAAGTTGTGAAGTTAAATTGTTATTAATTATTTTTAATATCATTTGAAACAGAGTATCCTGAAGATGTAGCTCCTACTGTTGGATTTTCCAAAATTGACCTTAGACAAGGAAAGTTCGAAGTCACCATCTTTGACTTGGGAGGCGGAAAAAGAATTAGGGGAATCTGGAAGAATTACTATGCTGAGTCCTATGGGGTAATATTTGTTGTGGATTCCAGTGATGAAGAAAGAATGGAAGAGACAAAAGAGACAATGTCAGAAGTGCTAAGACATCCTAGGATATCTGGAAAGCCTATATTGGTGTAAGTAGTGTTGGTTTTACTGTAAACGTAGAAGTAGCAGCATTAGCCAATAAAGCAATTGACCTAAATTACAGAAGACTGGATAAGTTAACATAGTCAAGCCTTTGTATAACAAAACGCATGTTAATTGACTGGGAGTTGTTAATATACTGAGGCTTTATAATGCTCTCCGCAGGAATTAAAGGTTGAGCCTATATTATGAAGAAACCCTATAATTAGCGCTCCTGAGTATTCAAATGTAAACTCTTTGTTTTATTTGATAATTTACTTTATATCAAATGCTTCATTTTTAAATGGTTTATTAACAAGGTTCTAGAATGGTTTTCAAATGCTTCCTCCTTTAATAACTGTTTTGCTTTGTCCTTTATTTCTTGAAGAATATTCTTGTTTGAAAGTTATTTAAATGGTTTATTCTTCTAATGCCACATTGATTTCTCAATTTTTAATTCTATATTTCCAAATTAAACATATGAACTGTCACTTAGTCATGTGCTTCTATCATTTTATCCAGCCACCTAATCCTTTTTAAAGCACTGACAAAGGACTGCTGTATTACTTGCCCTCGTAGCATTTCTGCAGAGTAAGCACCAGATGGTGCTAGAGCTACAAGAGAGCAAAGTGAAAGGAGTTTAAATTGCTCTTAAGGTTGGAGTGAGGTGAATGCGTGCTCTTGCCTTCTTGTCCATCTGCCCTCATTCTTGTCATTCATTACTAAGACTAAAACACCAGACAAACATGTACTTAAATGAGAAACTGTAAGCAGAGTTTCTCAGGGGCCCTCAACAGTAAATGAGTAATTTTAAATGAAGCAGTTTAAAAGCTCCAATTGTAAGAAGTACAACTTTATTGCATTGGTAAAGCTTTTACTGTTTCTATTTAACCTGTTAAGAGGAATTATTTGATTTATGTAATCAATTCTCATCTTTTTCAATCTGAAACTTTAAGAAACTTTAAGAAATGTATGTACAAAGAGGACACTTTGTTGAACCCCAAAGGCTAAATTAGTCTACAAATGTTTAAGCAGAAAAATCAGTGTCTTCTAAAGTAAAAAAATACTAATGACTGATACTCATTTGTGAAGTAATTGTGTATGCTTTTTAAATTAATAGTCCTTTATTTAATTTATTCTTTCATGCATGGGTTATTGTACCAGACATTTATTGAGCATCCACTATGTGCCAGGGATTATTCTGATGATGGGGATGCATTTGGAAACAAACAGGATAAAACCATGTGTGATGTCAGGAACTTATATTCTATGGAGTGCGACACGCCGAACGTCTTAAATAAATTATGTCATACTTTAGGTAAAATAAAGCAGGTAAAAGAATATTAGGAATCCTTGCCAGGGGCACATTACTCTTATAGTTATTATAAATGTAGTAGATTTGATTGACAGGCTGACACTTGAGGTGAAAGAGTCCCTCATACAGGTAGACGTGGAAAGGCCCCAAAGCAGGGGCATGCAGTTCATGAGACTTCAGTGATGACTGAGTAATCCAGTGACTGCCAGCAAGAGACCTGCTTTCAATTCCATCACCTCTCAGCCAGTAGGTTTCTAGAACAGAGAAAACCCACAGCTAGGATGATCGCTTCACCATTAGTCAGTATTTTCATAGTGAGATCTCACAATGATATGAGAATTAATTATGGCTTGTATATTAATGTGTTTATGAAATATGGTTTGCTGTTTGGCCAGTTTTTCTCAAGGGAGTTTTACAACCATAGAATTTTTATTAAGAAAGGTAAACTACTTTTTAAAATGAATGTGCTTCAAAAGTATATAAAATGTACAGCAAAGTATATTCTTTTTTTAAAAATATTTTATTTATTTACCTTTAGAGGGGAAGGGAAGGAGAGAAATATCAATGTATGGTTGCCTCTCATGAGTCCCCTGCTGGGAACTGGCCTGCAACCCAGGCATGTGCCCCGACTGGGAACCGAACCGTGATTGTGTGTTTCGCAAGCCCGCGCTCAATCCACTGAGCTACACCAGCCAGGGCAGCAAAGTATATTCTTAATGAATTAGGATGATACAGGAAAGAGTTTTAAAAAATGATTGACCTACCATGCAGAGGGAACCACTTGGAACATTTTGATGAATTTCCTATGCGTATTTTTGTAAAAATGTAATATATGAAGTGATCATATAATATATAAAATTTTGTATCTCTTTTTATGTTTATATCCCTCTTGGCTTTCCCAAGCCCCATATTTGGGGTTCTCTTCTTTACCTCTTTCTCTCTGACCTTCAATTAATTTCTCTTATTGATGTTACTGTCTGAATACTGTTCAAATCTCTTTACTACTCTCTATTCCCTTTGCTGTTACCTCCTTTCACCCCCTCTTCACTCCCCTCTGTGTTACCGAGAGCAGTGGTTTCCTACCCAGCCTTTTTTCTTGCCAGCAGTCTTGCCTTTACTGTAATCTCCTGTACATTCCTAGCAGGAACTCTTTTAGTTATTTGATACTTTCTAAATTATAAAAACTGATACATGCTTTTAAATGCTTTAACAAGTGATATAAAGCAAGAATATAAAAAGAATATGAGTGTTCTTTTTAAAATGCGAATTTGCTCATTTTACTATTCCTTTGCTTAAAGTTCCTTTAGATAACCTTCATAGTTCTAAGCAGCTAGGAAATTTTGTTTTTTAACTGATATAGTTCTGACACCTAATAGGTATGAAAAGTCTACTGAATAATAAGTGGAAAGAGCCTCCAGCAGAATCAACCCTACTTAGCTCGGTGCTAGCGGCTGGTGGTCTGTGGAGAAGTACGGGGAAGGCACCTGACTTAGGAGGCAGTCTGCAGTGCTCCTTGTTGCACACACGTCTCAACTTCAGAATCTAATTACAGCATCTAATCCCTTCTGCTCACCACTTGTCTGAGCCACACTACTTGGTACAGGTCCCAGAAAGCTTTTTAGAACTCACTTCAACACCTAGATGACTTTCTTTTCCCACCCTCTACTAATGGGCACATAGAGAACAGACCTCTGAGAAGATTCAGTCATTTAACAGAAGAAAATAAACCTGAGGAATTAATTAGAAACTTGTCTATAATCACAGAATTACAAATCGACCCAGCCAGATTCATTCATATTATGGGAAGCAGAGTAGATGACCTCCGTAGCAGGTCCTGGACAGTCTCACCCCTCCCTGACTGGCTCCTGCACACCAGTCTGATAGCATGTGTCACTGCAAAGGAAGCCTCAGCCAAATGTCACTTTATGTCATAGACTTGAGGGTTCTCTTGAAAGGTCAGAATCATAGAACACTCACTAGGCTTCTGTATTTTATTAGCTCAGAAATTCTGTTCAGCAGATAGTGGTTGAATGTCTCTTCTATAATGGGAGCTGTAAAATATTGTAATTGTGCATTTCTGTTCATCTCTGTGTGATAACAAGAACCTTACTGTAGCCACCCCAAGAATCCATTTCACTAAAATGGTAAAAGTGATTTGTATTTCTTCTACAAGAAAAGAGTAAAAATAGATGCCATGCAAACAGATTCTGCTCTGTAATTAACCTGTTATTTACCTAGAAAGTCTTTCTTTTCTCCCTTATATTTACTATAGAGATTAACTTTAATTTATATTCTGATTTCCTAAGGTATGAACTGTTATCTACCTTCATGCCACCCACACTTGTGTTTTAGCCATTTATAACTTTATTTATTTACTTTTTAAAAGATTTATGTATTTTTAAAGAGAGGGGAAGGGAGGGAGAGACAGAAACATCAGTGTGTGGTTGCCTTTCACACGCCCCGCTACTGGGGGACATGGCCTTCAGCCCAGGCATGTTCCCTGACTAGGAATCAAACTGGTGACCCTTTGGTTCTCAGACCAGCACTCAGTCCACTGAGCCATACCAGCCAGGGCTATAACCTAATTTTAAACCTAAAACTAAGTTATACCAATAGATAAAGAAGACCTAAGAGAAAATAAACAACTTTTGCAATTTTATATAGCACTGAAATCAGCAGTAATCCCAAATTTGAAGCTCAACATGTACCATAGATATTTTCCATTAATAATACAAGGCTATTTTGCTGGAAGATGTTTCCAGCAAAACTGTCATTTAGAATTAAGGGGCATATAAAGTGCTCCATTAACAAGGAAAAGCTAAAGGAGTTCATTATCACCAAGCCATAATTACAAGAAATGTTAAAGGGACTTACCTAAGAAAAAGAAGAAAATCAAAACTATGAACATTAAAATGGTAGGCCCTGGCTGGTATGGCTCAGTGGATAGAGCACTGACCTGCAAACCAAAGGGTCACAGGTTCAATTCCCAGTCAGGGCACATGCCTGAGTTGTGGCTGAGTCCCCAGTTGGGGGTATGTGAGAGGCAACCAGTCGATGTATCTCTCACATATTGATGTTTCATTCTCTTTCTCCCTCTCTTCCCATCTCTCTAAAAATAAATCTTAAAAAAATAAAATGGCAATAAATTCACAAGTATTGATGATTAAGTCTATAAAACAGGCTATGTAACCAGGCAGAACAGAAACTGTCATAGATATGGAGACCATTTGGAGGGTTATCAGGGGAGGGGGAGGGAGAGGGGGAAAGGAGAGAATGGGGGGAAAGGTTCAGGGATTAAGAAGTACAAATTGGTAGCACAGATTAGACAGGAGATGTTAAGAACAGTGTGGGAAATGGAGTACCTAAGAACTTATGTGCATGACCCATAAAAACTAAGTTTTCATGACATGAAAACTAAGGGTGGATTGCTGGAGGGAATGGGAGATAGCGGGTAGAGGGGAGCAAAGAGGGGAAATCGGGACAACTATAATAGCATAATCAATAAGATACATTAAAAATAATACAAGGCACTGTTTGTTGATTACCTATGGAAAGAACTGAGTTGAGAGGTATTTTAAACATCTTAACTCATTGAAAATTTCAGCATCCAAGGTTACACTGATGTTATAAGAAGGCACATGCTCTTTCTACATCTTCTCTCTCTAGTATAGTCTTAACAGTCTCAGAGAAATAGTAAATTACCCTTCTGTTTTTATGGTTGAACCTCCTAATATTTATCAGTGGAATAACTCTGGAGATCCCCAGGCTAACACTTCCTCCCAGGGTAATAACAATTCTACTTTGTATTAGCACACTTGAACTCTTGGAATGGCGCTGCTTCCTCATTACATACTGTTGGCTTTTCTTTGGAGTTCTATGACCTTACTTAACTTTTGGCCAAATCTCACAAATTGGATGCTTCACAACAAAAGTGATAAATGTAGAGGAGTTTCACTAAAGGAAGAAACAATACCTCTGATAAGATCTTACTAGATGTTACAAATATTTCGATTAAAAAAAGCCTTTATTTTTCCACATTTAAAATGTGGAAATCCATTAATATTTCTTGTTTCTCATTCAAGAAATGTCAGAGAAGCCTGGGTCCTTGTTTCAGAAGCAGATGGATGACACAGTGCCAAAAACTAAAAAAGAGTTTTCTGATCTGGAGGTTTTGTACCATAGGTCGCCTCGGAAATCCCATACACAATTCTGTGTGTAGGTGCATTTTTCTTGGGAGCAGATTGTCACTCTCATCAAATACTGAAAGGATTTCATGACAAAAAATAATAAAAACCGTGGTAGTGGGTTTCCATATTATGAGAAACAATAACTAAGCTTTTATCATTAGTTTTTCAATGTAGGGTTTTTGTCTCTGACCTTTATTTATATACCTACTTGACTTACCTGCCTTCTAGATAATATTACAGGCAAATGTTAGTTTGTAGGTATTTTTCAATCATACTTTTTATTATATGTACCCAGGAGAAGTTAATAGGTTACAACTTTCCTAATACTCATTAGAATTTTAGTCAAATGTACTTGTACATAAATAGAACAGTGTGGGTCCTTTGTAGAGTTCTAGGAACTTAGACGTACGGATTACCTATGTCACTTGATACTTAGATACAGCGGTGAGACCCTTAATTTTACTATTTTTACCATCTGAAATCTCTACTCACTGTATTTATAGGGTCCATTGGCTTAAGAACTCTTTCCTTCAGTGGAACTTTACTAAGATGTTGTCATTTCAAATTGACTAGTTGAAAAAAAATAAAAAAATTACTAAGGTGTCATTCTTACAGTGGGTAAGAATATGAGCACGAGTACTCCTATTACTTTTATTTTTAATATTCATACTTTCAGAACCAACAAGTTACCGATACTGTGCCTCCATTAATATTTTTTTCAATTAAGGTAGTTATTTTAAGGAAAAATTACTAGTAGTGTCTATTCAGTGTGTGAATAAAATATACAAAATATTCAGCAACTGGTTTGTTAAATATGCTGCTTTTGTTGCATAGGTTAGGATGATACTGTGGTTTTACAATATAGCAAAGTTGTATGTAATACGTTGCTGTGACAGTTTCTGTGCTGAAGCCTTGCTTTAAAAATGCTGTGCATTGATATAAATGCTAATAAAAATGATTATTTTACAAATCTATGTGGATATAATTATACCAACGAGCATTACATATTATCACATTATTACGTATAGTACTTAATATTCTCTGTTTTCATGGTAAACTGTTTAGGAATAATTGTAAACAAGTACCAGTAAGGCACTAGATAAAAAGATACAGCACAACTTTAGAAGGGACAGAACAAATATGTCTGTCACCACCTGATTATCATCAGTTTTCAATTTATCTTTTTCATAGTGTTCCTTAAACATTTGAAGCCGGCATGTGTGATACATGTTTTTCTTCAGTGATGCTTGGGAGCTGACACAGTGGAAGGCTCTCCAATTTCTTTATATTTTATAAATTAAAACTAATAGTGTTAGGAGGTAGTTGTATGTACATTTCTGTCCTCCCTTATTCCCATTGTGCTTTCAGTTAATCATTTTGCCTCCTACTTCCTTGAGGAAATAGAAACTGTCCCATAAGAGTTCCCCTTTTCTCACCACCAGATTCGCTGAACTCTGTGCTTTTGTTCCAAACCTTGCCTTTCTCCCTGTAGTATGGGGGATTTGTTTCCGCTGCCATCCAGGGCAGCTTCTACAGTTGTATCCAGAACCCTGCCCTTTCTGCTTCGGCTGCTTACCCCTCCCCTTTCTTGTATCAAGAGTTTCTCTCTCGGGATTGTTCCCATGAACAGAATGTGCTCTTATGTTTTCTAACTTTATTACAGAGTCCTTTGACTCCACATCCCTCTCTAGTTCTTGACTCCTTTTTATAGTTCGTTCAGACTTCTGCAAGGAATTGTCTGTAGGGGCTATTGTCATTCTTCATATTGCATTCTTTCCACACTATACCCCACCTGTGCTTTCATGCCTGTGATTACTTGAAACTGTTCTTGTTAGAATCGGTAAATTATCTCCATGTTCCCTAATCCATTGTCACTTTACCATTCTTTTTTTTACCTCAAATTGACAATTTCCTCAACTTTGTTTTTCTTAAACACTGTTGATTTTGCAGTATTTGCAGTACATTCTATGATTTTCCTCCTGCTTCATTATTGGTTTCTTCTAAAGTCTCCTTTAGTAACTCCTTTTTCTGCTTTAAATGTAAATTTTGGAATAGCCCAGGCTCTTTTTTGAACTTCCAGTTTCTCTCTCTCTCTGTCTCTCTCTCACACACACACACACACACACACACACACACACTCACACACTTTAGGTGACTTCATCCTCAAGTTACCTGACCTAAAATATCATTTACTCAAATGACCCAGATTTATACTTTCAGCTGCCCTGTTATCTCCCAAGAGCTCCTACTGATGTAACTAATATCTGCTAAATCTTCCCTTGGACATTTATTATCATCACAAATTGTCTTAGTCAAACCTTCACTTCTTGTCTTTTTCCATCTTGTAAATGACATCAGTATCCTGTAGTTTCTACCTCTTAAGTCTATCACAAGTTAGTCTAATTATTTTTACCACCACTGTATAATATATAGTAGTTAGGAGTAACTACTTCTAACTATAGTAGTTAGTAACTAATTCTGAAATGGTACTGCCTGGGTTCACATCCTGACTCTCTAGATGTAGTTTCTGTGACCTGGGATAGTTTACTGAGCCTTTTTGTGTATCTCAGTGTTCTTGTCGGTAAACTTGTAATGTTATTAGAGCAATGCTGGCACATAGCAGGTACTTCACTAATCCTGAGGATGAGTCCTGCTGCTGCCACTGTCACCGCCTCTATTCCCGTTGCAGTCCTTACCCATTGTCTTTTACTGAGACGACTTCATTAACCTTCTGATCATTTTCTGTACCTGTGTGCTTGTCTTCCACTCATGTGCCCCCAATCCGTACACTAGACAGAATGGTTTCCCTCAAATATAAATTTATAACATTATTCCCAGCTCAAAATTAGTCTGGGGCCTCTTCATTGATTATACTTGATGTAAATTTTAGACTAAAATGGTTTACAAAGTTTTAACTAACCCCTGTTGATCTTTCTTAACTTCATCTCGTTTCTCACTGTTCTTTTGCCACTATGTACTATTCATTTTTCTTTGGACAGAGTAAATTATGCTTCCCACAGGGTCTTTCTACTGTTTGTATCCTGTGACTGGAATATACCATTCCTTGTCCTCATCATTTACATTTTCACTTAATATTGCCTTTGAAAGAGGCCTTCACTGACCACCCAACCAAAAGAAGCTGCCCTGATAGTCTGTCTGATTCTGTCCTTATTTTGAGTCTATTAGGAACGTAACATGGTCCGATATTTGTATTTGTTTGTTACCTGTTTTCTCCACTAGAATAGGAGTTAGAACTTCTATTACTTTGTGGGTTTAAACTATATCCCTAGCCCATAACGTCTGGCTTTAGAAAAAAAGTGATGGAGAAACTTTCGAGAACACAATTACCTCTATTTTTTAGTTTATTTGCCAACCCTCTTGATCTGTATGTAATACAGTGTCCTGAATGGACCCAGTTCAGGAAAATAGTGCCTTAAATTACCTTCTTAGGCCTTAAATTAGATTCAGCTTCTGGTTACCAACTAGACTCTAAGTACATAATTGATTTTATCAGGATTTGTTGAACACTCAATTATCTGACATACTGAGCATAAAAGATTTGATACAGGTTCTCGTTTAATTTTGCTTGAATATAGCATCCTTTGAGGTCTTGCTTTATATATATTTTAACTATGAAAATATTATCAAATGAACCAAAGGATTGTTAAGTAGTTGTCATTTGTGGACATTCATCTTCTAAAGGCTTTGGAGATTACAAAAATGTGTAATAGAGCTTGATACCTGATTAGAAATTTAAGATCATTCATCTCATTTTCAAGAGCTAAGTATACTGTTTTTAGTTCAGGAAATAAAGACATTTCATGTCACTGGCTTTAGAAGTTTATATAATTCTAGTGAGTGAGGGCTAAAGGGGGAAATTTTAGCTTAATAGCGGTGAAAGGTATGTGAATTAATCTGTGAAAGGAAGAAAAACAATATACTAAAATATGAGACATCATTCTACAACTGGAAACATTTCTAAAATAGCTTCTTTATTTTGAGCCACAGCATGGACAACACCAACAACACAGTGCCTTGCAAGGATTCCTCTTTTTGTATTTTACAGCTAGTCCAAATTTCTCCTTAGTAGTGTTAACATACTCTTTCGTACCATTCACTATCATTTCAATATTGTTGATGCTTTCTCCTTGTTCCTCTACTAAAAGAGATATCTGAATGAAAAGCTCCCTTAAATCCTTTATTTGATTTTCCAAATTAACAAGTTCCTTGTGTCTCTGTTCTATCTCTGAAAGTTGTGCTTTAGTGATATTGATTTCTGTAAGTAAGTTTTCATTAAACACTTCCCATTTTCCTTGCTGAAGCATATCATTTACTTCTTCTTCAGGTACATCTTTTCCAGCAACTTCAAGCTGACGGAAAATAAACGTCTTGCACTTCTCTTGCTTTGCTGCTATCGTGTCGTTGTATATAAACATAGTTTGCTGAAAATGGCGGAACATTGCAGCATGATGAGATTTAAGTATCCTTGTGACCACTGATGACGGACCATTTTCAGCCTCTGATTTTTTTGCTTCTTTTACTAAATTATCCAAACCTTTCATTATGTGTTCTGCTTGGATTTTTATCTCCTTCGTAGTGCTAGACTCTTTCCTAAGTAGACTAAACCTTCTCATTGAAGCCACCAGACTTTTCTGTTGCTGCCCAAATTTTTGAACACCATCTGTCAGGTTGTTAAGACTCTCCTGTAGTTTTTGGATCTCGTGTAGGTGTCTCTCTGCTACAGGCTCTCTTTCATAAATAACAGCTTGCTGCAGAAACATTCCCTGTTCCTCTGCTTCTGTAGTTGGCACATGCCTGTCTCGAGAGAGTTCGAGTTCCTTCGTTCGTTGTTTTAGTTCTTGAAGTCGGTCCTTCATCTTCCCTTTTCTCCTAAAAAGCAAAAATGGTTGTGTTGAACAAAGGGAAGCTTAGTATTTTCCCCTGGGGTACTTGGCCTCACAAAGCTACACTTAGCTCCTAGGGGGAATCCTCCTACTTTTCTGGAAAGAGGTTAACAAATTAGAAAAATCAATAAGAATTTCCTCACAAACACTAGTACAATAGAAAAAGTGATGTATGACAATTTGTAACTTGCTCTGCATGATGTGGGACTGCAATGAGTTCCATGTAGGTGAGTGAAGTACTGAGAAAGCAGTGATAGAGATACAACTGCCCCCAAATAACATTTTGTGTCATGAAACTGCTGCATAATAATAGATTTTTTGATACAGGAAGATATATGTTAGAATGGAAGATTTGATTTGACCATATCTTTAGCTTTTAAAATTAGAAGGATTCCCTGAAAGTGCCCTTATTGCTACTGTTCCTGGTTAATTTGGTCTGTGTAATGTTAAAAAATATACTCATTGTGCTAAATATGCACGATTTAGTTAAAACCAGTATAGCAGCAGGGAAGATTTCTTAAGAGAGGTTTAAGCAATAGAGATAATGTTGAATTTATCTTAAAATTTCTGAGGCTTTGGATTGATTAACATTATTTGACATAGTTTTGTTTTCTTAAGCATTGCATATGTACGAAAACATAGTCTTGGTCTAATTAAACTGATTTCTCATTCTTAGCATTCCTTTGAATGAGAAAGGAATATCCAGACTATTTTAGAATGACATTTATATTAAGTGATGTTTTTACAAACATAAGACTATATTAATGTAAAATCTTATTTTGGGGGCACTGATAATATTGACGTTTATCACACCTTACCTTGGTAGTTATCTAAAGGATCAAGTTGATGTGCATAATTCATGTATAATATGTATCATTTTATATATATATAACAAAGTGAATAAAAAGTAGTGTTGTTAATAAAATACTTAATTTTCACAGATAATCTTGAATTTAGAAAGGCATTTAAGCATGCCTTTCATGATTTTTTGGCAGCTAAGAAGTTGTTAAAGGAGCTACAAATAGCTCATTGAAACACACAAAACCTCAATATCAGAGAAAAAGGTCTCCTTATGCTGTTATGCTGTGGGACTCAGTTTTGATATATTTTTCAAATGTTTTTATCAGTGATTTGGATGTCATGAAGCCATGCTTATCAGATATGTTGATGGTGCAAAATTTGGAGAGATCTTTATTATGTTGAAGTACAGAGTTAGGATTTGAAGATTAAAATAACATGGAACACTATATTAAAAGTAACCAAAATGTGTTTAACCAGGGTAGATATGAAATATTCACGGAGTTGTTTAGAAAACATCTTCACATCTACAAAATGGAAAGCCTTTGCATTCGTAGCAGGGCTTACAAAAATTCCTGGAGATTTAAGTTAATGATGAGTTTTCTGTCAGAACCATCAGAATAGTCGTTGTGCTCTCCTGAATACCTGTGATACCTAAGTTGACTAAGAAAGGTGTTTGATCCACTGATGACTCTGTGCTAGTCAGAGCAAATAGGAGAGGGACTGTGTTAAATTCTGATATTTTGAGATGAAAATTCATAAATTAGAAATTTCCAAACTGTCACGGGACAAAGGTGATTGGAAGATCACACATAGTATATGGAAATTATTCAAAGAAATGGAAATATAGGGAATATCTACAACTGTTTTCTAAAATGTGTAGGTCAGGATATATAAAAGGAGTTAGGCTTACTTGGCGTAACTCCAAATGGCACTGGGTGGTAATTACATGGAGAGATTTTTAATTTAGTATAAAGAAGACTCTTNTCCACTGACGACTCTGTGCTAGTCAGAGCAAATAGGAGAGGGACTGTGTTAAATTCTGATATTTTGAGATGAAAATTCATAAATTAGAAATTTCCAAACTGTCATGGGACAAAGGTGATTGGAAGATCACACGTAGTATATGGAAATTATTCAAAGAAATGGAAATACAGGGAATATCTACAACTGTTTTCTAAAATGTGTAGGTCAGGATATATAAAAGGAGTTAGGCTTACTTGGCGTAACTCCAAATGGCACTGGGTGGTAATTACATGGAGAGATTTTTAATTTAGTATAAAGAAGACTCTTCAAACAAGTAGAGCTGTTCCGAGATGGAATGAACTGCTTCATGAGTCAGTCAGTAAGCTTGCCATCACTGGAGATGGTCAGTGAGATGTTCTTGAACGATGATCCAGCCGAGGATGTTGTAAAAATGATGCCTGCATTGAATAAAAAGTTAAACCAGTGTCCTGATAATATTCCTTTGGTTTTAAAGGACTGACATTTTGTCAAATAATTACTCAGGCTTATTATATTCAAAGTTTTAAGTGCTATAGTATACAAGTATATTCAATAATACCTGTCCTAAATAACTTACTATGTAAGGGGAGATGGACAATGTACAATTAAAAGTGTTGAAGATATTACATCACTTCATATATAGTCATAAGCTTTTTCTGTTTTAAATTGGCTTTTTTTAAACACGATTTTTATTTTCCTCAAGTTAATGCATATGCACAGTTTAAGAAGTCAAATAATTTCAAGGCTTATAAAAAACACACAGCCAACACCTGCCTGCCCCACCACACCTCATTTTTAGTTCCCAAGTCTCAAAGGAGGTCATTGTCAGCTCCTTAGCTTATGTAATTTGCTTAGGTAGGTGTTCTCTGCTTTTTTCAGATTTAAAATTTATACTGTCTGTTTGTTATGAAAGATGTGGATTTAACTTTTTCTTACACGCCCATCCTTCCCTTAATTTTTACCTATCACTATAGTTATACCCTAATTTTTGGTTAATCAATATTCTGTGTTAACATTAGTATGACTAAACAAATATTATATACATCAGAGTCAAATAAGGTACTATATACTTTCTCAAATAAGTTTTTTTAACAAAATTGTTTCTGGGCCATGTCTGTGGATGGAGCTAGGAAACAGCTTTTCATTGACCTATTTACGTATATACAGAAAACAAAATGTATAATTTCATGATTTTTCATAAAGGGAACTGTAATCATCACACTGATCAAGAACCAGTTAACTTGTTAATTTTTTGAAATTATTACCTAAGTTTTTCAGTTATTTGATATATATATGTGATACACATGTATTAAACAACTATACATATATATAGTTGTTTAATACATGTGTATCACTAATTCAGTCTAAAACTGTTAAACTGACCTGAAAATGTCGTCTTAGTATATGTAAATATAATAGGTATTCTGTTTTTTTTCTCTCATGTTATTTCAACTTCTGAGGCTTTTTTTCTGGGACGCTCTAGTTCACAGGTAGCAAACACAAGGCCCGCAGCCTGAATCCAGCCCTCCACCTTGTTTTAAGCTCTTGCTTAACTATTAAGGAGTAGTTACATTTATACAGTCCTAAAATTACATTCGGCCCTTTGAAAACAACTGTGAGACTGATGTGACCCAGTGAAAATGAGTTTGACACCCCTGCTCTAGATGACCTGATCTGCGGGTCTTGTGTTGGGATTTTTTTCTTTATTGGCTATCTTCTGATTCCTGGATCCTAATATCTATTCCTGGTTTATCATTTAATTTGGGTGCATGCCATAGCTTCCTTTTAAAATGTGAATGTGTATCTTTTATTTCTAAAAATGTTTTTATTCTATTCTTACATCTGAATTATATATTTTCTGTGGATATAATTCTTTCTTGGAAATTATATATTCCCTTATAATTTTGAAAATTTTGCTGTGTTTTCTCCTAACTTTCTTTGGTGGTTCTTGAGAAATCTGCCATCCGATTCCTGATACATTTTTAAAATTTTTTCTTTAATGAAACTCTTGGCCTTTTCTTTTTATTTCTGGTGTTCTAAAATTCACAATAACATACCCAGGGTGGGTCCTTCTGCAGTATTTGCTAGACAGTTAGTAAGTAGCTCTTTTCAATCTGAAAATTCATGTATTTAGGATTTGGTGGGGGTTGGTCCTGATTTTTAAAAGAACTTCAGCTTCTCCATTTTCTTTGTATACTTTTCTTTGAAGTTCCCCTTATTTGGATGTTAACTTTCTTAACTGCTCTAATTTCTCTAGTGTCTGCAAAGTCAAGTGTCTTGTTAGAAGCCACACAATTAAAAAGCTGCCTACATTCAGATATAAATCTGCCTAATGCAGATTTGTGTTTTTCCCCTAATCCCTAATGATAGATTATCCTAGTGAATCACACTGCAACTGAAGTTGATCTGTGTCAAATGGTGTGTTATGTAATTAGTATAAATACTTTGTTTAAAAGAAAAAAGTTCTTGCAGGTGGCAATACAGAATATCAGGTCTAAAATAAAGTATGTTGTTTGCAGCTTTATAAAGATCTTTAATCAAACCAAGTTACATTTTACAGAGAAGAAAAGGGATTAGTTCTGATTTCATAGATTTTCATAGGAAGTCTCTAAGAAATTTTGCATCTTATCCTTGACATCATGTAGAGATTGGGATTGTTGTGTTTTCTTCCGCTGTAGCTCATAGTCGTAGGCTGAGATAATATAGATTGGAGGTATACTTCATTCCTATTTCTGTTTCCTATTCTTATACTAACCTGTACTGTGAATTCTTACAGCTACAAAGTATATAGCAGATACATTGTTTGTTGCACTAATTTTTTTAAACAGACTTATGTTTCTGATAATACGGGACAAAGAAAAGAGTTAACATTATTGGAGACTCAGGTGAGCAATGAGGGGATCAAAACATTTTGATCTTTTTACTTGTGAGAATTAAGTTCTATCTAATGTTAAGAAGCATTTAACAACCTTTAAATTTCTCAAGAGCTACAATGTCTCCAACTTTCTCTTTGGTTGTGTGACTTGGAACAAATCCTAAAACAAATCCCTCTAACAGTTTTATAGCTGGATAGGTCTTTTTTAAAAAAAAAAGTTAGAAATATATGATCAATTCTGTGACAAGCCTTTTTTCCTAAAGTATTGTAGTTTACTTTTTTTTTAAGATTTTATTTACTTATTTTTAGAGAGGGGAAGAGAGGGAGAGCAGCATCAGTGTGTGGTTGCCTCTTGCATGTGCCCTACTGGGGACCTGGCCCACAACCCAGACAAGTGCCCTGACTGGCAGCCCTTTGATTTGCAGGTGGCACTCAGTTCACACCAGCCAGAGCTACTTTTTTTTTTTAAGAAATAGAATATTTCAAATTGGTATTGTCACACAGTGTACCTTTGCAAAATACTTTTGGAAAGTTGAATGTTACTGTCACTGACTTTGGAAACCAGCATATTTGACTCTGACCCTTGTGAAGTTCATCTTTTCCTGGGTTCCTGTCCATGGAAGGACAGTTTCCTGAAGGAGTACCATACTCATATTTGAATAAAAGGTACTTGAAGAAACTGCTCAAAATATTTGGATATGTATTTTATATTCATTAACTTTACTAGAAAAAATGAGTAAATATGCTGAAACTCTTTAAAATTTCTATATGTGAGTGGTATTACAGGACAGATTTCCTTTCAGAGCTGTATATCATGGCACATATAATACAGTGAGTAAATGATGTTTATATGAAGTTAACCATAAAGTTTATACTGTGTTCATCTTGCTTTATGCATCCTATGTCTTCATTTATTTCCTTTGAATAGTTAAAGTGTATTTATGTCAAAAGACCCTTTACATTATTAGGTTATTTTGGTTTCTGAGAAATATCTTTGTTGTGGCCACTGTCAGTTTCTCTCGGTGGTGGTAGTGGTGGGCAAGTGGATTTGGTGAACTTTGTGAGTCGTTTACTTTCAGTGGGAAATTGTCTTATACAAGAATGTCTGGAGCAACCTGCATTGTGGATACATGTGCACCCCCTGTCCCCAAGTATCCAACACTTTATTCCAGTTCCTGCTAGGCAGGATCAGCTAAGGAGGAAAACACCCCCACATTCCTGACTTGGACATCAGTCCTCTGAAGAGGGATTAGAGGAAGAATATTTAACTAAAGTGATGTTTTTTAATGGGAACCAGAAATTACAGTCTGACACACAAAAATGTGGGTGATCAGGAGCTGGAAGGTTACAAAATAATGAGGATAACACTGGGTATAGAAGACGAGCTGTCCCAGAACCTCTGGAGGCAGGCTAATATGGATCTTCCTGCAGTCCTGTCTGTGGTCACCCCTGGAGTCCACCTTGCCAGGGCCACACCCACCTCTGTCCTTACTACCTCGGCCTCCTCAGAAGCCTCCATGGCCCCTGTGTTGGCCTCAGTAGCCTCCCCAATCTTAGCCTCCTGGACCATCACGATGATCATCTCGATAACTGTCCCCCAAACGAGAGCCTCCTGGTTCCCTTCCAGGTTTATCTGGTTTAGGGGTCTTACAGTGGGTGCATTCATTCTTCCAAGAGATGTTCATGTTCTCACTTATAGGATTAGGACACTTCCAGTCCCTAGCTCGCTGCCGTCCTCCACTGCCACCACCTTCACTGGGGCATTCTCGATGGCCACCACCACTGTCACCAAACCTGTCAACAGCTGTTTTAGCAGAAGTAGGTCATCAGATGATGCCGTTGTCTCTCCCTTCAGTTTGCCTGTTTCCCTGTGTACAGATTAATCATGGGCTGCCTTGTTTTCTTATCTGTCTTAATAATACCAATCTAATTGAACATAGCAACCACAGACTCAATTGTAACATTCTCATCAGGCCTTGCATGAAGATGGTAGTGGTGTCTGAATTATCCTATTCAGAGTCATGATATGATCCTTGGTCCCAAGAAGTACCAAATCTATCAAAGCCACCACAGTTGCTTGCACCAACACTGCCACTGCCTCGGCTCCATGGCCTCATCCCCCACAGTCCTGCTGGCCTCCCCTGTAGCCACCACCACCATCACTACTCTGGTCCTGATGGTCATAACCTCAGCCACAGCTGCCACCACTCATGTGGGACTGATGTTGGCCATTGATCTCTCCACCACCCCCTCCGCCACCTCCACTGCTACTGCTGTACTGGTTCTGTTGTCCATAGCCCTGACGAGGATTATAGGAGCTGTCCAAAGCTAGGCTGCTGGCCACCACCACCATTGTCACCATCTCCATGGCCTCCCAGGCCTGTGGGTCCTCTTCACCCTTGGCCCCATGACCCCCACTGTGGGGCTGCCCCTAGGTGTTGCTCTGAGAACTACTGTAACTTCCCGGGTGCTGCTGGGAGCTGGCTGGGGGACATAGCCAGATGAGGACCTTGCCCATAAGATGACTGGGAATTCTAGCCACAGCCATCACCACCAGTTGCTCTATGTCTGTGGGGAGCTGACTGGTGCCATAGCCTGTGTTTTGGGTCTGTCCAGAAGAACCATAGGTGTTCTGGCCGTAGCCTGAACTGTCCCCTGACTGGCTGTAGCCACTATAGCTATTCTGTCCTCAGGACTGATAGCTCTGCTGGGAATGACCTTGCCCAGGATGGGTGGGGCAGGTCCCAAAAGCTTTGGGTGGCTTGTTCGGTATAGTCATGAAGCCATGTCTGTGCGTGTGCACACAGGCTGACATGCAATGAGATTCTTCCAACACCACAGAACACCGACGCCTCCAGGACTCTGGATATATTCTTAAACCATTTTTGTGGTTGTCACTGCTAGGGCCCCATGGAGTTTGCCTGTTGTAGCCCAGGTAGTATAAATATAGGCCTCATTTTTCTCTATGGATTTTTATCGTCAGAGTGGATCTTCATGTAAAATCCTGGAGAAGCCACAGAGATTTTACTGTCGCTGTATGGTGATTGTGTCCTATTTTTCCTAGTTCATTACTCACTACTTCATCTAGGAAACTCAGTTTTGGTCCCCTAATTAGGCACAAATACTAAACCCCAGCTTTTGGTAGCTCATGAAGTTCCTTTAATTCCTACTCTGTACTTTGTATGTTCCCTCTTCGTGTATGTCACTTGGTACTTTCTCTTCCTTCATGTGTAATGATGTAGTTTTACAGTTGGTCTTTTTTTCACAAGATCATATCAGATCATATCATGGTATGTAGAAGAGGGAAGAATTTCTGTTCTGTGCATCTTGACTGAAGGTCATAGGTGATTATCTGTGTAGAGTTAACAATTCAAAATGTTCCCCAAATTCATCTTCATCTCTGCAAAAATTGTCTTAATGTGGGTACTCAGGTACACTTACATGCAGTATACAAACTGCATTTTCTAGTAGTTGCATACTCATAACTATTTCCAATTTAGTTGCTTAATCACATATCTTTATAAAATAGAATATTAGGCAAAATGAGACACTGAGGCACATTAGAATTTAAAAGATGGAAGAGACAAAGTTCATGAACATAAAACATTAGGCTCATAGTTATAAAACCATTTAATTGCTTAGGCTAGGTGAAATTGATGAGACTACCATTTTACAGTCTTTTCTGCACCTTAAATTTATTAGCTTAAAGTCAGGAGAGTTTTACTTAAACACGAATTATCATTCAGCATGTTTTTCTTCATTGCTAAATAGTTTTGAATTGTGTCAATAACTGACTATATTTTTGAGCTTAAACTTGATATTTGCAAAAAGAACACTAATTTATAAACATGGTGATTGGCTTAAACCATTTGTTCTGGGAAATAGAAAAGTAAACTTGTACAATTCAAATAAAACTTTCTGTACCCTAATACAGACAAGGAACAATCCCAGAGAGAGAAATATATAATTACCTACTACTTTAAGAAGTGTACCCTGGGATATATACTCTATAGATTTATGTATAAATTCGGCACAAATAATGCCCCCCTTTTAATTACAAAAGCCTTTATTACAAAATTATAGGCAGGTAATTCTGTAACACAATAATGTCACACTCAAGCATACCATGTGACATTTTTGGTGAAATGTTCGTATTAAAACTATAAATTATTACATCCATATTATTACCCTACCAACCACACTCCAGCAGGCCTTCTGCTGGACCCTGTATTTTTAAAGATAATATTTTTTATAGTTAACTATATTGATCAAATAACATATTTCAAGAAATGTTCCCTGGTCTTATCTAACATAAAATGTGTTGGGGTTTTTTTTTTTTTTATTTGCTTTGTGTATGGGGACAGCTTACAGAATTCCCCTAGTTCAAGGTGAAAGGAGCTAATGTTAGAGGAATATTCCTCCGGTTACTTAAATGAGGAAATGAGGAAAACAAACAAACAAAAAACAAGTTGCATATATTTTCTCTAAATTATCTGCCATTTTTTGTAATGCAGTCTTTTAGGGCCTTTTTAATTCTTTTTATTTAGCTTAAGTTAATTATTAACTGACTTGTTTAATATAACAATAAGACCTTTTTATTTAAATATTAAGACTTCTGTCATTTTGAACTCTTACTTGCCTGATGGAAATAAACTATACATACATAATATGATTTTTGTATTACATTTAAAACTACATAGCCATGAACACAATGTGTGTAGGTATTATAGAGCCCACTTCCAAAACTATGCTTAAAACACTCATTAAAAGCCATTATTATTTTCATTTGAAGTGGGTTATTAAGTTCTAGAATGGTAACGATTATAAAATAACTTTGAAGAAATAACAGAAAATAAACTATGTTTCGGTTAATTCTCTATATATTGCTTAATTTTGAAAATATCAGATGTACATATATATAGCATTTAAATTATTCTGACTTAACAATGTAAAACTCAAACATATTTATATTAAATTTTATAATTACATACTTTTAGTAGATTAGCTAAAACATTTAAAAAGTGAGTACTTTGATATTTTACAGTAGCCTTCTTACAATATTATTTTCTAATTTTCTCAATTTCAAAATATTCTGGGAAACAACAATGAAGAAATTCATTAAAACCTTGTAGAAAATTAATCTTAAATTTTTAAAAGTTATGCATATGTCAATTCGGCATAAGCTTTTCAGAACTCAGTGTTAATTAAAAGTGTTCCTTACAGCAAGCACAGTATGACTAATTTATAGTCAGTCTGTAAAAGAAAGAATTTGAAGTTTGTTTTCATAGTATCTGACTTCCAGTGTTTCCAAAATGAGAAGCTATTTTTTAAAGAACCTACAAGAAAAGGTTGATTTTTATTATAGTGGTCTATTTCTAAGTTATCTAATCCCAAATCCTCTTCAATTTATCAATAGTAGTATATGAGCAGGCCAGCTGCTCGTTCTGTCTAAATCTGAACAAAACAAGTAATTTTAATTATCTGTAGAGCTATTTTAAATGCCACAGATTTCAGGCTATCCAAGTCTCACATTAAAAACACAGAAAAGAGTGGTTTGTTTACCTTTGGTCTTGTTCCTTTTGTTGCTTTTCCACCTGGGGTGTTGGAGTCCTGCCTTTGAGGAAAAAACTAGGTATCACCTGTAATGTTTTGATCGAATATTTAAGTTTCTGTCATATAGCTCACAGGCAGTTTCTGTATGGTTTTCAGATGGTTAAATTAATTGAAAGCCAAATTATGAGACCAAGTAAGTTAGAGATAAAATTGTCTTTTTGCTGAAAGAACAAATTGCTTACTTCACAGCTGGAGAATCCGGTTCTGCCTGTTAACCGCCCAGTCTTTAGATTAAAGAAAGATCATTTTCATTGGAGCTAGTTGGTTACAGGAAGTCCTGGTTAAAAGGCCTGCATGGAGTGTTTGGCACAGGCTCCGTCATCCAATCCTGTATTACATATAAAATACATTAGTCACTTAAAAGGGGGTTTGAATTTAAACAAAGGTTTCTTTGTTTCTTTAGGTATCAGACCTTGCTAAATATACAGAATTTGGAATAGGAATGGAAAGAAGCTTGGTGTAAAGGCTTTTTGGTTCCATTTACTTTAAAATGAGTCAATTGTATCATATTTTAGGAAATCTCCAGGGCTCACTCATAAAAAAAAATTGAACTTCAGAGCCACAACTGCCAGAAAAGAGGGTCCTGTCTTTTAACCTTGCACCCCATTTTTATTATACCTGCTATTTTCATTTTAAAATAAGCTTCTTCCTTAGTTTTCAATATAGAAAATGAAAGTTATGCAGCAATATGCAGCTTCATATCATAAAGGTATGCTGTTTTATATCAATATAAAAATTCAAAACTAATTTATACCAGAGTCAAGTATTTTTTGAAAAATTAGAAACGAAGTGCCCCAAACACTGCTAAATTTTCTTACTGTCCCTTTTTCTCTGCGTGATTTTTATGATTTGAGGATGAGAGGAGGGACATTGGTATAATTTCCATCAAAATAACATTTGCATTTGTTCTTTGATTTAGTATCTCCACCTCCTGGAATCTGTTCCCAAAATAAGAAATGAGTCTCTCCCATACTTATTCTTCATAGCACTCTTTGTAAATACAAATCCCTGAGATCCACCCAAAAGTCCTTCAGTGTGGGTCTGGCTTAATAAACAGTGAAACACCCTATAATGAGCCTTTTGCTCACTTATAAAGAATATAGTAGTAAAGAAGATGTCTTTACACTACTTCAGAGTTATTTTAGGATTTACTGGTTAAAGAGATGGAAGGTAGAACACAAGAGTGTATAATATATATACACTAAAGAAAGAAAGGAAGTCTGGAGACACATACAGAACTATCACCCAATCGGTAAATAGCAGTTAACATCTAAAGTGCCCAAACTGTGATCTTTAAAATGTCACTTTTTCCATATACATGTTTATATTTTCAAAAAGAAATAATGGAAGGGGACAATGAACTAAAAACTAATGAAAATGGTTACTTACAGGAGAATAGATGGGATAGAGAGAGAAGGACTCCCGATTGTACTTTGTTTTTATAGTTTTGAATTTGGAACCACATAAATGTTTTGAAAAGTAAATCTTAAAAAATAAAACTGAAAAGCAAAAGCATGCTGAAACAAGTGAACCTGGCTCTGTGGTGATGTAACCATACTGAGAGGGGTTGTTTCAGGTAATTTTTAAAACCTGATATTTTGACAGTACATCTCTTGTGTGATGTATTTCAGAGACAAGAATAACAACAAAGAGATTGTAATCTGCATTTAGTAATATTTTTAGCAATAATAATGGTATTGTGGTATTGAAACTCATATATTGTAGGATAAGACAACTTGTCAATGACAGTGTTACTAGGAACTATAGTTTTCAGCTTAAGAAAAAAGTTACACAATTTAGGAATCTAAGTAAAAACTCTGTAATATTTGATTTAAAATGGAAAAATCAGTATGAGTCCATGAATTAAATTTTTTCCAGTAGGAAAGTGTGTATTTTATTCATCAAAAGTTAAAATATTTGTCATATGTTAACGTCTCTATTGCCTTGAGTATTTTTATAGTACTATTGATTTCTTTCCAGCCCTTTTAATTTTTTAAGTATATTTTATTGATAATACTATCACAGTTGTCCCAATTGTTTTCTCCCCTTTATCCCTCCTTCTCCCTGCAACTCCTAACCTTCCAGCATGTCCCCCACCCCTTAGTTCATGCCCATGGGTTGTTGTATAAGTTCTTTGGCTTCTCTATTTCCTATACTATTTTTAATCTGCCCCTGTCTATTTTATGCCTACTAATTATGCTTCTTGTTCCTTGTACCCCCTTCTCCCCATTCTCACCCCCTCCCCACTAATAACCCTCCATATAATCTCCATTTCTGTGATTCTGTTCCTGTTCTAATTGTTTGCTTAGTTTTTGTTTTGTTGTTTAAGTTCAGTTGATAGTTACAAGGTTCCTGTCATTTTACTGTTCACAGTTTTTGATCTTTTATTTCTTAAGTAAGTCCATTTAACATTTTATATAATAAGGGCTTGGTGATGATGAACTCCCTTAACTTGACCTTATCTGGGAAGCACTTTATCTGCCCTTCCATTCTAAATGATAGATTTGCTGGATAGAGTAATCTTGGACGTAGGTCCTTGCCTTTCATGACTTTGAATACTTCTTTCCAGCCCCTTCTTGCCTGTAAAGTCTCTTTTGAGAAAGCAGCTAACAGTCTGATGGGAACTCCTTTGTAGATGACTGTCCCCTTTTCTCTTGCTGCTTTTAAGATTCTCTCCTTATCTTTAATCTTGGTTAACTTAATGATGATGTGTCTTGGTGTGTTCCTCCTTGGGTCCAACTTGTTTGGGACTCTCTAGGCTTTCTGGATTTCCTGGAAGTCTGTTTCCTTCACCAGGTTGGGGAAGTTTTCCTTCAGTATTTTTTTACATGGGTTTTCAATTTCTTACCCTTCCTCTTCTCCTGGCACCCCTATGATTTAGATGTTGGAGTACTTAAAGTTGTTCCAGAGGTTCCTAAGCCTCTCCTCATTTTTTGAATTGTTTCTTTATTCTGTTCCAGTTGGATGTTTATTTCTTTCTTTTGTTCATAGTCATTAATTTGAGTCCCAGTTTCCTTCCTTTCACTGTTGGTTCCCTGAATATTTTGTTTTATTTCATTTTGTGTAGCCTTCATTCGCTCCTTCATTTTGTGACCGACCTCAATCAGTCCTGTGAGCATCCTGATTACCAGTGTTTTCAACTCTGCATCAGATAGGTTGTCTTAGCTTATTTTCTAGAGTTTTGATCTGTTCTTTCATTTGGGTCATGTTTCTTTGTCTTGCCGCACCTGTTATGCTGTAAGGGTGCAGAGCCTTAGGTATTCGCCAGGGTGGAGCAACCCTCAATTCTGAGTTGTGGCTAGTCTGCGGGGGAGGGTTAGGGCGGGAACAATGCCACTTGCTCTAGCACCACTTTCCAACAAACTCTCCTGTGAGACTGGGGGTTTCTCTCATGGTCACAACTTCCACGGTTTTTTACAGCTAGTGGTTTTGAGTCTTTAGTTTCCTGGTCAACCAGCCTCTCTTCACCTGCACAGTCCATCGCCTTGCTGCTGGTCCTCTCCTACCATCTGGCTGCCTGTCTCTGCCCCTCTTACTGGTCTTGATGAATGTTTCTTTAACTTTTTGGTTGTCAGAGTTCCATGCAGTTTGATTTTCTGGCAGTTCTGATTGATGATTATTTTTAAATTGGTTGTTATCTTTCCAAGGAAACGAAGCATTTCTACTTACACCCACCCTGGCCAGAATTCCTCTACATTTTTTCTTTCTTAAAAAATACATTCTTCCCCCATAGTTTGTCCACTAAAAGGATCTAGAAAACAATGCCAAGTTAATAGCAACAAATGCCCATAGAGCCTAGGCTGCAGTCATTAAAAGGCCATCCATATGAAGGGAAGAAGGCCTCCTTAGGCAATGGCTGACTCTAGGTCTGGAATATTATTTCTTACAAAAAAGCCAGAAGGTATTAAAGAATGTAGGAGTTGTACCAAAAGAACGTAACCAAATGAAAGAGGACTCCCACTGACCAAGAATGGGTAACTGAAAAAGAACTGTGACTATATATTGAAACACATCAAGTGTATTTTAGTAATCTACTATTTCATAATGCTATCCCCCACAAACCAAAGAAAGCAACTTGATCACCTTTGGAGGTTAGTAGAGCACAAATTTATTACTATTAAATTAGGAAATGAAGGCAAAGGATTGATCATTTATGTTTTCTCTCCATTGAATGTAAATAGAGGTAAATAAGTAGTTGATGAAAGCTTACTTTTTTGCAAAAAATCCAACTAGTACATGCAGAAAGAATATAGAACTAGAAAAGCCGTGATTTTATAAGCTATTATAAAATAATGGAATTTAGCAGAGGTCATCAGTGGTTGCTAAACTCATTCGACGATACTATTTTGGCTGAATCAGGTTGACTCCACTGATCTATTTTAACATCACTAAACATGGTACAACCAGATGCCTCCTACGTACCAGCACCATATGGATATTTTTAAAGAGAGTTGGTAAGGATTTATTAGATTTTTTTGTTCCATGTATTTTTTAACTAATATATATTTACCTGAAATGTCTATCAGAATCTGACCAAGTCAGATTGACCTGTCCCACACAGTAGTAAATTGTAATATTTTGTGATAATTTTTTTAGAACTTATTTTAGTTTTTCATTTTGTTGTTTCCCAATTTGCTTCTAATTGGATATAATGTTCTTTATGTACAGTGCTATGCAAAATAAATTTTTATAGATAAAAGTGGCCCCACTTCTCCAGTAAACTGCATATTTATACAGACATATTCACACACTGGAAATGCAGATAAGCTGAAATATTGTAAGTTCAGATTAAATATTTTGGTTTTTAAAACACGAACACTTTGGCCCTGGCAAGTGAGGTTCATTTGGTTTGATTGTTGTCCTGTGAACCAAAAGGTTGCAGGTTCTATTCCCAGTTAGGGCACATACCTGGATTGCAGGTTCCGTTTCTGGTCGGGGCATTTAAGGGGAGCAGTCCTTCGATGTTTCAATCTCACATCAATGTTTCTCTCTCTCCCTCCTTCTCTAAAGTGAATAAATATATCCTCCAGTGAAGATAAAATTTTTAAACCATGAGCACGTATTTAAGAAGATAATGACAGGAGATAAGGCCATTTACATTCTGATGGAATGTATTTTAAGAAGACAAAAGACAAATTTAATGTGAAAATTAGAATTAATGACTGAGGTCTGTGGAAACTAGTCCATTTCTTTTTCTCTTTGTAGCCTTTTTTTGTTGGCCTATTAACATATTGCTTGTTTTCTTTACATTACCCATTTTCTCTTTCTTAGGCCAATTATTACTAACTTAATTTTACCAGTAAAATAAGGGAAAATGATGAAATGTATACTATAGCCTTCTCTTAAACTGGTTTGTTTTGTAGTCAATAGGTTTAAAATCTTGGAATGAGAACATGGTCAAAATATTTTGATGTGGCTGTCTGATTGTATATTTGCTATAAAACCACTTTATATCTCTCTAGGTTGGCAAATAAACAAGACAAGGAAGGGGCTTTAGGAGAAGCCGATGTGATTGAATGTCTGTCTCTGGAAAAAATGGTCAATGAGCACAAGTGCCTGTGTCAAATAGTGAGTCTTGGAGTTTGTTTTTTGCCCTATGAAATATGTTCAGTATAATTTAGTTTTTGTAAAGATGATAGGTGATTAGGTATAGACAGCTATCAAAATAATTCGTTAGTGTTTTTAAATAGTTCTTTCACCCCAGAAATCACTTTCTCACAGTTTTTAAATATGACTTAATATTGTAATATGTTTTCTATTTAATTATTGACTTCCATAAACTATCATTTGAGATTTTAAAGACTAGGTTTGCTTTTGTGTAAGATATTGCTGACAGGACTTATAAGCTATTCAAGTACATCTTGCTATAAATTTTGTAAATGGTAAAAAAACACATAAATATAAAACTTAAACATAGGAGAGGTTTAAATGAGTTTTAAAACATCACATCAAGAAGTTTATTCTGGTTTCAGAACATGATCATTAGACTGTTAGTCTTAAAAGACAATCAGTACTATAAATTCCCAGGTATAAGGAATTAAAAAATTTGTTCTATTTTTCATAAGTGGGGGTATTTTCCTTCTGGAAGTTCAGTTTTGTTTTCCAGTGAGTTTGTTTAAGGTTCTAACTGGCATTGTTGGAACCTTAATAATATCTCTCATAACTTACAGATACTGCATTTGAAATATTTCGACTTCTATGTACTAATGTACTAATATTAGTGGTCTGGCAAAGGTATGTTTTGTGAGTTCAATATGCAAGTGCTTTATATCATTAATTTAATGGGTTGATTTTTATTTACCAGAAATTAATGGTTTATGAGCACATTTTTGTGGAGAACTTTGTTTTAATCTTTGAGTAAATTGCTGTTTTTCAGGAACCTTGTTCAGCAGTCTTGGGATCTGGAAAGAAAATCGACAAGTCCATTAAAAAAGGCCTTTATTGGCTGCTACATATCATTGCGAGAGACTTTGATTCCTTAAATGAACGGATCCAAAAAGACACGACAGAACAACGTGCTCTGGAGGAACAAGAGAAACGGGAGAGGGCTGAGCGAGTCCGCAAATTACGAGAAGAAAGGTAAGTAGGTTAATTTTGTACCACAGTGCGTTTGAAAAGTCAAAAAATATACCGAAATTTTATGAACAATTTCTTAGTTCTATCTGTTCAGTTTCCTTTTTCTGTCTGAAGGCAGACACTAGGTCAGTTTTCTGCTTTTATGGATCTTTTTCTGTACAAGTTTGGGTGATAGGACTCTACTTTTCCTCATGGTGTCATGGTAGTTCAATTTATTCCTTATATATTTATTACTACTAAGAGTTTTCAAAATTTTATCTCCTATTTTATATGGGTACCCTTATTGCAGTGGTTTTTTGAGCAATAAGCTGATTTTTCTTCTCAGAGGGCATTTGGCAGTGTCTAGGGCCTGTTTACTTAGCACAGCTGGGGAGATGCGCTGCTCCTGGCAGTGTAGTGGCCAGAGGCCAGGAAGCTGCTCAGCACCATACACTGCACAGGACTGTCCACTACAATGAGTTACTGAGTCCACTATGTCAATAGATTGAGAAACCTTCCGTTCCGCAAAGACAGAAGTAATCTGTTAGTGGATCAGTCAGCTGAAGCAAAATCCAGTCTTCAACACTTCAGAAAGTAAACTAAATTGTACCGTCTCGAGATTTTGAAATATATTTTTCAAGTTATTTTAAAAATACATTTCTTAAAAGGAAAGTGTTAAACTAAATTTGGCAAACTGAATTTAAAAAGAAATTATTACATAAATTCTACCACAGAATCACATATAATAATCTTAATATTGCAAAAAAAAAGTACTCAGATTTTATTGAAAGTCGAATTTAGTGCTTAATCCCAAAATTTATCTTTTCTTAACTGGATAGTTGCATGGAAGGGGAGGGGGAAATGAAAATATGTTTACATGAGCTCCTGTAAGATCCAAAGTTGTCTTCCATCTACCTAAGTAATTGCTAGCTTTCCATGTGCTTCAACATAGTTACTACCTAGTAGACATGAATCCACTTGGTGATGCCTTTTTGAGGTGTTTGTTCTCTTACACTGTCAGGGAAATCCTCTGATTATGGGTGTTTTTCATTTGATTTAGAGGTGGACTTAAAAGAAAGAAATACTTGTAGAGATAACTATCCATCCCCAAGCGCTCAGTTTTATGAGCAGGTAATTTATCTAGGTCTCTCCTAACACTGTTATGAGGTTTTAGTGCCTGTGAGAGTATTTGGTTTTCTATCCTGCTGTATATTTCCATGATACAAAGCTCAGTACAACCAGTCATTCATGTAGGCCTGCCTTTTATATATTTAGAAAAGTAAAATATATGGTCCTACTTTGGTGAAGACTTCTCTTCCATTAAGAAAACAAACAAAAAGAACAAATAATTGAGTTGGATAAAAGAAACTTAGTCATTTTTTCCAAGGTCTTAAGTTTTCTATAAAGATATTCTAGGTCATGTTATGGCTTTTCAAAACCCATTCCCCTTTCCTTCTTTTTCCTAGCCATGCCACTTGAGGTCTGAGGCCTTTCTTGTTAAGCAGAGTCTCCATAATTAAAAGTAAATTGGCATTTAGGGAGGAGTGATTTAAAAAAATTGCCCTGGCTGGTGTGGCTCAGTAGATTGAGTGCCAGCTTGTGAACGAAAGCATTGCTGGTTCGATTCCCATGCCTGGGTTGCAGGCCAGGTCCCCAGGAGAGGGCACGTGAGAGGCAGCTACACATTGATGTTTCTCTCCCCCTTTCTCCCTCCCTAAAAATAAATAAATAAAATAAAAACTTTTACTTTATTAAATCTATCTAATAGATTCAGATACTTGTGAAAAACTGTAAAGCACATCATAGTTGGTATCTGAAAACAGTATTTTAATACTAGATACCTGAAATTGCTTGCTAATCAATTAATACCATTAATAACAATTACAGTCCTATAAGTATGTTCATGTACAGAGTGCTTTCACATATATAACTTTAGCTGAAGCAACCCTATGAAGTAGGTATTTTTATCCACATGGGAAGGCTGTTGCTCAGAGATCCAGCTATATGTCCAAGGTCACAGAGGTAGTCAGTGGCAGATTTCTAAATCTTGGCTTTCTTGGTGTAGCATGAAATTAATAGGTGTCATAGTAATGAACATTTACATTACTATGCTATACTCTCGGCCTAGTTGTAGATCTATACTAGTTATCCTTCTGTCTTTAGCTACTTGTTTTATAACTTAATTACTCTTCATGTATGGGACTGTATTAACTATAAATCACAAAGGTAGTAAGTGTTTCAGTAGTAATGAATATGGAAATACTTATTTAATCTAAGTGGTATAGTGCAACTTATCTTTATAGCCTCTTCTGTTATGCAAAGCAACAGTCATTGTCTAGTTCATGTGTGATGAATAATTTGACACAGCCCTTCAGAAGAGGGTTAACAAGAGGACTTATTTGTTAACATCAGTGATGAGGACACCATTGGTTTGGGATGGTAATTAATAAACTGATAAATATAAACAACTTAGCACATAGAAAAATGATTAATATGCACTGTTGAAATTAAGAAATCACTCCTAGGGAATGTTATTTTTGTCCACATTTTTTTAATTGAAATGAATAATCTTTACCTGGGGGTAAAGTCCTGTTACCTGCATAAGGATTTCTGAAACTCAGCAGTAATTCAAAGCCTCAGGAATTACATTTTTTCCCCTCTCTCAAACAATAGGGAACAAAGAGAGCAAGAGCAGGTGGAACTCAATGGAACCAGAGGTCTGGCTGAGGTGGACCCAGAACCAGTTATTGTTAATCCTTTCCAGCCGATAGCAACTGTAATCATTGAGGTATGGATGGTGGCAAGTGTAATTTTTGTATCTTAAGTTATAAAATTGGAAGTTAAGAAAGGAGCTAGGGAATTGGGAAAGGAGGCAGAAGTGTTTCACCAGAGACCAAGTATTTCTAAAAGAATTAAATGGGAGACACAGGTTAAAGGTTTGTTGCTTTTTTTCTCTTCAAATTTCCTTGTAGTATAAAGAGGAAAGGTGACTTCAGCATTAACTGAGAATAAAAATTAAGATTGAATGTAGCCACTGTAAGAGGTGCTGTTCTGAAAAATCTTTTTTGTTTTATTTCCTATGTTATTAATATATTTACTTTTATTAACATTGTGTCCTTGTATTGCTCTTACTATCCTCTCTTTACAGTAATATTTAGATGCTTACAATGCATTATACTACATAAATGAATTTCTTACCCAGGATACTTAAGAGTGTTTCAAACTATAAAAATTTTTTTATATGTAAATGTGACTTATTTTAATTGTAATTGGCAAAACTTTTAGCAAAATTAACTTGTAGGTTATTAACCATGAAGAAGTAAAGGGGTTTTGTGTGTGGGGTGTGTGTGTATGTCTGTATATCTGTGTCTTTGTTTTTGTTTTCTACTGGTGCCCAGAGTTTGCAAAGTTTACTCACCCTCAGCAGCCATGCCTCCTCCAAGGCAGAGCTTCCTATACTTGCTCTCCCATCGCCAGTGCTTAATGTGGCAGCTGTTTGCTGGTCCCACTGCCTGTATGTTTTCCATTCCTCTTCCCCTGTCACTGCCTCCTTCCACACAGGTGCTCATCTGGAAAGGTGGATGGTTGTTTCTTCCTTGGGGCTGCTGCTGAGGAGGGAGGCAGCTCCACAGGTAAGAAGATGATTGGATAATTTTCTGTTGCTTTATTTTGCAAAATAATTGGAATATGAAATATTTGGACTTAAGTTGCTTAGGTACCAGAAGGTTAACTGTATTTAACCTTTTTATTAACGCCTTTGCATTGAACATAATTAAATGTGTGCTTTGTACAGTAAAGCTGTCTGTTTTTGAAAGCTGTTTTAATAAGAAGCTATTGTTTTGTCTTCCTCCTATTATTTTTGTCAAGTTTTGTTTTATGCTCTTTAAAACATATTGGTGGAGAAGAGAGAAATCAAGTTTGACTTTTCAGTTTGAAACATTAATTTTTATGTCTAATTCACTCACCTTGTGAATAATGGCCAATTTTCTAGTACAGTGGTTACCTAGAAATGACCTTAATGCTTCTACCAGCATTATACTTTTCACTGAATGAAGATGTGACCCATACTGGTGTGTGAAGTGGTATACCTTACATTGGAAATCCCTGAGTCAATTACTGGCATGGGGAAAGTGCACCAGTTACTCTTTTAAGCTACAATAATTTTAAGGCTTGTAAAGAAATGAAACAAATGAAAACAAATTACCTGTAGTCTTTTATACCAAGCATATTTTTCTTTTTCCTCTACAAAATGTATTCATTAAAATCATTGCATTTTAGAGAAGCACCTTATATTTATTTGATTTTTATCACAGATTAAAAATGTTGAGGCATTGGTTCCAGTGGAATCAATGGAATATTAATAAACTTTGAATAAACCTAATTATGCCGGAGCACTTTGTATAAGATAAAAATGACATTTCAAATCTGGGAGAACTGGATGTTGGGACAACTGAACAATCATCTTGAAAAAAGTAAAATTTTCAAACACTGTATATACCATATTAAATCCAGAAGACTGAAATGTATTTTTTTTAAAAGAAGCCTTAAAAAGAACTAGCACATAATAGTGTTAAACATTTATATATTTGGAAGAGGAAAAACTTTCAAAGTGAGGCAGTCAAGCCACAAGCCATGACGTAAAAATAGATCAATGTTATTTGATCAATAGATCAAATAGATCAATAGATCTTATATTATTTTAAAATCTGTTCTACAAAGCTAAAGGCAATAAAACCCAAACAAACCCTAATGACAAATATTTGAGACACATAGGACCAACAAGGACCCTTAAAATTATGAAAATAATGAGAATCAAATAGAAAAGTGGACATTGATTTACAATGGGTAGTTCCTTAAAGAAAAGTAAAAATGTCAGTAATTGTACTTAATAGCTCATTTTCATAGTGATAAATAGTAATAAAAACAGTAAGTTAAACCAATACTGAGGTAAAAAGACTTATTTGTTAGTTTGATAAAGATATAAAAGATGGATAATGATATACAGTATTGAAAAAGATATAAGGAAATATCATTCTTCAACCTTTTGCCTGGGATATAAATTGACCTTATTTTTCTAAAGGGAAGGTTGTAATGTGTCACATTTTAAAATGTGCTTACTTAGTATCAACAATTCTGATGTTAGGAATTTATTGTAAAGAACTAATTCAGTAGTTGTGTTTCTTTTAATAGTGAAAAATTGAAAGTAACACCTTTGTTCATTGATCAGGAATTTGTAAAATAAGTTATAATGACTTATTCATTATCATAGTATTCAAAATGATAATGTAATTGATGAAAGTAATCATTGCTAACACATGACATTTAGGTAACACTTGACAAGGCGTCAGGCACTTTTTGAAAGAAATATACTTAAGTTAAAACTTCAGTTCTTTTTGTTTAACAGACACGTAAATATGTAAATATAGAGGAACAGTGTACCACATTTATGTATGTTTGTGGGTGGTGTATGTCTGTACGTGTGTGGTAGGCAAAGAAAAAAGCATCTCTTAGTTATTATACACCGAATAGTGGTCATCTGTAGGTTGTAGATTTACTGGTAATATTTGTTTTCTTCCTTTATACAATCTGTTTTTTGGATGTTTGGAAAATAGCATGTTTCAATGATGTATTTAACAAATAATTTTAATAGAAACATACAGTTTTCCAAAGTTACAGAATACTCTTGGATTATTTGCCTTTTCCTTTAAAACTGTCTTAGATACAATTGTTATATTGAAGATGATATATTTCATTTTTGTTAGAATGAAAAGAAGCTTGAAAAAGAGAAAAAGAGGCAAAATGTGGAGAAAGACTATGATAACTGCCCCCAGAAGCACAGAATGGAGCACGAGCAAGTGGAGACACGGAGCCAGATCAGCGACAGCAGCCGACAAGCCAACGAGTTTGGAATAGTAGAAAATTACAGCGACGCTTTAACACAGCAGTTGGAGAATGAAGATGAGACATACCAGCCATCATCAGAATCAGGTGATAAATCTAGTTGTTAAATAAGAAGGTTACATATGTATCGTATAAACTTAGTTACACCTTTTTGTCATGATTATTTTTATAAACAATTATATTCTTGTCTCTAAATGCAGTATTTATCATGGTTTTTTTGTGGTTTTTAGTTACGCATTAGTCAATTTGCTAACCTGTGTTTTTATTCAAGATGCCTTGAAATGTAGTCTTTTGCAACTTTTAAAAGAACTACAGAAATTTTCAGTTTTATTTTCATAATTTTGGAATATAATATAGCCCCAGGAATCCTTGAAATGTATTTAATACCTCAAAGGCTTTTTGAGGGTTTTTTTGTTTTTTTAAGCCCCATAATGCTATGATCAGCATCATGTCCTTTATCGACCTGCTACTTCTGTAGGCTTCAGCCATAATCAGTTCAGCATTTTTAGAGTCTTATCAGATAGCCATTTTTCTCTTATTTTAATATCATAGAAAATTTTCAACTCATAATTAATTTTCTTTTTCTAAGCGATATGTAATTTAGCTGGAAGTTGATGTCTTTTGGTATCCTAAAGACATAGCCAGTGTCTGGAATCAGACAACCTAGGATGGAACCCTGACTTTTCCATCTCCTAGATACGTGCTACATTATGTGACGTTCTTCAGTCTTCCTTATTTCTAAAATAGAAATAGGCATGACTTTTAACAGATTTTAAGGTTATTTATAATAAAAATAACTCTACAGTGTTCTAGCATGGGCCTGGCACATGGGAGCTACTTAATAATTTTTAGTTCCTTGCCATTCCTAGTTAACAATATGCTCTCTTGTATAGAAGGATTTTAATACAGTATCACAGGTTTGTGAAAATAAGATCTCATTCCTTCAGAAACAGATTAGCTAACATGGTATTTTCCTGTGTAAAAAATAATTAGATTTGAAAGTTGTACTTTTTGTAAATTAGGAAGTTAAAGCAGCCATATTGTACCTATATAGCTCTGTCAGCAGAGTTGAAGAGAAACTAGGCTTAAAGTACCCTCTGAATATATGAAAAAAACTCTAACACACATAGTTAAAGAGTAAAATTATTTGACAGATATTTGAAAATAAAGCAGAAGAAGTTCTAAGACAGTCAGTCATATAACTATAATAACAGTTGTTATAATTAACATTATAATTTAGAACATGGCTTCATATGCCTTATATTATTTGACACGGCATTGTGTTATTAAACATAATAATCCTAGGGTATGATATTCCCATTATCTAGAATAGGAAGCCAGGGACTTGGAAGGCTGACTGAGCTTTTAAAGATCATACATCTTGTCTGTGGCTGGGCTGAGACTCTACCGCTAGAAGCAGATTATCTGCTCTAACCCTCTTCCTTGATGCTAAGCTCAGTGCCATACGTTTCTGGAGGCTCTCTTTCCTTTCTGCCAGCTGTAAAGCTTACAGCTCTAGTTGTAAAAAGATACCTTTGTTTCCATCTGGAGGAAAATGTATCAGATAACACTAATTGATCTAGAAAATAACATGTTTCTAAATATGTTTGTATTTTTCATCACGTTCTAGGTTTCATAGATGTTGACTCTTAAGTAACAGATAATTCTGTTTTAGGAAATGTTTTACATAGTCTATAAATTTAGTATGGGATTGTCAATGAAAATATTTCAGTAACTTTTATGTTTTGTTATTTAACTACTATGCCATCCTGGCTTACATTGTTAAAGTCTACGTACTAACAATATAGATGTTTCTAAAATGTTAGTTTTTTCAAGATTTGTTATTTATTTATTTTTAGGCAGGGGAAGGGAGGGAGAAAGAGTGAGAGAAACATCAATGTGCGGTTGCCTCTCGAGCACCCCCTGGTGGGGACCTGGCCCTCAGTCCAGTCATGTGCCCTGACTGGTAGTCAGACCCATGACTCTGGTCCTCAGGCCAGTGCTCAATCCACTAAGCCACACCAGCGAGAACCCTAAAATGTTATCCTGTGCTTATATGAGAATCCGTAAATAGTTATTTGTTAAAAGAACACAAATTCTGCAAATCTAATGTGATTTTTGGTTATATATACAGCATAGGGCAAAAGTAGATTTACAATTTTGAGTACGCAAAACAGAATGTCTTCTTATATTATTGTTTATTAATTATTGCATTATTTTTCATACAAATAACTATAAACCTACCTTTGCCCCATTCTGCATTTATATTGGGCATACCTTTTGGGGGGTTTATTTAAAGAGTAATGTGTTTAGGTTTGATTAGGGTCTTCTTCATATTTCAAATGTTTATATTTGGACTACTTATACCAGTGGTTCCCAGCCTTTTTGGCACCAGGGACTGGTTTTGTGGAAGACAGTTTTTCCTTGGGCTGGGTTGGGGGTGAGGCAGGAGGTGGAGCTCAGAGGATAATGTGAGTGGCACCCTCAGACCAGCAAGAGGGAAGTTGGGGAACCCTGATTTATATCATATATATGAGGTCTGTCCAGAATATATCCAGGCATGCAATTTGAAAGATAGAGACATTTATTGAAGAAGACACAAGATACCAGAAAGATTGTACATAGGACAGTAACACCTCAGTCACCTTCAAAGTAGGCACCTTGGGGCCTTACACAGTTCTCCCAGTGCCATCAACTGCCTTGTCATATTTTCTTGAGTCTCATTGACAGTCCAAAATCTCTTCCCTTTCAAAGGTGATTTTAGTTTTGGAAAAACCAGAAGTCGTAGGGCACCAAATCTGCGCTGCAGTGGGGCAGAATCGCCCGGGTGATCTGCTGTTTCGTCAAAAAAACCCTGCACAAGATTTGGTGTGTAAGTGGACACATTGTCATGCTGAAGCTGCCAATCACTCGTTGCCCATAGCTGTAGCATTTTGAATCATCCAAATAGTTTCCACAGAGGAATGTTCATGCTTAACGCAAAATTTGATGCATATTTGTTGCTCTATTGACTCAGTCATTTTGAATGTGACAGCCACACAGTACACACACTCACTCAATGGCATCTACTGCCCCCACTGACTAGTTCAGTGAGGTTGTCATTGTTCACACATGCACATTCCAGTCCACTCTCCTTGGCTGCCAGGTTACATCGATGTCACCCAAACCATTCTTGTTACGTTAACAATGGCTGGACTGTTTCCAGACAGACCTCTATATATGTTCTCCTTGTTGACAGACAAGTCAACACCTCTCCTTTTTCCCTAGGTCATTCTGAGTTTTATGGAAATCCTTGCAATAATTGTATTTACTTAATATAATATTTGAGAAAAATATGGTACTTTTAGAAATGTGAACTTTTTAAAATATTCTGAGTAACCTCTCATAGAACTTAGAGTATAGGCTTTTTGTTGTTTGTATCATATTTGTTAATCATTTCATAAGCAATCATTAAAAATTAATTCTTAGTAAAAGCAAGTTCACATTTTGATATTGGTAATAATTTACAACTTAAATTAAAGAAGTATTTCTATGGTAATAATATCAACATTCTAGTTCTAATCTTAATTTTTATTATATGAGTTTAATTCTTCCCAAGTTTCATGTTTATATTCTTATAGATAATAGTAAAAAGAAAACTAAGAAACTAAGAATAAAAAGGAGTCACCGTGTAGAACCTGTTAATACAGATGACTCCACTCCTAAGAGCCCAACACCGCCCCCACCTCCTCCTCCTGGTGAGTGCTTTGATCTTGAATCTGAATTTAAAATCCAGCTTTGAACAAAAGCAGGATTGAAGAAAAGGAAAGAAATTGCGTAGTTTTTATTCAGTATATTCATTATCCTGTGAATTGGCAAAAAAGGTAGAATCCTTTCCATGATTTTGTTCATAATCGATTAACATAAGTATTTGTTGCTTTTGTAACCATAAGAAATGTTTTATAAAGGTAAAAATAAGTAAAAATTAATAAGAAAACTTCACCCAGACACTTTCTAGAATAGAGTCAAATCTTAATTAAAATATCAGTGTACAGATGGCTAAAAGGAATTTAAGTAGATAGGATGGCTAATGTGAGCTTTAAAAAACTGCATCTTTCATCCTGAAAGTTAACAGTTGAAACCAAGATACATGAATTTTTTAAATATATTTCTAACATACATGCCAACCTTCTAAGCTGTTATGAAGATTAAATGCAATACTGCATGTAAAGCACTGAGGCATAATAACTGCATAATAATTATGAGTAATTTTTCAGCACTAGGCATAGTACCTCGTATGCTATAGGTGCTCAGTAACTATATAAATATATATGTTTATACTGTCCTTTTAGTCCTGCTAGAAGACTTTACATTGTAGCATGTTATTTGTGGTGCTGGTGAAGATGCTTATATTTCAACCAAAGGTTAATAATATTTAAAGCAAATGTTAACATCTATGACATTTTAAAATACAACTATAAAATGAGTTTATGGCTAATTATTATTGTGCTATTCAGTGTGTATGAATTGACATCAAATATTATATACATTCTTATATAGAAAGGGATCCTCTCAACCAACCTAAAGAGACATTATTTAACAGTGTTTAAATGTTTTTCTCTTTCTTTAGTTGGCTGGGGAACCCCCAAAGTCACTAGACTTCCAAAACTTGAGCCTCTTGGTGAAACACGTCATAATGGTAATGCAAAAGGATCAGTTTTCAAATATCTATACATACTACATTCACTTTTCTTTACCTCATTACTTCAACAAACTTTTAATTTTGGAAGAATTCACAGCTGTCCTTTTTCATTATACATCTTTTTTTTCATTTTATTTCATTTTTTAAAAATTTTTATGTGCCCTTTGCCTCTAAATAATTTGAACTGATGTTTACCTTAGAATACAGAAGTCAGAATAATCATAGCATGCGTTTATCCATTATACTTGTATATTTATGTAAATTGTGATGGAAAGTGAAAGGCTTTACAACAACCTAAATAGAACTTCCAGTTATAGCACTTTCAAACTGCAGTGTCTTGTGTATGTGTGCTCAGTGGATTCAGGGACGCCACGCAACTGCTGTTTGTCTGCTTGTAATGAGACACCACGTTGCTGAGGGTTGCAGTGAAGTACACACCAGCACGACTGTAGAATCAGAGATCAGTTGAGTATGCCAAAAATCATTGACGGAAATTAGAAGGTTTATTTTCATCTTTAAAGAGACAAAAGTTTGTCCTTAGGCTATATCAGAATTACAGGGAAATCACGTCTGTTTGGTTGACTGACTTTACAAGACAAAGCTTTTATGGACCATAATAGGTTAGTTTCTGTTTTATACTCTGAAATTATATATGTTAGAATACATTATCAGTTTAAATATCCAGTATGTTGTTAGAAAAAATATATAATGTTAATATATTTGTGTTTGTGTGTAATATATGCATGAACGTGTATATATAGAAAATATTAATATCTCTTATGACATATTTTTTTCTTACTGAATCAGGTATCCAACAAACAGCTATTTTGTGTTTGACACAACCTAAAACATTGCTGATGCCAAGATGAATATGACATAAATCCTGCCTTTCTGGGGATCCTAGTCTCATAGAGAAGACCATACTTGAGCTTACTTTACTATGTGACAATTCCCAATATACAGCCGCACGTCTGTGGTGTGGAATTGGAGAGTCCTCTGTACATGCTGTTGGGACGGTTAGTGAAAGTGGTATTAGGACTCCGCCTTTAAAGGAGAAGAGTCTGTCAGCACAAGAAACAGCAGGCTTCAAAGGTAGAGCGGTTGGAAAGGTCACCGAGTATTTGGAAAATAGCATAAAGTTACTTGTGACTGGAGCTTATTTCCACTTGGATAGAGCGTGTAAGAGAGGAAATTTAAAGTTATGGAGAGTGTTGAAACTGGAATTATGCTTTAGGGACTGATTATGAAGGGGTTGACATACATGTAAAGCTATTTGGTCTTGCTGTAATTTTACAAGAGGCACTATATGTTTTTAGCAGGGAGATAGTGTTACTAGTTTCATAGTTTAGAAAACCTGTTTTTGACACAAATTGAAGTACAGACTC